>NC_058131.1:65392774-65487930 GCF_016433145.1 Gracilinanus agilis | reverse complement strand
TTTTGTACAAACAAAAACAATGTAGTCAAAATCAGAAGGGAAACAACAAATTGGGAAAAAATCTTTATAACGAAAAACTCTGACAGGGGTCTACTTACTCAAATATACAAGGAGTTAAAGCAATTGTATAAAAAATCAAGCCATTCCCCCATTGATAAATGGGCAAGAGACATGAATAGGCAATTTTCAGGTAAAGAAATCAAAAGTATCAATAAGCACATGAGAAAGTGTTCCAAATCTCTAATAATTAGAGAAATGCAAATCAAAACAACCCTGAGGTATCACCTCACACCTAGCAGATTGGCTAAAATGAAAGAAGGGGAGAGTAATGAATGCTCGAGGGGATGTGGCAAAATTGGGATATTAATGCATTGCTGGTGGAGCTATGAACTGATCCAGCCATTCTGGCTGGCAATTTGGAATCATGCTCAAAGGGCTATAAAAGAATGCCTGTCCTTTGATCCAGCCATACCATTGCTGGGTTTGTACCCCAAAGAGATCATAGATAAACAGACTTGTACGAAAATATTCATAGCTGCGCTTTTTGTGGTGGCAACAAATTGGAAAAGGAGGGTATGTCCTTCGATTGGGGAATGGCTGAACAAACTGTGGTATATGCGGGTGATAGAATACTATTGTGCTAAAAGGAATAATAAACTGGAGGAGTTCCAGGCGAACTGGAGAGACCTCCGGGAACAGATGCAGAGCGAAAGGAGCAGAGCCAGAAGAACTCTGTACACAGAGACTGATATACTGTGGTAAAATTGAATGTAATGGACCTCT
Organism: Gracilinanus agilis; assembly: GCF_016433145.1. NCBI lineage: Eukaryota > Metazoa > Chordata > Mammalia > Didelphimorphia > Didelphidae > Gracilinanus > Gracilinanus agilis. The sequence goes on along the minus strand of NC_058131.1, from coordinate 65,487,147 downwards.
GTACCAGCAGCAATACAATGACCCAGGACAATTCTGAGGGATTTATGGTAAAGATGCTACCCACATTCAGAGGAAGGACTGCAGGAGAGGAAACATATAAGAAAAACAACTGCTTGAACGCATGGGTCGGGGTGGACATGATTGAGGGTGTGGACTCGAAAGTACCACACCAATGCAACTACCAACAATTTGGAAATTGGTCTTGATCAAGGACACATGACAAAACTAGTGGAAATGCGCATCTGCCATGGGTGGGGGGAGTTCAGGGGGGTTGTGAAGGGGAAAGGAGGAGCATGAATCATGTAACCATGTTAAAAATGAATATTAATAAATGTTAAAAAAAAGATTTCAGATTCTAAAAGTGTCAAAAGTATGAACTTGTAGTCAAAAACTGAGTACAGCCCTAGAAGGCATTCCATAAAGACAGCATTCAGAAAGATTACAAGGTCCTGATCAAACTGGATCTGGAGGATTGTGTTCAATTCTGAGCACCACATTTGTGGCAGGACAGACAGACGCTGGAAGGCAAGGCAGAAGAGTGTGACCACAATGCTGAGGACATTGGGTACTGTGCCACATGAGGACTGGTTAAATGAACTAACCATATTTATTCTAGATAAGAGAAGGTTTAGTGAGGATACGATAGAACTCAAAATATTTGAAAATCGGTCAGTCCTACGGACAAAGCATTATTCTCTCATTCTTTGTCCCCAAAGAGCTGAAGTTGGAGCACTGATTAGAAGTTGTGAAGAGGCTTACAGACTTGATGTAGAGAATAACTTTCTAATAATCAGAGCAGGCTAAAAATGGAATGGATGGCTTTGGAAGGCAGTAGATTTTCAGTCCATGGAGGTATTCAAGTTGAGGCTCTATGGCCACTTGCATTGGCAAAGGAATTATTGGTCAAGTGCAAATTGAACTATGTGGCTTCTATGGCCCCTTCTAGCTAAAAATCTATATTTCCAGGAAAATTGATTTCAAGTCCTCCCTCTCCCTTTGACTTCCCATATGCTTTGGTAACTCATTTTTACCTCTTTGGGCTTCATTTTCTTCAGCTCAGTACAAGAGACTTCCTCACCCTTGAATTATCCATCATGCTCTGAAGCCTTCTCACCCTGGAATTTCCTTCTACTAGGCTGGCTTCCTTTTCCATAATTGAATTCCTCCTGGGACCTCCATTTTGAGTAGGGCCAACCATCATTCTCCTCCTGGCTTCTATCATTCTGGTCTTCAATACTATGTCCTACTCCCTTGCATTTACCTCACCATTTTCCTGCCTTTTCATCTCCCTTTTGAGTAGTGTCTCTCCAATCCATGGATAAAGTATTGTGTCTAGAGTCAGAAAGTCCCAAGTTCAAATCTAACCTCAGACACTTGGGAGCTGTGTGACTGTGAGAAAGTCACTTCACTTCTGCTTGCCTCAGTTTCCTCCAAAGGACCTACCTCCAAGTGTTGCTGGGGAAATCAAATGAGATAATGTTTATAGAGAACTTAGCATAGTACATTGTTGCTGGATACTGTAGCTTAGTACTCTTCCTCTTTCCTTCCAGTTGTTTGAAAAGAAACTCTTCAGGGCAAGAATTGTCCTTCTTTTTGCTTGTATTTGCATCTCACCCCCCCCCCCAGTATTTAGCACAAATACCTAGCATATAGTAGGTAAATAATAAATGCATATTATCTGAATGAAAAGATTGAACTAAAGGGTCTAGACAGTTCATTTCAGCTCTAAATGACTCTGACCTACAATTCTACTGTGCTTTCCCCTGCATTGTGCATATAGACTCTTTGCCCATAGTAGAAAGTAGTTTCTTGAGACCAAGGATTACCTTTCCTTCTCCTTTTTACCAAGTACTTCCTAGGATTCCCCAAACCAGCGCAGATCAAAGCAATTCAGGACCATAGAGACCAAGGAAGTAAAAAAAATCCTTGTGCATTTATTGAAGTAAAAACCATCTTTGCTATCCATCCTCTGAGTCCACTCTGGAGTTGACATCTGGCCACTAGGAGCGGGAGGGGTCCGGCATTAGGTCTTAACTGCCATTTGTGCAGTAATACACCATGATTAACCAGCATAGCCCAACAGATGTACTCCCAGATCCTAGATCCAGCCATAGAAAAGCTTAAAGCCATATGCTGATTAAACCGGAGAGCGGGGCAAGGGGCAAATCCGAGCATCAGGTTTATTGGCCGATCAAGCTGCCTAGTCAAGGGCATTTGCAAAGTCCAAAAAGCCTTATCCAAGTACCATGTTAAATTAAGACTCCTTCCTTGAATGTATTAATTAAGATGAAATATTCATACTGGAGAACAAACTTTGGAGATCCAAATAGAAATCAGTTTCTACCAAGCCCCTGATTCTGAGCAGGTCTTGAGTCACATCATTTAATAAAGAGATAAGACTATCAACTGTATCAGGTCAAAGACATCTGCTGTAAATGTTGATTTTGGAGCAATAAGAGGATTATAAGTGCTGTCATAAAATACCCTTGCAGGATGTAAATTATTAAAATCCCTTCTTGGGCAGATAGTACATCTGCATGCTTCAGTGATCTCAGCTGCATACAACAAATTTCATTTATTAAAATGAGAGAAGGCCACCATTGATAAAGCCCCCTAAATAAATGATCACTTTCATCTCCTGCTTTCAAATTATTTTTATGACTAACATTAGAAATGTGTAAGCCCCCAGTATCAAGAAAGGCTACATCTATAAAGCGATATTTACATCTTCATCGAGAAACTCCTTTATCCCCGTTTTTCTAACTTTCAGAGTAATGCTGAATTTTCTTCAGGCTGGAATACACAGGAGAGTTGAAGGGCTTATAAAGCAGTTTCGTGAAGATGCCATTTTTTTAGATTAATAGAACCCAACATATCAGAAGACATGGGATCAAATGCACTGAATACCACTGCATGTATCATTGTGATTAATAATAATAATAATAATAATAATAATAAAAACAACTAATTCTTTTATCTGACCCTCATAACAAGCCTAAGAAATAGTACTCTCCATTTTATTTAATTTTATTTTTTCTGGGTTATACATATATTATCACTCAAAATCTAATTCCATATTATTCATTTTTCTTGGGATAAGTGAAGTCAGCAAGACAGTCTATGATAAACCCAAAGAGCCCAGCTTTTGGGACAAAAACCCACTATTTGACAAAAACTGCTGGGAAAACTGGATTTGGGAGAGATTAGGTTTAGATCAACATCTCACACCCTATAGAGGTTCCCAAACTTTTTTGGCCTACCACCCCCTTTCCACAAAAAGTATTACTTAGCGCCACCTGAAAATTATGAAACTATTTATTGAACTCAGAATAGAATGTAATACAAAAAAAGTGTGGCCATCACCACTCTGCTGGATCGCTGCATCACACACCAGGGGGTGGTAGAGCCCACTTTGGAAATCACTGCCCTACACCAAGATAAATTCAGAATGGGTTAATGACTTGAATATAAAGAAGGAAACTATAAGTAAATTAGGCAAACACAAAATAGCATACTTGTCAGATCTTTAAGAAAGGAAAGATTTTAAAACCAAGCATAAGTTAGAAAAAATTACAAAATGTAAAATAAATAATTTTGATTATATTAAATTAAAAAGAGTTTGTACAAACAAAACTAATGCAACCAAAATTAGAGGGGAATCAACAAATTGGGAAAAAAAACTTTATACAAAAAACTCTGACAAAGATCTAATTACTTAAATTTATAAGGAGCTAAATCAATTGTACAAAAAATCAAGCCATTCCCCAATTGGTAAATGGGCAAGGGACATGAATAGGCAAATTTCAGATAAAGAAATCAAAACTATCAATAAGCACATGAAAAAGTGTTCTAAATATCTTATAATTAGAGAAATGCAAATCAAAACAACTCTGAGGTACCACCTCATACCTATCAGGTTAGCTAACATAACAACAAAGGAAAGCAGTGAATGTTGGAGGGGATGTGGCAAAATTGTGACATTTATGCATTGCTGGTGGAGATGTGAATTGACCCAACCATTCTGGATGGCAATTTGGAACTATGCTCAAAGGACTTTAAAACACTAACTGCATTTTGATCCTGCCATAGCACTGCTTGGTTTATACCTCAAAGAGATAATAAAGGAAAATACTTGTACAAAAATATTTATAGCTGTTCTCTTTGTGGTGGCAAAAAAATTGGAAAATGAGGGAATGTCCTTTGAATGGGGAATGGTTGGACAAATTGTGCTATCTGCTGGTGATAGAACACTATGACGCTCAAAGAAATAATGAACTGGAGGAATTCCACATGAACTGGAATGACCTCCAGGAATGTGTGCAGAGTAAAAGGAGCAGAACCAGAAGAACATTGTACACAGAAACTGATACACTGTGGTACAATCAAACATAATGGACTTCTCTACTAGCAGCAATGCAAGGATCCAGAGCAAGGCTGAGAGACTTATAAGAAGGAAAACTGGCCACATTTGGAGGAAGAATTGTGGGAGTAGAAACACAGAGGAATAACAACTGCTTGAGAACATGGGCTGATGGGAATATTATTGGGGACATAGATGCTAAACGATAACTCTAGTCCAACTCTCAATAATATGGCATTAGGTCTTGATCAATGATACATGTAAAACCCAGTGGAACTGTGAGTCAGCTACAAGTTGGGGGGTGGGGGGAGAGGGAAAGAACATGAAACATATAACTATGGGAAAATATCCAAAGTAAAAAAAAATTAAATTAAAAAAAAAAAGATGAGGATCCTGGCTTAAGCTCAAAGAGGTTAATTAATTTACCCAGAGTCTCAGAGCCAGTAGGAGAAGGATTTGAACCCAGGTCTGTCCTGCTTCTGTAGTAAGTATTCTATGCACTATACTACACTACCTCTCACATCTCTGATCTTCAGCTTATTCCTCTATAAAATGACAATTAGTTTAGGTGACATGAAAAGCTAAATCCTATGATCCTATGATTTATAGTCAGAAGACTTCTTTTTGATTCCTGACTCCAGAAAATAATTTTAAATTGTTGTGACTCCAAATCTCTGTTTCTTCACTTATAAGATGGGGATAATAATACTTATACTATTTATCTTCTTGGGATATTGGGAGGGAAGCATTTAATAAGCCTTAAATCATTGTAGAAATATGGCCTGTGCTTTGGACTTGTGTCTTCAGACACCTGAACAAACATTGTCCCCTAAAACCTAAATTAGGTCCAGATCAAGTTTCTCCCTTACTGAAAGTACAAGAATGCTCTTGACAAGTGATGTTCTCTACCTGACAACAGACTTATAGGAAAGGAATTTAAAATAATGCATTTAGGTGGTACATTGTCAGATCATTAGACTTGGAGTCATAAATACCAGAGCTTAAAAACTGCCTTAGTCGTTTACTAGTTGTATGACCCTGAGCAAATCATTTAATTTCTGGTCCTCAGTTTCTAGAGCTGTAAAATTGAGATAATAGCAATGTCTACATTGAAGGATTGTTGAGAGGGCCAAATCATGCCTTAAAGGCCTTTGTAAATGCTCACTATCATTAATAGTAAAATACTTGATGCAGCCAGACACAGTTTGGTCCAGTTTCGATAATGTTTATTATGCAGCATCATAAATGACTTTTCTTTCTGAATTCTAAGAATTTGGTTAATTTAACATTGCTCTTTTTTTATTTTGATTTTACCTTGAAGAATAGATTCCCCCAAGATTGGAGTCTCTTCTTACTTCTAAAGCCATGTGGTCTCAATCTTAGTCTCCTTTTCTTACTCCAAATCACCCAGAATCTCAGAATTGGAAGGGACTTCTGAGACCATCCAGTTCAACTCAGATTTGTATGAATCCCATCTAAAAATATCTAATGAGTGGTGAAATAAGTAACTGAAATAGCAGGGTGGTGTGAATGGGATATTGGTAGACTTTGTCTAAATACCCCCAAGAAAACCAGTCCAATCTACTTTTTTGTAATGTGGAACATTGGGAATTATACACTTATGTCAGATTTAAATCTTTAATTTTACATCTTCTACACATTGTTCATGGTTTCCCCCTCTGAGATAAAGAAAAATAAGTCCCATCCTGAGACCTCTCCTTCAAATGTTTAAATGTTGCTTTCACATCTTCTTTAAGCCTTTTTTCTTTTTATTCAGGTTATATGATCCCAATTTTTTCAGTCATTCCTAATGAGCCATGACCACATAGCTCTAGTATCTCTAGTATCTTCTCTGGTCTTTCATTGCACAATCTTCCTCTCATCAATGCCCTTCCTCTTATATGGTACCCAGAATTGAACATATTCCCATAGATGTGATATGACCATGAAAGAGTACCTATAAGCAGAACTGATTTAGTACTTTAAGTACTTGATTTAGTCTTCTAAGCTTTCCTAATTATTTTACAAATATTTGAGCCTCCCAACAATCATATTGTACCTTTGGTATTATTATTCCAATTTTTTAGATGAGCAAACAGAATCTCAGAGAAGTTAAGTGACCTGCCCATTGTGGTTGCTTTTAGTCTTTTTTTCCCCTATTTTAAGCCCTTACTTTCCACCTTAGAATCAATATAGGTTCCAAGGCAGAAGAATGATGAGGGCTAGGCAATGGGGATAAGTGACTTGCCCAGAATTTATAGCTAAGAAGTGTATGAGACCAAATTTGAACTCAAGTCCTCCTGTCTCTAGATCCACTGGCTCTCAATCCACTGAGCCACCCAGCTGCCTGCTGCTCTTAGTCTTAGAAGCCAGATTTCAATTCAGGCTTGACTTCAAATCAAACATTCTAACATTCTACTGCTTTTCATAGCTCTCATAGAGAAAACAAGGGCTATCATTTTCCTGAACGCTGTACTTCATTTAGTACAACCTAAGATCATACCAGCTTTGATCCCTTGAGTCACATAACTGACTCAATCTGAATTTGTGATACATTAGGAAAAATAACGTAGTTCTTTTCCATGTGCATTACCCAAGGAATACCAGAAATTCCTTCTCTTTTTCAAATAGACATCTATACAATCTTTTATTTGACAAATGTAAGACTTTACATGTATCCTCATTAAATTTAATCTTATTTCATTTGGAGTAGTATCCAGCCTGTTGTTTTTTTTTGTTGTTCTTGTTTGTTTGTTTTGTTTTGGTTTGTTTTGGTTTGGTTTTGGTTTGGTTTTTTTGGTATTTACACCTTTTGATCTCATGTAGTAGCTACCCCTCCCCCTTTGTGTCATCTGCTAATTTCATAGGTTACCCTCTATGCCTTTATCTGAGTCACTGATAAAATACAAAGGGATGCTGTCCAAGATGGCATCAAACCACTGATGCTTTTATTGGTATGTCCATTCAGTCATTTCTTAATCTATTCTTATTGTAATAGTCATTCAGTAAACATTTATAAGTGCCAGGCATTGTGTTAAGCTTTGGAAATCAGAGAAAGTCAAAAGACAGCCCTTACTCTCATGGAGCTCACAGTCTAATGGAGGAGATAATATGCAAGCAATTATGTACATACATATTATATAAACAAGATAAAATAGAGATAACCAAAAGTAGGAAAGGCACAATAATTTAGAGGGATCAGGAAGACTTCCAGTAGGAAATAATATTTTAGCTAGAACTGGATGAAAGCCAGGAGGTAGAGAAGTAGTGGAAGAATTTTCCAAACAGTAGACAGTCAGTTCTTTTTGACTCTAGGTCCAGGGTTCTATTCATTGTGTCATTTAGCTATCTCAAAATGTAGGCTCAGAAAGGTGACCCAACTTAACTTGGTCAGGATCACACAAGTGATCCAGAATTTTGAATTCAATCCTGAGTCTAAATCTGTCACTCTCTCCCTTCTGCCATGTATGACCTAATTCTAACCATATTAGAGGGTGAAGTTTTGTTCTTCTTTCTGAACCTTCTTATCTCATGAAATCTACCTGCAAGTCTCCATGAAGTCCCATAGAAGCTAGTATATAAGCATTAGAATGAACTTTTAATTTCCTTGAGTTCAGAACCATCCTAGTACATTGAAGAAGACAGCAGAAGACATCTGAATATTTGGTCCTAGCCATACACTAATAGAATTTGGAAGTGGAAGGGATCTGAGAAATAAACCTTTTGTCTAATTCATTCTTTTTGTAGGATATACATCTGTGTATGTATGTGAATATGCATACACATATTGCCTGGATGTTTTAAATCACCCACTCACCCCCACCCCCATGGTCACATAAGATGTAAGGGCCAGAACCAGGATTTGATCCAAATACAAGGCTCTAATGTTCTTTCCATGACCTCAAACTACCTCCTATAAATGAAGTCCAACTAATGAAATGGACAATTATATTTGACTGAGAATAAGGAGACAAGGTGTAGGAAGTAAATAAGGAATAGAATAAATTGTATGGGTTCTTCCTAGATGGATGGGAGATGAAAACCACCACCTAGGGAACTATCTAGGCCAGTAAAGCACAAAACCCTTGGGCTATGGAAAAACAAGTTTATTTGATAGTTGGAGTAAGGGAAACTGGTAGGCAGGATCCCAACACAATTAAATCTAGGATCTACCCAACTTCTACACACCTTGCAAGAGGATGGCCTTGTTGTCTTCTCTGGGCCCTGCCTACAGCTCCCTGCTCTTATCTAAGACCCTGAAAGCTATCTGGCTATCCTATTATACTAATTAGTATAGATTATCTAAAAAAAAGGGTTAAAGAGGAAGGACTCACAGATGTATTGAGACCTTACCTAAAGCCTGGTGTTGTTCCTAGAGATACCTAGAGTCCCAGATGACCAAACTCTGGGTTTTACCTTATCCCAGTGGATTTCTGACAGGTGGATCTCAGGCAGATGGTCTCAGTACTTCAGGGTAAAGTAGTATATGCGAAAGCAAATACTCCAAAACAGGAATTACTAACCTTTCCACAAAGATTAGGATTCCCAGTGAAAATGTCAGAGCAAAAATCCTTCTTCCCAGCTCAAAGCCAGATTCAGAGTAACAGCTACTTTCCAGTAAAAACTTCCAAGATCCTTTTCTCCTTGTCAGAATCTTCTCCCAGGACTTGTATTCAAATTATCCTCCTTTCCTCTTAAAGCTAATCTATACAATTTACTCTATCCCTTACTTGCTTCCTACAAAGGTTAGAGGGATGAAACTTTTGCCACTGTATAATTCAAGGGAAAATCATTTCGCTTATCTATGTTTTATTTTCTTCCTTTATGAAATAACATTCCAGCTCTAGTAATAGTAATGCATTTCTCTAGCACCTTAAGGCTCCCCAAATCCTAAACACAAACCACACACACACACACACACACACACACACACACACACACACACACACTCACAACCCCACATATACCAACCCTGTGAGCTAGAGAGTGCAAATACTACTACCTCCATTTTACCTTAGAGGGACATGAATCTTATAGTTATTTGAGTGACTTGACTTGGATCACGAAGCTACTATCAGTTCTGGGTCTTTTGATTTCAAGCCCTAGTCCATTTCTACAATACCTTGCTTCTTTTCTAACATCCTATTTTTCACATTCCCTTCCAGCTCTAACATTCTATGTTCAGTGTCGAAAGCATTGGAAGGACCTTTGGAGATCATCCATTTCCACCTCATTCCATTGTGTAAGGTCCCTTGTATCTCTGACATTCTGTGTTCTAATATTCATGCTTCTGTAGCCCCTTCCAACTTCAGCATTCAATCTACTGAGTTCCCTTCCAGCTCTAACATTCTCGAATTCCGTGATGTAGGTTCCTGGGAATCATACACAGAGCTGGTCTACTCAACATGTCGTCAATTCTGGTTTATTAATGTGTGCCCCCTGTAATTAAATAGAAGTTTGCATTAATTAGCATTTTAGCTTTGCTTGCCTTCTCTTTTCATGTTGTAGTTTAAGCTCAGAGTAATTATTTATGTGATTTCTCAATTTGTTTTGGTTCCTGTTCTCCCAAAGTGATACTTTTGCAAAATTCATATGTAGTACTTGTTTAGCGTGTTTGATTGTCAGCCCTTCATGAGGCAGAATTGCTGTTGGAGCAAACTGAATCAGGAGGACTCGACAGCCTATAACTTGTGCTGCATACTAAGGACAGTGTGGTGCCTCCTAGAGCTCATTTATTCCTCTGATTCTGCCAACCAATTGGAGATATCCATACACAATGGAAATGGCTTAGAGCTGGCTGGCATTAGCTCCCAGGCAGAAGGGCCCCAGGGCTCCAGAACACAGCCAGGGAAGGTCATAAACAGTATCTATTGCTTCATGGTGGTAGCCATGCCTAAAGATTAGCCCTGACAGCCAAGTTATTGCTATAGAACCCAGGACTAGGGATCTGACTGTGCTGCCAATTCCAATTGGCCCCGTCCCAGCTTCACTGGGGAGTCATTAAAGAGGGGAATCTCTTTGTGTAGCTAGAGCAAAATAGCTGGTATGAGACCAAGTCCCCTCCGAATTCCACCCCTGCACTGTCCGGTGGTCAGCCAAATCCCTATCGTTATGTGTAAATGTGTATTTCCTGCTGGGTCAGTGCCTAAGTCACTATTCCAGGGATTTAAATTTGCAAGAACCATTAGAGGTCATCTAGTCTAACAGTCTGATTTTTACAGATAAAGAATTCAGGATGCACCTTAGGATAATCAGATTGTAAAATGGAATGTACCTTCAATTTCAATAAACATTATACATTCTATGTTCTAATCACCTATGCTCTATAGCCAGGGGCATGGTGGAGCCAGCTCTTACTGAGAAGTGATTATTCAGTTTTCATTGTGAGCATTTTACACCTTGGAAATTGGAAAATGCTACAAATCAAGTCTTGATTTATTGTTTCATTGATTGTCTAAATTTAATAAAGCAATGGAGAAAAAGTTAATAATGCAAATTAAATTTAAAATGTGTTGTGCATATTTTGCTAAGTCTGACGGTTTCACATATGTCCTGTGTTCCTTCTTAGGAGGCCATAGCTCAACATAAGAAATGATAATATTATCTTCTTGACCACCTACTTAACGGGCCCAGAAATTTCACTGCTGAGGTTTGAGTCAATTTACAAACCATTTACTAAGGATTTATTAAATTGTTATTCCCTCAGATCCTTATAAGTTAGAAATCCCATAAAGAAGGAGTGAGGAGGGAGCTCATTTCTGATATGAAGGACCATTTGTACAAAGACCCAGAATCTGGAGGGAGTTTGTATGAGAAAGAGTTAGTGGACCAGTTTTTCTAGAATGGAAACTATGTAATGGGGAACAGTAGAAAATAAAACTGAAATATTGGTGGGAATTAGATGATGGGAGGCTTTGAATGTCAAACTGAATTATTTATATTTAAAGATTTTTAGTTTTGAAAATGGTGGTGATGTACAGAGCTAGACACTCTATGGAGGATGGATAGAGGAGAGGAAAGATGAGAGTTGGCGAGATCAATTAGTAGGCTCCTGCTTAATGGATAGAAAGTTGATGGTGATCTAGCAAAAAATAATTGGAAAAGGACAATCTGAAAGAGAAAAGTTTAAGCAAGGGGTTTATGCCTCAGAAGATATCATAGAAGGGAAGATTATCCAAGATAAGGGAGAGGCCAATTACCTTAAAAAACATAAACAATTTAAGTAGAATGAGGACAGAGAAAAGATTATTAGACTGAAGAGAGTAAGAAATCATTGTTAATTTTGAAGAGAATACAACTTTCAGATAAGCAATAGGATTGGAAGCTAGATTTTAGGGGACTGAGAAGAGCATAGGAGATAAGGAAATGGAAGCAATGAGGGTAGGGTGCCAGCCTTTGATGTTTGTCTATGAAAGGAAAATGAGATATAGATTAATAGCTTGAGGGGTGGGACATGTGGATTGAAGGTGCTTTCAAGTAGGACAAGTTTCTAGAGAAGAGAAAGGGGATGAGGAGAGATTGAATATTACAGAGATGGGCAAATGATTAACGAAAAAGCTCCCAGAGGAGATGGAAGGGAATTGGATCAAATCACCAATGGAGAGATGTCTAGGCAAGGAGAAGGCTTGCCTCTTTATCAGTGACTGGAGCAAATAGGAGAATGGAGGATAATGATGAAAGATTTTGTAGTATGGAGGGGAAGACAGATGGATATTTATGACTAATGGCCTCTATTTTCTCTGTAAAGCACAAGTTTGGGTCCTCTAATAAGAATCACATTTGAGGACTTGATATAGAAGGTAGGAAAAGAAAGATTTTAAATAGCCTCAGTGGAGAGTGTGATAGCTAATCAGAAAGTTATAAATGGATTGCTATGTAGTAACAAGGGCCCAGTTGACATTACAAAACATATTTAGGAGGAATCCAGTTAACAGAGCTGTATAATTTTATCCTCAAATATTCAACATTTTGTGGCTAGTATTAGATAAAATGGAAGGTAGGGATAACTCAGGGTTGGCATTTGAGTTGATTTGCTTGTCTAATGGCTTATCAACTGGTTAGAGTTTTGACCTTTACCATAGAGTTTAGGTGTCCAGTCCTCCTCCTCCCCTGTGCCCAAAAATGTCATTGTTATCAGTGTATATTGTGTGTAGGGTGTATGTGGGGAAGGGGAGCTGTGTCTTTTTTTTTTAATGTGTGTGTGTATTTCTATTTACCACTACTTTGTTATACAACTTTTGGGCACGTGACTAACTTTTTCTAGTTCAGTTTCTCCATATATAAAAGAAGAAAGAGTTTTCTAATAGGTTATAAATAAGAGTTTTCAGGGTTCCTCACTAGGGGCCCTAGAATACATTTATTTTTTTTAAACATTTTGGTAACTGTATTTCAATATAATTGACTCCCTTTCTAATATCATGTATATAAAACATTTTGAGAAGGGTTTCCTAGGCTTCACCAGACTTCTCCCAGAAGGGCTCATGACATAAAATAAGGTAAATAACACTTGAATTAAATAATTTCCAAGGACCTTTCATTTGTGACATTCTATGTGCTAAGGTCCTATCTGATCATTTTTTTAAACACATACGTTCTCTCTGAAAATCAATTCTAAGTATTGGTTCCAAGGCAGAAGACTGGTAAGAGCTAGTCATTGAGGAGTAAGTGAGTCACACACCTAGGAAGTATCTGAGAACAAATTTGAATACATAACCTCCTGTCTCCAGGCCTGGCTCTCTATCCATTGAGTTACCTGGTCCTATACAATTCTACTATTCCCTATACTTCCAGATCATTGATACTGACTCATAAAGACACCAAAATGAAATAAATTTTTTTCCTATTATATCTTATGTGAATCTTGAGACTTAATTTTTAATACCATTTGAAGAATTCACATTCATATTTGTCTTTATAATTTTCAAAGTACTTTCTTTAAAATTCTTTGAAGTACATTGGTTGCTTGGGTTAAAAAAATCATCTTAAATGTAAAATGGTCTTTACAGCTAGGTTTCAATTCATATGGAGAAGGTTGGTGCTTTTAGTGGAATGAAAGTTAAAATTAGGGTCAAGAAGGTAGCTTCAGACCATTCTAAATACCCATCAAAGACAGCAACTGCTTGAACACATGGGTTGTTGGGGATAGGATCGGGGATATGGACTTTAAAAGATCACCCTAGTGCAACTGTCAATAGTATGGAAATAGGTCTTGATCAATGACACATGTAAAACCCAGTAGAATTGTGTGTCTGCTATGGGGGAAGGGGCTTGGGGGGAAGGAAAAGAATATGAATCATGTAAACATGAAAAAAAATCTTCTAAATAAAATAATTGCCCATCAAAGTACTGCTTGTTTATACATTTGTTTTCAATTATATTTCTTTATATATCAAGTTAGGTAGACATCATTATTCTACTTCTCTATTCTTATGTTATTGCACCATTTCATATAAACTTTCTGAATTATTTGCATTCCTATGTTTTTTGGTCTTAATTTCATTATGATATTCTATTACACTCATGTATCTATTTGGAGCCATTTGCTACCCCCCATTCTTAATCACTTTGTAATGAATATTATTGAATATCCATGGGTTTTTTTTGTTATTATTGTATTCACTAAAATTTACAGATTTTATTCTCAACAAAGGGATTATGTGGTTAAAGGATGTCATTCTTTGGTACCTTTTACTGTTTGCTGACACATTTTCCTTCAAAAAAGATTCTACAGATTTAAAATTTCACCAGAAACAGCAATAACTTATTTTTCCACAACTATACTAAAGTTTAGCCTCTTTGATTTTTCACTATTTTTGCCAATTTCAAGGTTCTTCAAATTTATTTTAATTTGCATCTCTTTGATAATTAGTGAGGTTGATGAGTTTTTCAACTCAGTATTAACAATTTGTGTTTTCTCTTTTGAAAATGGTCTATTCATATCTGATGACAACTTCCATAAATTATCCATAAAGAAACTATCATATTGACATTTCATACTTTTAATACATCAAGGGTACCTGTTTCACCATCAGGTTGTACATCTTTTATTCTTTCCACTCAGAAACTGAAAGTTTATCTCCTTAAATAGTTCCATTATCAATTTAATGGCTCTTTCCATTGTTCGCTAGAGTTACATGGAACTTTGATTTAAGATTACACTTTTGCATGAATTATAGCCATATATATGAACATTACTATAATACCAGTATTAAAAAGATCTGTTTTGCAGTAGTGAACAGATAAGGATTATTGTAAGAATTAGATACTTTCCCAAGTAGAATCTAATCTAATTTTTTCTTACTATCCAATTTATTGCCCAAATAAAATGTCTGCCCATGGCTACGCCATTGAAATGAATATCATAGTCTAAGAAATATTCATTTATATCCACTTTGTCTTTCACATGTAGAAGGCTAAATTGATTACTCTCAAATAATTATCAATTTCACTCAAGAATTTTAAGGAATAGAAAATCCTACTGTGAAATTATTGACTTTTTAAAAATGGATCAGTAAGGGAAAAAATATTTCCTTGAACATTTCTCTCAAGCTAGGTGTATGTCTCAATTTCTTATTCTAGTCATGATTCTAACAGAACTGACCAAAGAGATAATTTTGTTTAGTGATCTCTAGAGATTAATATCAAGATGAGGTATAAAATAAGGCATTATATACTTAGCCAGTCGTATGTGGGATGTCCTTCCTAGAGGCTACATATAAGAAAGATTCTGTCAAAACAAATTCTCCTATTCACAGATAAAATAGAATTATTGTTTTTAGACTTGGGGTAGTAAAATGTCATGATTGGATAAAGTCGGTTAGTACAGACTACTGATTTCATCAGTATATAGAATGCCTATATTATGAAAAATCCCTCCACCATAATGCCAAATTTCTCATGGTTGCAAAGCCCAACTCATCTCTAATGTGTTCTTAGGGAATTCAATAAGATGCTAAGAGGTTAAGTGATCACACGGCTATTATTAATCATTGGTAATATTTGAATTAATGTCATTCCCATTCCTAGAACAGCTCTGCAACTACTACAATATACTATTTCTCAAAAGAGTAAATGCCTGATTTAATTCTTGAGAATTTTTCATTATTTTGTGGTCTCACTTGTAAGTCAGAGAAAGCCAAGCTTGATTTCTCACATGAAATGATGAAAGGGATATTGGAACATAAAATATTAAAGATTGAAAGGACCCTTGGGATCACCTCGTTTGTCATTCTCATCTTGCAGGCTAAGAGAGGGAAGTGACTTGACCCATATCCCAAAGATAGATAATAGCCAAACTAATCCAAGAACTCAAATTTCCTTACACCTAGAAGAGTGTTTTCTATATGTTGTTTTTGTTTGCTTGCCAGTCATGTCCAATTCTTAGTGATTCCATTTGGGGTGGGTTTTGTTTTTTTGTTTGTTTGTTTTTTTGGTAGAGAGAGTAGAATGGTTTGCCATTTCCTTTTCCAGCTCATTTTATAGAAGAGGAAGCTGAGGCAAACAGGGTAAAGTGACTTGCCCAGGGTCACCCAATCAGTGTCTTAGGGCAAATTTAAACTCGAATTTTCTTGACTTCAGTCCCAGTCCTCTATCCACTATATCACCTAACTATCCTTCTGCTATGCTATGCTATATGCCAATTAATGAACCACATGATGAAAGTCTTTGAAAACGCAAAGCCTTATCCACATATATATGAATATAAATATTAATAACAACTGATTTTATATGATACTTTAAAACTTAACAATAACATCACAACTGATTGCTTTAAAACAATCCTGCAAGTTTTCTTCATATTTCTGATGAGGAAACTGAAGCTAACAAGGCATACATCCATGTTCGCAAAGCCAGCAAGTTTTAAAGGGAATCTGAACCTAGATTTTTATGACTTCAAGATCAGCACTCTAGTCAATGAAATGATTTTTCCTAAGTGACCAAATAATAGAATGCAATCAAATGTTTTTTTTAAAGCAAACCACTTTTTCAGGTTGGAAGTAAACCATTGGTCACATAGGAATCTATGATTTCTTGTCTCCAACTTTCAAAGAATTAGTAAACAACAGAATTTCCAAGGCATGATAAACATTCATTTACATAACTCCACTCAATTTCTTTCAGGTTTAGATGAAGGGTAGCAGCTGCTTAAGACTATTTATAGACAGTTTATGCCTTTGTTTCTATGCATTTACCTTGATTGAAAAAGTTTTTTTCCTTTTCTTTTTAGTCAAATATTACACATAGGCTTAGCAAACTCATCAAAAAATGTGCATATTAAGTTCTTCTAAAGGAAGAACAAATTAAAATGGTGATATGGAGAAGACACTAGTCTTGGAATTAATCAACATAGGTTCAAATCCTGCCTTTGATATTTAGTAGCTAAATGTCGTAGGTAAGTCACCAATTCTCTTTACCTCCGTAACTTCAATTTCTTCAATCACAAAATTAACAAGTGGGGTTAAATGAAAACTAATACCCTCCCAACACTCTACCGTGAGGTCCATTTCTTTCCTAGTGGAGGTAGTGGATCAGTTCAGGCTGAATTTAGGGTCCACAAAGGCTAGCCTTCAGTTCTTAGAAGAAACCTAGTTTGGAGAATAAAATGAGGAAGACTTGGGTTCTCTCTCAAAGTTATCTTAGATTGTCCCCTCATCTTTTCCTTCACATGTGATTAGTTACTCATTCCTGTCAATTCTATTTTTTCAAACTATCTCACATATCTGTCCCTTTTTCTACACTCCCACAACACTTCCCTAGTTCTATGCCTCATAACCTCTCACATAGTCTAATTTAATAATCTCCCAATTGGTCTTTCCCAGTCATTCTCATCCCAAGTCATCCTCCACAAACAACTGAAATACTGATATTTCTATTACATACATATGGCCATTTTAGTAATCATCAATGTATTTCTGTTGCTTCAAGGATAAAAGGCAAACTCTTCAGCCCTTTTATTTTTAAAGAATGACCTCCCACTTGTCTTTTTTGGCTTTATTTCATGACTGCTTTCCACTATTATGGCATGCTGGTAAATGTTTAACAATCAGATTTCTTAGGAGGAAAATTCATGATAATTGATAATTTTAAAGGGGATCTGCATTATTAATATTTTCTCTATCACTTTTTTTAGGTCTATATAATCATCACAACAATAAGTCAAGCTCTGATTTATGGTACTTATTGATTTTCAAAGTATCAACACTCACTCTAGGTCTATAAATTTAACAATCAGCTCTTCCCAAGTTGGATCCAATACACAGTCAGTTCTAGTCCAATTAGCTTGCAAGTTGTTCCCAGAACACTCATTCAATGGTATTTAATCATCCATCTCCTTTCCTTTGCTTTAACTCTCTCTCATGCTTGAAATGAAGGCATTCCCTCTTATTCTCTTAAAATCACTGGCTCCCTTCAAAGTACAGCTCCCATACCAACACAGGATAAGAACATAAACCGCTTTTCTTGGGTTTTTTAAACCTTTACCTTTTGTCTTAACATTGATATTAAGTATTGGTTACGAGGCAGAAGAATAGAAAGGGCAAGGCAATTGGGGTTAAATGACTTTTTCAGAGTCAAACAGCTAGAAAGTGACTGAGAACAGATTTGAACCCAAGACCTTCCAACTCCAGACCTGTCTACTGGCCCAACTAAATTCCCTATAACCCCCTTTTTAGTGCCCCAATGTATTAATTCTCTCTACCTCTTGCAATTACAGCATATTATTCTGTATGGACTTTGTTCTAATTTGATCAAATATAAGGTACATCCTTCCAGTTATACATAAACTCACTGAAGGCAAGAACTGCTTTGTCTCTGTATCACCACCATCTAACGAAATACCTTCCATATAGAAGGTACAAAGTAAATATCAAATAGAGTAGACATTCCAGTCTATGTAAGGTAGATATGGTATTTTTTTCTGAAAGTATAGTTAATCATGTTAGAATTTTCCTACTAAATTCAGTCAAGATCTTAATTTAAACAAATTCTCTTCTCCCAAAGAAGGTTCAATTAGATAATTATATTTGTTTACTTTTCTCCAGATGAACCATCTAATACAATGTCCTTTTCCCCCTTAACATAAAAACAACAGTGAGAGTGGACTGTGATCTTTGGATTTCTTTGGACAGAACACTTAGAAGTGTGTGTAAAAGAAACCTCTGTTTGAACCTATTGTTCTGTGTTTCAGGGGGAAAAGAAATGAAAAGGACTATGAGGGGATTGTACCAGTCCATAGACACATGTGTCTCAACATTACCATCATCTCCAGCAAAATCATCAGCAGCTAAAACAATAATACCTCAATAAGAGAAGAGAGCCCAGAGCCAACCATAGTCAGGAGACATTGTATAGATGGCGAGTCAGGAATGATAAAGGCCAACAATGGAGAGCTAAATATTGCTTAGTTTTTTTTTTAAATGTAACTGAAACTGGTTTAACTTTACATGGAGCCTATGAAATAGAGAAGATCCATGGCAGGAAACAAAAGGTCCTTTTTGGGTAGCATCCTAATTTATTGGAACAGTATATCAAAAAGGAGCTAAATATGTGCATTTGTTTATAGACACTGTTTTGCTGGTTTTAGATCTGATCGTTGCCACTGGAAATTCTAGAAAACAAGAGTCAAAAAGTATGGCCCATACCAGTTATGTAGTGATATGTTATAAACAATGTAACATATCAACCTGATAGCAAAAATTGAGCTGAATATCTAGCTGAATCAACTTAGTAGTCAGATTTACACCTTAGACATTTTTTATCTTTCATAAACTAACAGACAACAAATCTCTGAAGCAGACATATGGTCCTCAAAATATCCTTTAAAAAGTCAATAAATAAACTACCCACTTAATGGACTATAAAGTTTGAGTGGTAATAAGTCACATATTATTCATAGCAAGAAATGTGATGAATGAAATAACAATTTAGATACTGTAGAGCCAGAACATTATTTCAGGTAAAATTGTTGCCCACAATTCCATGAACTTAATATCAATGTAGGCAGCATTGTTGAGAAAAGCAGATGGAACAAACAATGGACAGAGCATCAGTCAGGAAGACCTGAGTTCAAATCCAACCCCAGATACTTACTAGCTGTATATACCTGGGCAAGTCACTTCATCCTATTTATCTCAGTTTCCTCATCTGTCAAACAAGCTGGAGAAGGAAATGACAAATCACTCCAGCATCTCTGCCAAGAAAATTCCACATGGGGTCATGAAGAGTCAGACATTCTGAAATAACTAAACAGGAATATTAATATAGACAGTTTGAGATTGATATTTAAAGATGTTATGATAGTAAATAAACATCATTTGCAAACAGAAGTCAAAACCAACTGAGAACAACATTTTGGTAGTAGGAATATATACTCAGAGTCGTCGACTGGGCAAGTAGTTTTCTTTGAAAAGTATTGAAACTTTTTTAGAGACTCGATTGAGTCAAATATTGAAAGGCTCTGACATGATATATCTTCCTTGGGCTTTAGATACAAAAGTCAGGTCACAAATAGTCTCCTGGTCTTTGACCGGCAGATCAGCAGCATGACTAATACAGGAAATCTCTGCTTCACTGAATCAAGGCAATACTCTTTTAGTGCTGGAAATGCCTTTCCCTTCCTATGGCTAAGTAAGTCTCCATTTGTTAACTGTTAGATGGACTATCCATGTTTCATTTCATTCTGATTTGTAACTCACAACCAGTATGATCTAAAACAAAGTTGAAATAAATAATATCCTGTCATCTTGTTGCCATTAGAGTTATTCCAAATGTGTTTGGACAGCATAAAGAAAGGTTGGTTTTCATCCTGATACTTTTGTTGCCTTGTATGATATGGGCCTCTTTCTCTTCCTTTCTCTTCCTACTGGGCTAGTGGACTACCCTACCTGCATCCACACTGGTAGGTCTCATTTGATCTACCAATAATGCTATGAAGTAGGTTTTATTACTTTTCCATCATTTTTCAGACATGTCTGGCTCTTTGTGAGTTCTTTAAGAGGTTTTCTTGGCCAAGATATTAGTAGGGTCTTCCATTTCCTTCTCCAGCTCATTTTTCTGATCTGGAAACTGAGGCAAAAAGAGTTAAGTGCCTTGTCCAGGATCATATAGCTATTAAGTGTGTGAGGCTGGATTTAAACACAGGTCTTCCTAACTCCAAGACTGGCTTTCTATCCATTGTGTCACCAAGCTTCCCATAGGTTTTATTATATCTATATTTAATATTTGAAAACAAATCATAGGCAGGAGAAGTGACTAACAGAGGGTCGCAAATCTAACAAATTGGGTGGTATTTGAGATTTCCAGTCTAAAATTCTAACTACAGTACCACTTGAATCAAATATATAGAAAGCATGCCTGCTTATCTTCTATCTCTAAGGAGAGAGAGACAAGGGATCATAGGAATTATGCATCTTAACATTGGAAGACATCCTTGAGACCAACAAGTCCGATATCTTTCATTTAGGAGTTTGAGTCTCAGAAAAATTAGGTAACTTGCTCAAATTCAAACAGGTGGTAGGCAAGGAAGTTATGCCAATCTTTGAACCTAGAGTCTTTGATTCCTTATCTTTGGTCTTTGAGAGAGCAGAGGATAGCACAGCAGGCAGTCAGCAGAGTGAGAAGTTAAGGAGAGAATAATAATGGGAGAGAAAAATAAGAACAAGAAAGCAGAAGGAATCATATTTCAATCAATTGGCCCAACAGATATTGTCACTATCTTTCTGATGTCCTATATCTGCATCTTAATTATTTTGCCCTTACTGAGTCTGACCTTTCTTTGGGATTCTATAGAATTAAAATCAAATCAAGCAGACTGACCATCAAGTCTGTCTAATCCTGTGAATTCCCAAGTCATTCCATGTATGTTGGTTCTATTTCTCTGTCTCCAAGCTATACAATGTTGGATAGAGAAATGCCCCTGAGTGCCTGATTATTGACTGGTAGTCTTAGAAGGAGCATAAAATTAATCTTGTCTAACTCTTTCATTTTACAGAAAAGGAGATTGAGGTATATGGAGGGAAAGTGAAAAGTAGATATGGGTTGATTTTTAGTCCTAATAATTCTCCAAGAGTTTTCTCTAGTGGTATTAGACACACAGAGATGAAAATCTGACAGCTCAAAAGGAATGTCGAGAAACAATTTAAAAGATTGTAGTAAAAAATCCAGGAGGATTATATATAAACTGTATTCTTCTCCCTAGTCTTTGGCCATTTTTTTTAAACCCTTGTACTTAGGTGTATTGTCTCATAGGTGGAAGATTGGTAAGGGTGGGCAATGGGGGTCAAGTGACTTGCCCAGGGTCACACAGCTGGGAAGTGGCTGAGGCCGGGTTTGAACCTAGGACCTCCTGTCTCTAGGCCTGACTCTCACTCCACTGAGCTACCCAGCTGCCCCCCGGTTGTTGATTTCTTAAATTGAACACCCGCCCCATTTTTCAGATAATGAAATTAAACCCTAAAGAGTAGATATGACTTGCGCAAAATCATATAGTAAAACAGAGCTGTTGGTTCCCAGTCCAGTGGTAAATCAAAGACTTTCCTAGGGGAGGAAGGAATGGTGCAGTATCTCATTTTTTAAAAACTTTTTACCTTCCATCTTAGAATCAATACTATGTATTGTTTCTAAAGCAGAAGAGTTGCAAGGGCTGGACAATGGAAGTTTAGTTACTTGTATAGGGTCCCATGGCAAGGAAGTAGCTGAGGACATAATTGAACCCAGGATCTCCAGTCTCTAGGCCTGGCTTTATCCATTGAGCCACCTGGCTATCCCTTTGCATGCCTCATTTTGAAGATGAAGATACAACCCTTCCAACCAAGCTTTCCTCATTTTCTCTGAGTGCAATGTCCTGTTCTCTGCTCTAACAATACCTCATTATATGACAGGATCATTTTTGCCAACATTTTCGAACAAAACTCAACATGACTCTAACTCCCTCCCTCCAAAAGCAGCCTCAGTCAAAACCCTTATATTTTGGTGCCTCTGTGACAAGTGTTACTCCTCTTTTCCATAGATCAAACCAGCCTCTGACAGATACAGCTGATGATATTTTTACCCACAGATGAAATCTTACCTCCATGTGTATAGATGACTTGAAGAAATCCACATTTCTAGCAAGAGACATAGGCTTTAAAAAAAAAAAAAGCAAAGATTTTTGGAAGCACCGATACATTTAGCTAATTATAGAATAGGCAGCACTCTAAGTTCCATCAGAATAGGTACTACTTGGGCAATATTTTATTCTGTAGAAAGAAAAACAGATGGCAGTCAGTGATCAACCCCCTAGCTTCTTTAACTCCCCTAAACTTACTGGAGTCCCCCCAAACCATGAAAATTTCCTTCCATGACAATAAATAATGCCAACAGAAAAGGGAAAGTACAATAACAAAAACAAAAATTAAACAGTATAATTATAACATGAAAAGAGATGAAAAAAATACATCTCTCCCCATTTTTGTAGAGGTAGGGGTCTATAGGTATGGAAAATTACAGTCAAATTATTAGATATATTCTTTAGTTTTATTGAGCTACTACCCCCTCCTCTCTATTTTGTTATTTACTACAAAATAATGTTCATTAAACTGGAATGAGAAGGGATTTATCTGGAAATGAAGGTGTTATCAAAATTTGTCCACATATAGTACAACCTTAAAAACATTAAATAAATGAAAAGATCTACTTTTAACTTCTGTAACCATTCTGTTCACAACATTTAGAATGGTTAATCCTAGTAGAGGATGTATACAAATACACAATTTTCGTTTATTTGTTACTCCTAGTGCTTAAAACTCTTTTCAGATATACGTGTTTATTTATCATAATCAATTGAATAAAAGGAAAGAGGAAAGCTATATATTTAGGTTCTGATTTTTAAACTCGGTCTTATGAACCTTGAGATCTCTCTCTGTGACTAATTTCTTCCCCACAAAATAAAGAGTGTTGGTGTATATGCTCTCAATGTCCCTTCCAGGTCCAATACTCCAATGAAGAGTTATCTCAACATGGATATTGTCTCAGTGGGGGGGGGGGAGGGAGAAATATGTGAATTTACTGGAAGTCTCTAAATGGAGTCTCAATGACCACATGTTAGATAGAACCCTTTAGGTGAAAATTCCTGTGTTTGCACACCTATGATAGGATGATCTCTGAGTCTCTTTCAATTCTAAGATTCTGTGATTTGGTATAAGTCTACAACCTAACATTCTGGATTCTAAAATCACTTGCTACTCTGATTGCCTATGTTCTGTGAGTCTAAAGGTCCAACATTGCTTCAGAGACACTTAGAAGTCCCCTAGAATTAAAGAATGTGAGTGCCAGTGCAAGCCACTAGCAATGGCATCTGGTCAGTCACTTCATTTTATAGATGAGCTTGAATCTCATCTTTACTTCCTCATTTCACAATGAGCAGGTGGGATAAGGGAGCCAGTAGCCTAGGGAGAAAAGTAGACAGAGCCAATGGCTTCCCTCTGGCAATGGGAGACCTCATTAGAGCTGTTAAGTCACTGAAGAATGAGACAAAAGCATCATCCTCATGGAAAAGCCCTTTTTCTCATAGATGATCTGGGATCCAGGAAGCTGCCTGAGGCCAGACTCCCATTAATCTGAACCCTCTGCCCCCCAAGGAACATGCTTAATTTATAATTCTGAAGTTCATCACCATCCCAGATATATTTCCTTGATGATTAAACATTAAACACACAAGTATTTCAAAGCATCCAGAATAGCTCAGAACTAATGAAGGACTAATTGCTGTGTTCTATGTATTCAAATACTGATGTTACCAAAAAAATAAAAAAAAAACAACCTCGCATTCTTATGTCAACTGTTGCATCAATTAATTGCAAATTTTCCAACAGTTAGCTGTAGTGTGATTAAAGCATATGAAAATAATCTTGTAATTAGCTTTCATTTTGAGACAAATAGACAATTAAAGCAAAGAAGTAAGTGTGAAAATTCAGTTGGTCTGCTTTTGGGGGAGGCTTGTAAAAATAATTACTGCATCATTGGATATTATTTCCTTGGCTATTTACTAGTTCTTACACTGTTTCCTTCCTTGTTGAGATGATCAATATGAAATCACTACCATAAACAGAAAGCTCTACATGGTTGTAAGATATTATTATTTATTATTGTTATTATTATTATCATTCTTTCTCCACTCAAGTCCTCTTCTCACTTTGTCAACTGACAGGGCTACTAAATTGGTAGATTAGAGAATGCTGGGATTATAGTAAAAACTGATTTTAGCAAAGGGTTTGAGAAGATATCTCATCGTATAGAGAAGATGGAATGATATGGATTAATCAAAAATTAGGATTTAGATTTGATTGGATGGCCAGATTCAAAGAGCAATAATTAATGGTTCAATGTCAACGTGGCAAGTATTCCAGTGGCATGCCCCCAGGCATCTGAGTTTGGCCCTGTGTTCTTTAACGTTTTTATCAATGACTTGGATAAAGGCAGGGATGGCAGGCTCATCAAATTTGCAGATGACACAAAGCTGAGAGGGATAGCTAACACAATGGATTACAGAATCAAGAACCAAAATGATTTTGATGGACTGTAGCTTTGGGCTGAATCTAATTAGATGAAATAAAGAGTTCATTAGATATAAAAGCGAATGCTTTTGTTAAAAATTTAACTTCCTAAGTACAAAATGAAAATTCTATAGTTAGAAAGCAGTTTGCCTGGGAAAGATTTAGGAGTTTTGAGTGCCTAAAAGCACATTATAAGTCAACAGTGTGATGTGATCACACCCCCCCCAAAAAAAAAATATATATATATATATATATATATATATATTTTGACATAATTTTAGAAAAAATTAATGAAATTAATGGTGATATCACATAACTTTCAGGCATTAAGAAGTTTTAACCTCTCTACACTCTGCCTTTGTCAACCTCATTTGCAGTATTGTGGTCAGCATAATGTGCCCTTGCTATTTTGTGATTCCATTCATATACGCCAACTGTATATATATACAAATGCATATATATATATATACATATATATAATCACAGGTAATTTACCTGATATATAAACCCACTCAGGCATACAAAATTCTATATTTTAAATCAGAAAGTTCTTTCAAAACTGCAATATAATTTACAGTCAATTTCAAAAACAAATTTGCTCTAATGAAAAATGTTCAGTGTGAAAGCAATGCTTTTAGAAGAGTTATATTTCCCTAATGGACAACATGCAGAAGGAAGCATCAAAATATGTACAAATTCTGAGAATACAGCACACGTACAGAACTTAAATATCATCATTTGTTTTCCAATGAAATTAGCTAGACGTTACCCAGTGTAATAAAATTTCTTTGATTATTTTTCAACATGGCACCAACTTTGTAATGGTTAGGTCCTCCCTGCTGCCATGCACCTGATTATACTGGCTGCCACATTTCACAAAAGAACATCTGCTCTGTCTTCATGTAGAACCTACAGATCCACAAACTTGTTAGGCACAAAAATGTGTATTCATGACTCTGTCATCCCATCTCCAACCTGGTCTCCAAACATCGAAGCAATCCTGTGAACATGGCCTTCCAGCTGAACAGCTCAGTATGTAACTCATGAAACAGTTTTCCAATTCCTATCTCATTGCTATGGTTCTCAATCAGAGCAAATGCTAGGAGCTCTTGAAATAAGAAAGAGCATTTCAGTCATTAAGTATGGTATAAAATCTTAGACCCGGAAAGGACTTTCAAAAACAGTTAGTCTTGGGAGAGGCCATAAAACAGGGTATTCAGATTTAGAAAACAGAATTTAAGAAGTGGAAGAGAGATTTAAAAAGATTTTGCCCAATACTCTTATATATTACAAATGAAGAAACCAAAGCTTCCTAATTTAAGGAGGCTTTCTGGAGCTGAATCTTCATGAAGGAGACATTAATCAATCAAGGTTATATAACTAGAGAATGACCAAAGCTGAACTATGTTTGAATACAACTTCAGCCAAGGCCAGTGGTCTTCATACTGTAGCCCATTGTCTCCCTCTATATAGAGCATGCTAACTCTCCATGACCCCTTGGATTAAAATCAAGAGTCACCTTTCTGGTAACCTAGAGAGTAGGAAGAGTTTATTCAATAATAAAAATAAAGAACTACCAAGGACAATGATCTTGTGAATTTTTAACTGAATTCATGCTTAACTTAAGAAGGTATATTAGAAAATGGGTTATGAAAATGGAAGATATTGGTAAAATGAAGGTGCTAGCACTCCCAGTGGTAGAATTTTGTACTCTAATGTCCATTTCACCCTTCCAGTTCTGTCTTCTATATTCTAAAATAGAGACAAGTACATGCTACAGTGAATAGAGTGCTGAGTCTAGAGTAAGGAAGACTTATTTCTTGTGTTCAAATTTGTCCTCAGACACTTATTATCTGTATGCCCCTGGGTAAGTCTTTTCACTCTGTTTGCCTCAGTTTCCTTATCTGTAAAGGGGCTGAAGAAGGAAATGGCAAACCACTCCAGTATCTTTGCAGAGAAAACCTGAAGTTAGCTATGACTAAAACAACTATTCATCAATAACAACAAAATGTTCCAACAATCTATACAGTTAGTTCTCTTCCAGTTCTAATACTCTATGACTTAAATCAATATGTGCTTTTTGATTCTCCTAAAATTCTATGTAAAATATCAATAGTAATTGAGTATTAATACTCAATTAGTTATCTATCGAGAAGCAGTTATTAAGTATTTACTATGTTGTTTTTAAAAGCATTAATACAAAGAGAAATAAGACAAAGAGCCTTCCTTCATGGAACTTACAGCCTAGTAAGAAAAGATATAAAAATTATAATGCCAAGAAAAATTTGGAAATGAATAAGGACAAATCAAATTTCATGGAGATCAAAGGATGAAGAGATCACCTCTTCCTATAGTAGAGGGGGAGAGATTATCATGGAAAACTTCCTAATGAAGCATGTAATAAAGCAAGGTGAGTTTTAATGAATGGGTAGAATTTAGACCAGCAGACACATATAGGAAAGAGAACTTGAAATTTCAATCTAAGCAGAGGTTATAGCCTGAACAAAGGCTCAGAAGCAAAAGAAAAATGAATGTGTCTGGGGTATGAAAATTCATTGGCTCTGATTAGAGCATGGGGTATATTAAGGGAAGTAATAGGAAATATTTTGGAGGTAAAATCAACATTCCTAAAGATGTGACCATTTATCAATGATAAGTGGGAGGGTGAAGGAAAAGTCTAAATTGACTCTGGGATTTTGAACTGCAAACACTGAAAAGATGGAAAGTGTATGTTATTGTACGAAATGGGGAGCCAAAAGAAAGGCCAAGTTTAGGATAATTATGAATGTTATTTTCTAATTCTTGGCACACTTTCTTCAGATTTATATATATTCACTTCATTATTGTGCATCTCTTTTAATCCAATATAAGGCTTGAAAATTCAACTTCACTTTTTATCTTCAAATGCCAAGAGAGAGAAGAGAATTACATATAAATGAAGCCAAATAATGAAATAAGTCCACTGGAATATAAACATCTTAGTTGGCCCCGAATTTTAGATCAAACATTAAGACACAGTGTTTTATTAAAAATTGGATTTGTCTCTCCCCAGAAAGCCATCTTCCTGCATCCAGAAACAGCATATTGGATTGATGGATTTTTGTCAAGAGATAACAAGTTCCAGTTTTCTAATAAGCATTTGTCTCCATGGCATTCAATTCAGGAAGACAAGCTAATGTTCAGCTCTCCTCAGCAGTGATCTGTTTGATTCTTCCTGACTTTGAAGGAGTGTCTTAACCCAACTTCATGTCACCCCAGGGGTCACTACTATAGACCTTCTGCTGATACCAGTCAGAAGGATCTTCTTGCAATCTAGTTTATTTTAATGTGTGAGTTATAGATAAACAAAAACCAATAAACTTTGCATGCTCCAGTACTTCCAAAACTGTGGGATGATGCTGTGGACATTCCATTTACCACTGTAGACCTCTAGCCTTTCAATTCCCCCCACACACACACACATATATTCATCTCATCAAATATATTTTATGAATTACCCTACTTCAGTAAACATCTAAAAGAATCTGTGCCCTTATTAATGTGATTTTCCCTTCCAATGATCTCAGCCCATTCTGATCTCTTCCCATCCTGGATGCCACTTATCCATGCTATCCTATAAGTTCAGCCCGGAGTGATGACAAAATACTGTGGCTTCCCTTTTTTACTCTCTTCTGATATTATTCAGATATTTCTTCTTGTTCAGTCATGTTTTTCTGTCCTGTCTGACTCTTTGTGACACGCTATTCAGCATTTTCTTGGTAAAGACACAGGAGTGGCTTGCCAACATTTTCGAACAAAACTCAACATGAGAAAGCTCCAGCAAATTTTTCAAATGAATAACTGAAGCAATAGGATTAAGTTGACTTTCTCAGGGTCATACAACTAATAAGTGTATGAGACTGGATTTGAACTCAGGAAAAAGAGTCTTCCTTATTTCAAATCTATAGTCCTATCCACTAGATCACCTAGCTATCACCTACAGATGTGAGTGGGACATAAATACTGTTCACTGGTTATTTCGTATGTGACTAGCCCTTCTTTTTTTCCATGCATATATTTTCTCTTCATACAAACTCAGTTGACAGTCTTTATGGATTAACATGGGCAAAACAATATATTCTTTGGGGATGAGCTTTCCGGTGCTAAGGAAGTCTGGATCTCTGACAATAGACACACATTTAACCACTAGTCCTGAACTGAAAATATTTCCAGTTCAGTAGGAATGCCAGGCCTTTTCTTCACTGGCAAAACCTTTGAGGCCACTAGGAAGTTGGAAGCTGATGATGGAAGAAAAACCCAAAAGCACTCCTATGGGAAACAGGGAGAGTTGGGACTCTGAGATGGGATGGAATCAATCATCTACTGTCTTCCATTCAGGCACTGTAAACAAAGCAGTCCTGGAGCTCAGCACCTGAGAAAACAAAGTTAATTCACCTGACAGCTATCATCCTTGTGTCTTGGCCTTTGTCATCACAATAAAACAAATGCAGCCAGTGGCTCCCCTTATAAGTTGAACCTCCTTGAGATTGACAGAGTAGAGAATAGGTCAATATCAATAGAGGAATGTCTGAATTAGAATTTTTATGTAGTAAAATAAAAGAGTAAACACACCCCCTTCATGCCATCATATATGTCTAACCAATGCAAATCAGGATAGATGGCTGAGTAGATAATTGGAATTATCTAAAGGATTAAATAAGAGTAATGCAGAATGAATGGATTAAAAAAAAAACAATGATTAAGCCTGGGGATACACAGAGAGAAATGAAATAATTCTTGCTCTCAAGAAGCTCACCTTTTATTGGAAGGGAGGACACATGCAAAGGTTTCAGCTGCAATGTAGATGGAAAGGTCCTACAGACAGTCCTTACAGTGTAGCAGAAAAGCAAATTGTAATATAGATTTTGCAGTCACATCTATTCATGAAACCCTCTCTGCTTCTGATATTGAAAATTTTGCAAAGGATTTTGATAGTGAAAACTGTTTTTTCCAGGTTTTCAGTAGCTGTGGATGTCGAAGGGATGGGGGGGAACAGGCAGTGCCTGTATAATAATTTCTAGGCTGTGTCAATTAATCAATGAACATTAATTAAGTACCTACTATGTGCCAGGCACTGTGCTAAATGGGAGGGATACAAAAGCAGTCAAAAGATAGCCCTTACCCTCAAGGAGCTTAATTGAAGGAGGCATATATATATATATATGTATATATGTATGTATGTATGTATATAAAGTAAGCTAAACACAGGATAAATAGCAAATTATTTAACAGTGGGGAGGTACTAGAAATAAGTGGGATTGGGAAGGGCTTTGTGTAGAACATGAGATTTTAGTTGACACTTAAAGGGAGCCAGAGAGGTCAGGATATATCAAAAAACTTGGGTGACATATTGGATGGGGCTGGGGATGAAAAATAGGGAGAAGGGAAGAATGAATACTGTGTTGTGAGCTTAAGGCACTGGGAGGATGCAATACCTTCTCTAGTAATAGAGGTTGTTGCCTTGGACTATGCTTGCCAAAAATGGGCTAAAATCAGAACCAGGGTTCTAGATGATGTTAATTTCCCTCATACTCTTGGGTTTGCCTGCCTATCAGCAGCAGTTGGTACGGTTGGCAGCATGGATTTCAGGCTCCTTCTCCACAGGAGTCATGCTCCTCAATGATGGATGCAAGGGTCAAATTAAAAGATAAGACATTAGTAAAAAGGCATTGATATTCCTGGAATCTGGAAGTCTGGGGGCATGGGTTGCCTCTACCAGACTCTGGCACATGCCACCTCCTGACTCTCCCTCTGGGTGGGTGCTTGGCTACTTTAGCTGGGGTGACTTGTGTCTGACTCATTGGTAGTAGTTGGTTGAAAGCTCTTGATGAGGGTGTGAGAAATGGTGGGCTCCTCTTCATAGGTGTTACACTATTGGATATTGGCTCCTGGACCAGACTGGAAGCAGGGCTAGTGGTCTAGAAGGCATTGCTGCTCCTGTGACTCTAGACTTATTAGTGGAAGTTGGTCCATCGTTGGTGGTTGGATAGTGGTATCAAGCCTCTATGAGGGTTGTTCCACTTGATGGTAGCTACAAGGGCTGGGTTGGAAGCAAGGCCAGCAGTCTGAGAGACACTGCTATCCCCAGGGCTCTTGGGATTAATGCCCATCAGTGGCAGATGTTTGGTGTGGGAGCACTCAGCTCTGCAAGAGTTGCCCCCTCATTGACAGCTTTGAAGGACCAAGCTAGAAAGCACACTAGTGATAAAGGGAAATTACTCTTCAAGGGGCTCTTTAAGCCATGTGCTAATTGTTCAAAGGAGGATGATAGCTTGTACTAATTGAGTTCTTTATGATTTCTAAATTGCTTTCCTCTGAATATATTCCTGAGAATTATGCACAGATATTTTACCCATTTTACAGATGAAGAAACAAAAGCTAAGCTTAGTTTAGATGATTTCACTATGCTGCACAGTATTTATGCTGTAATTTGTATTCTGAATTTAAGGTCAGTATTCCTTTTGTATTCAGTACCAAGAGGCAACAAGATAGCACAATGGATAGAGCACTGAACCTGGAATCGCTTCTAAATTCAAACTGTGTGACTCTGGGCAAGTCACTTAACCTCAGTCAGTCTCATATTCTTTACCTGTAAAATGGGAATAATAAAAGTGTCTGACTCTCAAGGTTGTTGTAAGGGTAAAAAAAGATTCTACTTATAAAGCATTATATGAATACAAGGACAGCTAGATAGCACAGTGGATAAAGGACGATGTACATCTTCCTGAGTTCAAATCTGACCTCATACACTTACTACCTGTGTGACCCTAGACAAGTCCCTGTTGGTCTTAGTTTCCTCATTTATAAAATGAGCTGGAAAAAGGACCAGAAAACCACTCCAGTGTCTTTATGACTGAAATGACTGAACAATAACAAATATGAAGGCTACCTATTATCTTCATTATTGATAGTCTGCCTTACTTCTCATTTAGATTCTTTTCATTTTCTTAGTGTACTCTTTCTTCAAAAATAGTTCCAAGGCCAACTTTGACCTTGACCACATAAGAATCATAAAGACTTAAAGAAATTGGATTCTTCACAAAGATTTATTGCAGACAAAGGTGCGTCATCCTCCATTGCTGAGGCTCACTCTTTCTCCAGAATCAGGCTTTGAATAGATCTGGCAAAAATCTCAAAAAGAAATTTAAAAGTGCTAGACCTTGAGGAGAGAAACCAAAGGTTGTTAGCCACAAAGATCCCTGTAGGTCACCGATTGATTGACTTAGAAAACCACACATGAACTTTATCAGAGTCCTATTATTTTTTTATTTTTATTAAATATTTCTCAATTACATGTTAATCTGGCTTTGGCCACTTATAATGTGGGCTGCTGGCTGGGACTTTGATTCCTCTGATTTTAACCCAAGCCCCTCTTTTCAGGATAAGCAAATTAAACCCAAGGGAGAGAAAACAATTTCTTCAAAGTCAGACAAGTAGCTGAGTGAGAGGATTTGAACTCATAACTCTAGATCTGTTCCCAATATTTTTTGCCTCTGTCATGGAAATTAGAGAAAGAAGAGACTTAAGAATGTAAACTTTAATAATATAAAATGTCTGAGATTGGAGAAGCCTTAGAGTATAGAATATTACCACTGGAGGGGAACCTAGAACACGAAATGTTAGTAAATAGAACAGGAGAGCTAGAAGGGACTTTAGAACCTAGTATGATGTGTTGAAACATAATTAATATAATTTTACAACTTGAAGTGATCTCAGAAATCCTCTAGTAACAAATATCTCATTTTATAGGGAAAAAAAACTGAGACTTAGAGAGAAGTAATTTATCTTGTCAAGGTCAAGAAACAAATGTTTGGCCAGGACTAGAAGCTCTCTCTCACTGCTAATCCATTCATTTTTCCAGGGCAGAATGGCCTTCTTTCCCTGGGTCAAAGAAGGAATAGAGATGCCACATGTACAATCACAACACAAATATAAGGAACAGGAAGAAGAAATTAAAATTTGGAAGAAACAGTTCAAGAGAAGGAAAACTCTTTTGTCTCCATGCAAAAGAGTGATAAGATAGGTTACCCATGTTAAACAACTTGGTCAATCAATAGCCTAGAGTAAGTCCGAAGCAAAACCACTTCTCCCAGCTTTGGTCTCACTGACATCTTCAGGTTTTACAAGACATTACCACTGTTCCAGCTGTTGGATCTGTCACAATTCAGTGTGACTGGTAGAGAAGGACCCTCAGAGAATGCTGTGACCATCTGAATCCATCTCTTTTACATTTGAGCTGAAATATGGAATCCATTCCTTCCTCTTTCTCTTGCCCTAGAATGTTTCCAAGGTGATCCAAAAGATAGAGAGACCAAGTTTATGAATATGATCTGAGAAGCATTGACACACTACATGTTGAAAGATTTGCCCAAGGGTAAGGATCTAAAGATGACCTTTTCACACATGAACATACAACAATATCCACATACACACACAATCCCCAACAATCTGCCATCTTGTGATTGAAAGAGGAAATATAGAGAAGATTGACCAAGGAGGAAAGAAGACCTAGGTCCAACTCTCAACTTTGAATTATTTAACTTTGGGACCAAGATCAAGTCATCTAATCTCACAACGTTCCAGGAAAATTGCTCTATTACTGAAAGGAGTTTCCATGCCGAAAGTTTCCCATTATTTTGAAATCTCAGATCAGGACTAAACATGTCAAACAAGGAAAAACAAATGACAGCTTCAGATGGTAAAGAAAGGAGATGCAAAGGAGAAGAAAAGAACATTTAAAGGAAATATATATATGGAAGTATCACTTATAACCTTCAAAGCAAGATGAGGAAAGGGAAGGAAGTTGTACAACCAGAGAAGTAAATAGAGACTTGGGCTGCAATCACCATTCAACCATAACAGAGAGAAGGAATGTCTGGATTGGGAAAAGAATCTTTAGACCCCACATTTTGGAAGAGCAGACAGCTGATCACAATTCATTCTCAAATGCTATGAGTAAACTTGATGTTGGGGGATAGATAGAGATTAATATTCCTGAGCCCCAACCAGTGTGCTTCCTATTTAAATAAACCAACCATTATGATATTATTAACTCTTAAGCATGAAATATTTATTAACAGAAGAAAAAATAAAAATGATCCTAACATTCCACCAATAAATCTGGGTACCTCTCAACAAAGCATACAGTATAAGGGAGAGTCAGCACAAACTTACAAAAACTATATATGTACATATAAGTAGGAAAAGGTAATTTGGT
Organism: Gracilinanus agilis; assembly: GCF_016433145.1. Taxonomy (NCBI): domain Eukaryota; kingdom Metazoa; phylum Chordata; class Mammalia; order Didelphimorphia; family Didelphidae; genus Gracilinanus; species Gracilinanus agilis. The sequence continues at coordinate 65,453,003 of NC_058131.1, read as the reverse complement.
AGGGAAATGTGCCTGGAAATACTTATAACTATGAACTGCAGACTTTGATATCCTTGGTATCTTTAGCAAACAGACTTCAACATATGTCAGCTGCTATAATTGCTTCTCTTCTGGGCTTCTCACTCTATTGCTAGATGAGGCAGTTTCTTTAATACTCTCAGGCCACTGAAGCAGGGTTAAGCTCTTTGGGTAAAGAAAAGATTTATAAGCCTGGAATCTTCAGAGATTCCCTTGTTGGCTTCCTTGGCTAGGTATAGGCACTGAGGCAGTGTAACAATCTTTCAGTGAAAAGCAATTCCCTTAAGCCTGGGGATCTGACAATCTATACAGTTCTATCCTCTGAGCTTTGAGAGACTCCATTTTCTCAAGCCATAGAGGGCAATAAAAGGCAATGGAATCAAGTCTAAAAGGGGTTTCTTTACTCTTAAGCTTTAGGTAGTAACAGAGAGAGAGGGGTCAGCTAGGTAGTGCAGTTAATAGAATACCAGACCTACAGATAGAAAGGTACATCTTCCTGAGTTCAATTCTGGCCTCAGACTCTTATAGCTGTGTGACCCTGGTCAAGTCACTTTACCCTGTTTGCCTTAGTTTCCTTTTCTGTCAAATGAGCTGGAGAAAAAAATGGCAAACCATTCTAGTATCTTTGCCAAGAAGACATCAAATGGGGTCATGCAGAGCCAGACAAGACTAAAACTACTGAACAAAAACACAATGGATAGAGAGCAAGACAGTCTTTATCCTTCCCATCATCTCTCTTCAACAAAATATACCTTTTTTTCAATCAACTCCCAGAATTCTACTTGTCCCCCAATTATATCAATTTCCTGCATCAAATGCAGACAGAAGCTATGTGTCTCTACTCAGTTGTTCCCAGCCAGAGTCAGCTTCTATCTGTGGTTTAGAGCCATTGATGTCTATACTATCTTCTTTCTTCTGATGTTTCTCTAGACAGCCCTTTTCTGTCAGCTTCTACCTTCCAATTCCCTGGCTTCTCCTGGTTTTTCAATCACCATTACATGAAAGTAGAGCCTCTTAGGTTAAAAAAGACCAAATCCATATTTCTGTTCTCTATGACACCACCAATTGATAAAGTTTTTCAATTCAATTTCTCAACAATTAACTTAAAAATCATTTAAAAAAATCATATGTAAACTACCATTTGGGAAACAAAGCACTCCAGCCACATTTATGAACCATCAATACATTTGCCCCAGAGGGGCTGCTTTCACTTGTACATCTCCTCCCAGCATTTTAATGAGAATAGCTAGTGTTTACTGGGATCTTCTCAGAATCATCTATATTTTTGTTTAAGCTATTTTTCTTTGTGTTTATCACACAAATGGCATTTTTCTGCCTCCTTTCAGAGAGAATTTTCCTCTTTTCCTGCAGATTGGGTCTTTCTTTGCAAACTATAGTGTTAAATAAATAATAGCTAACCTGATAATATGTATAATAATCGAATATATAATGTAAAATAAAATGTTTATTGTAAATATATAAAAAGATGATAATAATATTATATTGTATAAATATTATTATTCTACATATTATCAATGTTAGCTACTCTTTATTAGCTTATTATGCCCTGGGCACTGTGGTAAATACTTCATAATTATTACCTCATTTGACTTGCATAACAAGCTTATAATAATAGCTAGGTCTTATTATTATTCTCATTTTACAGATAAGGAAGTGACTTGCCCTGAGAAACCCATCTACTAAGTATTTGAAGCTGAATATGAACTCAGATTTTCCTGACTCATACCCAGTATTCCTTCCACTGTACCATTTAGCTGCCTATAAAGAGCTGGCTAGGGGGCAGCTAGATGGGAGGTCCCAGGTTTAAATCTTCCCTCAGATATTTTCTAGCTCTATGATACATGGCAAGTTACTTAACCCAAATTACCTAGTCCTTACCGTTCTTCTGCCTTGGAACTAATACCTAGTATTGATTCTAAGGTAAAGGTTTTATTAAACAAACAAAAAAAGTTGACCAGAGCCCTGAGAGGTTATGGGATTTGACCAAGGCTACCTATCAGATGTGTATTTGAACCCAGGTCTTTCTGGCTCTAACATTTATTGTCAATTTGTTGTTCAATCATTTCAGTTGTTTCTAACCCTTCATTACTGTATTTGGGATTTAACAGCAAAAATATTGGAGTGGTTTACTATCTCCTCCAGTTCATCTGGCAGATGGGGAAACTGAGGCAAACAAGGTTAAGTAACTTTCTTAGGGTTACAAGCTAGTAAGTATCTGAGACCAAAATCAAATTTAGGAAGATACTTCCTGACTCCATGCCCAGAATTCTATCCACTCGGACACAACTACAACCTCTGTTTTCTGCAGTGTTACATTAATGGCAGTAGCAAGAATGATACTGCCAAAATAGGTTATTTTTTCAGTGTAAACATTCCCTTTTTGAAGTATATTGTAATCCTTCCAAGGTCTAACTAAGAGATGGTATAGAACAGTGGAAAAAGCATTGACCTGAAAAACAGAAAATATGGATTCTATAGTCCCATCCTTGTCACTAATTCTTTTAGTAACTTTGCCCAATTGACTTCTTTTCTCTGGGTCAGGTCAACAAGCATTGATAAAGTGCCAATCATGTGTCAAGCACAATGCTAAGTGCTGGGATACAAAGCAAGAAAAAAGAGGAAATGCCAGTGTCAATAAAGAAACTCATTGTCTAATGAAGGACACAATATACAAACAACTATGTACAAACTAGATGTAGATGAGATGAATGTGGGGTAATCAATAGAATGAAGATGCTAAGATTAAGGAAGACTAGGAAAGACCTCAAAAAAGTTGAAATAAGAGATAAAGGAAGTGGAAGAAGCAAAGTCACTCAGTGGATTGAGAGTCAGACCTGGATATGGGAAGTTCTGAGTTCAAATTTGGCCTTAGACACTTCTTATCTGTGTGTCCTTAAGCAAGTCACTAAACCATCATTGCCTAACCCTTAACACTCTTCTGTCTTTGAACCAATATATAGTATTATTTCTAAGATGAAAGACAACGGTTAAAAAAAAAGAATTAAAGGCACCCTAGATGTGGAAATGAAGAGAGAAAGAGAGAGACAGAGAGAGAGACAGAGACAGAGACAGAGACAGAGAGACAGAGACAGAGAGACAGAGACAGAGACAGAGAGACAGAGACAGAGAGAGAGCGTGTTAGTTCCAGGCTTGGAGAACATCTAAAAAAATGCCTAAATTTAGAAGATGGACATGCTTGTATGAGGAGCACCAAGAAAGCCAATGTCACTGGATAGCAGTATACATGGATTAGAAAGTGTACCAAGACTAGAAAGATAGGAAGAGGCCAGGTTATGAAGGGCTTTAAAAGCCAAATTGAAGATTGTATATTTGATCCTGGATGGAATAAAGAGCCACTGAACTTTACTAAATAGGGAGGTGACAGACCTGTCCAAACTGTAATATATAGGAAGTTCAACTTCATAGTTGAATGGAGGATAAATAAGGGGGAGGAATGAGGTAATGGGACCAATAAGCAGATTATTGCAATAATTGAGGTAGGAGGAGATGAGAGCCTGAACTTGGATGGTGGTAGGAAGGGGGAATATATGAGGAATGTTATGAAAGTAAAAATGACTAAACTTGGATGTCGATAGGATATGAGAGGAGAAAGCAGAAGTGTGCTGGTAAATATTTAATAACCAGCTCTCTGAAAAAAAAAGTGTGTAAGATTTTTTTTAAGTTTAATCTTCATTATATCCTTTTCTCTAACTTTCTTAAGTCTAGAAATCAACAAAACAATAACTCAAACACTGATTTGTAGTATTTGCCCATTTCCAAGGTGTAAATGCTCACAATAAAAATTTATGGAAATCCATAATGAGCAACCCCACCCCATTCTCCCTTGTGTGAGAAAGTGAGAAGTTGAAGATGACATCTAGCTCAGGAACCAAGGTGACTGGGATGAGGACACCCTCTACAGTAATGAGACTTTTAGGAAGAGTGAAGTATTTGAAGGGAAACCTACCAAATCTGTTTCTTCATTTACAGATAAGGGGACTGGATTCAATGAATTCTCCTTTCCAGCACTAACATCCATTCTCCCAGACACAAGCAGCTTATGTTGATAACCTTTCTTTCACATGGAGATTATTGCGTGCTAGAAAACCTGGCCAAGAACATATCCAAGGGGTGACTTAGAGGGAATCCTTGGCAGAGCAACCATTCCCACTAATTCTATTTCTTCCAATGTGGGCAATGACTTCTCCTGGTGAGAATGTTGTTCCTTATTTTTGGGAGAAAGCAAAATAAAACTGACACAGAGCCTAGATATAGTAGTGATATGAGACTTCAACTACTTGGACATCTGTTGGAGTTTTTTGCCTTATTAACAATTTTCACACAGAAGATGGACTAAAATTGTTCACTGTTGTTCCATGGGGGAGATTTAGGAGCCATGGGTGGGGATTACAGAGAAGCAGTTTTAACTTAGTAAGGGAAAGAGCTTCCTTTAAAATTAGAGATATTCAAAAGTGGTTGCAGAGGCAGATAATAGCGGTACTACTTTGGTAGAGTGCTGGACCTCAAATCAGTTAGATTTTAATTTAAGTTTGAATTCAGATGATTATTAACTGGGCAAATCACTTAATTTCTGTTTACCTCTGTTTCCTCAATTGTAAAATAGGGAGAATAATTACACCTACCTCTATTTTTTGTGAGGATCAAATGAGAGAATATTTGTAAAATGCTTAGGACAATGTCTTTCATACAATAGCTGCTGTGTGTGTGTGTGTGTGTGTGTGTGTGTGTGTATACTTATTCCCTTTCCTTCAAAGAAATGGGCTGCCTGGGATTCCTGTCATTGAAGATCTTCAAATAGAGACTAAATTGCTTCTTAGTTACACTGGTAGAAGAGAGTTCTGTCTTGGAAGAAGGGGGAAGAAGAGTCAGATTAAATGCCCTCTAACATCTTTTACAGTTCTACAGTCACTTCATTCTATAACTCTAAATCTGCAAGGTTGCCACACTAAGCACTTATTCAATGTCCATGTTAAAAAGGAGAAAAGTAGTTTGTATTTTCTTACTTCATTTTATTTTGTATTTTTCTGTATTTTGAAATATGTTGATAATTATTCAATTCAAAATAAGACTAAAATTTAAAAATAAAGCAAAAAATAAAACAAGGAAAAAGAAAGAGAGAAATATAGGCCTCAATCTCTTGGGATGAGGTCAGTCCTGAAATAGGATATCATTATAAAGCTTTACAAGTAAATGGAGTATGCAATTGTCGTCCAGTCATTTTCAGTCACGTCTGACTCTTTATGACTCTATTTGGGGTTTTCTTAGCAAAGACACTAGAGAGGTTAGCCATTTACTTTTCCAGTTTAATTTACAGATGAGGAAACTGGGGCAAAAATGGTTAATTGATTTGCCCAGAGTTACACACTTGTAAGTATCTGAAGCTACATTTGAACTCAGGTCTTCCTGACTCCATGCCCAGAACTCTTGAGGTAATGAGACCAGTAACCAGATTATTGCAAGATAGGAAGAAATGAGGGCCTGAAGTTGGATGATGGCTGCAAGAGGGCATATATGAGGAATGTTATGAAAGTAAACATGTCTAGATTTAGCAGCTGCTAGGATATGAGAGAAGAAGGCAGAAATGTACTGGTAAATATTTAATAACCAGCTCTCTGGAAAAAATACACTTTTTTTCTAACTTTCTTACATTCTTAATTTTTAACTTCTAACTTTCTTAAGTCTATAAATCAAAAAGAAACAGAAACTCAAACACTGATTTGTAATACTTGCCCATTTCCAAGATGTAAATGCTCACACCGAACCATCTAGCTGAAGTTGCTGACATACAAAAAGGTAAGAGAAATAGTCAAGTCCCCTTTGGTTTCTTCTATAACCCCTTCTATCAGATAGCACAGGGACTGATATTCAGTTTCAACAGAAATTATCTCCTCTTACTCATTGGTGAGCTTTTAAATCACTTTAACTCTTACCTTCCATCTTAGAATCAATGTCATATGTTGGTTCCAAGGCAGAAGAGCAGTAAAGGCTGGACAATTGGGGTTAAATGGCTTGCTGAGGGTCACACATCTAGGACATGTCTGGGGCCAGATTGGGATCCAGGACCTCCCATCTCTGGATCTGGCTCTCAATCCACTGAGCTACCTCGCTAATCCCTCATTTTACATAAGAGCAAACTAAACTGGGGCTCATCTAGCACCTTAGCACAATGCCTGGCATGCGGTAAGTGTTTAATAAATTCCTCTTGTCTGCCTGCCTGTGAACTTGATAAAATATCTTGGGCTAGATCAATCCTATAGTTAGTCAGAGGCCAGTTAGAGACTAGAATCTAAGTCTCCTGACCCCAAATCCAATGCTCTTATCACTATATAATTCAATCCATGTGAGATATAGCCCATAGAAAAGCCAAATAACATTGTGAGAAAAGTGCTCAATCAGAAAGGAGACCAGAGGTCTGTGTTCAAGTCCAGTTTCAATTATTTAGTTGTAGTGTTAAAGGAGAAAATTGCTTTCTTGCTTGCCATCTTATTTTTATCCTTTGTAAAGTGTGTGTGTCTGTGTGTGTGTGTGTGTGTGTGTGTGTGTGTGTGTGTGTGTGTTGGATTAGGATTGGGAGGTGAATCTATAAGGTATTTTCTAATTCTACCCTTCTGTATCTATGATTTTATTAGAATCATCTTAGTATGAATCAACCAAACCACTTTATTCTTCCTTCCTTTCTTCATTTATTCTTTCCTTCATTTCTTCCTTCCTTCCCTCCCACCATCTCTCCTTTCCTCCCTCCCTTCTTTCTTTCTTCCTTCCCTCCCTTACTTCCTTTCCTTCCTCCCTTCTTTCTTTCTTCCTTCCCCCTCCCTTACTTCCTTTCCTTCCTTCCTCCTTTCCTTCATTCCTTCCTTCATTCCTTTCTTCCTTCCTTTCTTCCTCACTCATATCTCTCCATTTCCATACCCACAATAATATCTGTATCTAAATGTATAAATATATTCATATCTTCTATAGTTATAGTTAACCATATTTATGTATAATCATATGTAAGTATGTAAATGTGTATATATTCAAATGCATATATATAGATACATGTGCATGCCTATAAATATATATGTTTGTGTATATATTCATGTAAGGATGATATATGTATGTGTTATTTACATGTCTGCATACAAAGGGGCATGTACACATACAAACAGGTTCTCTGACTTCAGATCCAGCAGTCTTTTTCCTTCCTCAATGCAAGAAGAATCAGCCTGGAGGAAATCATGTATTATTGAAGTCTTGAAGGAAGTCTGGCCAACATTAACTTGGTCAAAATTTCTCCCCCAGTAAAATGTAAACACCTTAAGGTATGGGCCTGCTTAGCAATTCACAGATGAAATTTGAACTATCTTTAGTCAAATAAAAACGGCTCCAAATCGCTTTTTATGAGAGAAATGCAAGTTAAAACAACTGTGAGGTACCACCTCACACCTATCAGATTGGCTAACGGGACAAAAAAGAAAAATGATAAATGTTGGAGGGGATGGGAGAAAATTGGAACACTAATAAACTGTTGTGGAGCTATGAATGGATACAATCTTTCTGGAGAGCAATCTGGAACCATGTCCAAAGGACCATAAAACTATGCATACCCTTTGACCCAACAATACCACTACCAGATCTGTATGCCAAAAATATTACAAATAGGGGAAAAGAACATACATGTATGGAAAATATTTATACCATTTCTTTTTGTGATGGCAAAAAACTGGAAACTGAAGGGATGTCCATCAATTGGAGAATGGCCGAACAAGTTATGGTATCTACTTACATACTATTGTGCCATAGAAAATAACAAAGGTAATCACAATAAAACCTGGAAAGATTTATAAGAAGATACAAAGTAAAGTGAACAGAATCAGGATACTGTTGTACACAATCACAAAAATAGTGTATGATGATCAACTGTGAATGACTTAGCTATTATCAGCAATAAAAAGAACTAAGACAACTCCAAAGGACTCATGACAAAAGAAGGTTATCCCCTGCCACAGAAGTCTCAATGCAGATTGCAATGTACCATTCTTCCCTTTATTTCCTCCATGAAATTTTCTTTGGTGTAAGTGATATGTAGCTGCTTTTACAACACAATGAACATGGAAATGTGCATTGTATAATATCATATATGAAACCAATATCATAATATCTACCATCTTGGGAAGGAATAAAGAATAGAAGGGAGGGAGAGAATACAGATTACAAAGTGCTAGAAATTGATTATTAAAAATTGTATCAAAATGTAAATAATTAAGAAGGAATGGTCCTGTTTAATTTTTAATTTTGTTTTATCTCTAGCACCTAGCAGATGGTCATTTGGGTTCCATCCTAGTCATTCACTCTAGTTATCCAGAGACCTTTAGTGGTGAAGAAGCTATAACATTATGAGACATTTTATCCCTCACTTGACCAGCTCTGTTAGAATGATTATTCTTAATACCCAAACAAAAACTATCCAAGTTCTTCCTTGGAAGAACAAAAATAAACTCTCTTTCTCGTGATGAGCATTTCAAATATTTGAATGTTCCTCCTCCTCTTTCTCTTCTCTTCACTCACCATCTACTGTTCCTTCAATCATCATTGAGAGCTAGACTTGGTTTTTGATCTGCTTTTGGAGCCATCTTTGTCTCATAAATTATCAATCATCCTCTTCTCTGGGCCCCAACATTTGTCAAGAGCCATCCTAAAATGTTTTGATTAATATTGAATATGAAATCTGAATACAACATAGCTTGACTACTCTGCTTCTGTTAATATGGCCAAAGTACCTGGATTTGAGATTTCTCAGTTAAGTCACTTGACTTCTTGGTTTCCTCAACTGTAAGAGGAGAATAATAATATATACTCTGCTTGCATCATAGTAATAATCAGCATATATCTCTTTTTTAACTCTTATGTGTTATAGAATGTGCTTTGCTATTTTTATTCTTATTACAGTCTTGTTTTGACCACTCACACATAATGGAGAATTCTCTGCTGCCTCTATTCCCTGCCCAACTATCTCACACATTTTATAGCCTAAGTCATGAAGCCATTCCCCCTTGATTTCAGGCACAAGATTTGCTTTCCAGGCTAGTAGCCAGTGCTATCTACTCGCAGTGCCAGGTGGGACATTTAAGAGAAAGGAAATAATTGCTTCCATTTGACAGTATCTCTTAAGAAGGTAAAAGATAAAGTATACAAAGGTTATTATTTTTTTCTAGTTTTCCAGTAAAAGAAAAAATGTACACAATGAACAAAACTCTAAAAAACCTTCCTTCTCTTTGACCAGCAGCATACAATACACCATCATAACATGTTCCCCAAGATGCCCAACAGGATATTTGAAAACTCAGATTTAATCTTTAATTTCCCCCTACAATGTGGGTGGCTGAATGCTCCACCAAGGTCAGGCAGAGTGGAGGCTGTGGACACAGCAGGCATGACATTTCCAACTCAGTGAATATAAGTTCTTATACCCAGAGTTTTGTTCTTAAAAACATTTTGCAAAGTCATCAAATGAGAATAAAAATTGGGGAAAAATCAAGGAGGTAGCCACACTGTTGTTTTGAAATTTTTGAAATTATTAATCATTAAGTTACTTTAGGGATTTGGGAAGATGAAAACAGATATATTTTTTGACTCTGATGATCATTTAGTATCAGGGGAAAGCAGAGATAATATTGGATTTGGATCCAAAGGACCAAAGTTCTAATCCCAGGCTTCTACTTACTTTCTACATTTAACATTGAGAAAGTCACTTTAAATCCTACGTCTTCAATTTTTCCCATGCGAAACAAGGTAGTTGGTCCAAATAATCCCTTCTCGCTCTGAATTTTATGACGTTATGAACATTGCATTACTGAGAAAAATACTGAGCCAAACTTCCAACAAATCATACAGAGTGCATCTTTCCATCATAGAATCGAGGACGAGATACATACTCTCTGCTCGTGGCTGAAAGCAATTGGTTGGTGATTGGTTGAGGAAAGTGAGAGAGATACTTTTAATGCTTTATCTGGATCAGCAGGCTGCTCTTCTGGAAACTTGTATTTCTCTTGGTTCTATGCTCAATTTTAGGCTGCGGTTTGACCTCTCACATTTTGCCAAGTATATTGGTGCACATCAGTTGTTTTCTGAAACACACTAGAAAGACAATGTGGGGTGAGAGAACCTGGGCTGGACTTTTTATAAAGGAGGTTATGCGACCTCTTAGCTAGCTGGTTTAACACAGCTGAATGATGTTGCTTTAAGTAAGATTAAGTGACTCTGCAGCTGGGGGTGGTCTGTGTTCGATTCCTCCTTCACAACTGACCAATGAGAAAGTAAAAGATTCTTCCCCAACTGTCAGGGCTCAGTGAACTTAGTTCTTTAGACGTAGTATTAGTAAACTCAAACTATTAAGGATGTTATAACTGACTGCGATTTGTTGGTTGTGATGTCGATCCTGATGATAGAAGATCAATAATCACTTGAATGAGCTTAATGGGAGAAAGAAGTTTTAACTGACACCTTTCCCTTAAGAATCTTCAGCACAGATCAGGTCAGCACAGGCTCCTCTCTTTTTTAACTCATTTAATGAAGGTAAACAAGGCTAGGGAAAGGATGGGTTGAAATAAAGAGAAAAGAGGGATTGGGAATGAATTTTAGGAACTTGTTTAACTAACTAAGCCTATAATAAATCTTCAGGAGTTTTCAGGTGAAGCTGATTCACTGAACCTGCCAGGCTAATTGCCTTAATCAGGAGACCTGACTTCAGTGGCTTGATGTTCCAGCTCAATTCAAGTTGGTTTGGGTTAACAAAGTTTATCTTCAATACTTATCTTCTTGTTGGTGTTTAGAAAGTTGTATATTATTGATGATGTATAGAATGGGTGCTGATAGCACTGGATGAGCAATGAGCCTAGGTAACTAATCCTATGAGGTGTAAGTTAGCCTTAGCTAAGAGACCATTTTGAAATACCTACCCTCCCACCATTCTCAAGACAGAGACCCTTAGAATAGGAATCAGCCTCAATTTATAGGGTGCTTTCAACAGGCTTTTTGGTCTCCTGCCAGCTCATGCCACCCCTCTACTCTGCATTCCAACCTCAGTAACTGGAAACTATCCTGGCCCAATATGGCTTCTTGCAAAAGTATTTACAACTTTGGACTTGAGGATTTTCAAAAAAGCTCAGTTTTATACTCCCTAAATTATTTTGCCTAATGCACAGGTCTTACTGTGTCTCTCTACTATTTAATAAAATCAAATGACTCCCTTTTACTTCTAGATTCAAATAGAAACTCCTCTGGCTTTTAGGTCATTCTATAAATACTCAGAATTATTATTATTTATCCAGCGTTTGCTACTTACTAAGTCCCCTGAGACTGAAAGAAAAGAAGTGAAGATGGAAGAAGTAGAAAAATTCAAGGAGATGAAGAGAGGTCTTCCTTCAATTTTCTCAGTTAAATGGGAGCCCCCTTGAAAATGGAGGAAATTATACTTACATATGTGAATGAAGTCACATACCCAAATATTTTATCAGGAGAAGGATTTGCTTTGTTTGAACTGTCTTTACTGGTGCTGATTGAAACCCATTTATGAGTTAGCCAGATGCAAGGGAATTCTCTGAGGCATAGAGAATTAAGAGATTTGGCTAATAGTGTCAGGTAGAAAGTATCAAACTCATTTTTTAACAGTTCTTCTGGACTCTAAGCTTAGTTTTCTACTAATACTATACATATAGAGCTATAGAAATGTGGGATATTATTAAAATCTTCATATATACAAGACTTAAAAAGCTTTTTATAATATTGATAAGCACTAGCTAAGTATTTGCATTCATCTAACATTTCATTGACCAGAAATCCTGAGACAATAGAGATACCCCACCACCACTACCACCCTGGGAAGAATTCCTGAGCACCTGAAGCAAAGAGCAGTGACCATCACAGCTTTGATTTTCCTTGCCCTCCTCATCCTCAAACACATATCTGATTCCTAGTTATACTTCATAGCCACTCTTGGCTCTATTGCATTACCCAAGGCAGTGATGGGCAAACTACGGCCCCCTGAAATGTTCTATCTGGCTGCATGACATTATTCCTAATCTGACGAATACAATGAGTAGGATACAATACAATGAAACGTCAAAAGAGTTGCCTTAGAAACAGACTGACAGATGAGCATTTCCTTTCTTTTGGCCCCCTCTTTAAAAAGTTTGCCCATCACTGATCCAGGGGATAATATTAGTAGAATCAATCATAAAGTCATTCAGATGCTACTAACACTGGCTAGATTTTATCTCAAACTTGATATATAGAAAACAGAACTCATTATCCTTCCACCCAAAACACCATTCTACTGAATTTCCCTATTACTTTTGAGAGCACTATCATCCTTCCATAACCTCAGTGTCATCCATCCTTCATTTCTCACTCTTGCCCACATTCACCTAGTCAACCATATTCCAAAGCATGAATTAAGTTCAGATGGACCCCACATACTTCCCAGTTGTATTACCCTGGGCAAGTCACTTTAAATTCTGTCTACCTCAGTTTATTCTGAAATAAAATTAGGATCACAATAGCACCTATCTACCAGAATTGCTGTGAGGTCCAACTGAGATACAGTGCTTGATAAATAATCATTCCCCTTCCCTAGTAGGCTCTAGTCAGTCTCTCTGGCTCAAGTCTCTTTCCCCACTCTAATCTGTCTTCCACATAAACTCCATAAATGTTCTTTCTAATGCACAGGTCTCATTATTTCTCTCTACTGTTCAATATAATGAAATTATTCCCTATTACATCTACATTCAAATAGAAACACCTATGGCATTTAATGCTTTCAATAGCCTGGCCCCTCTTATCTCTCCTTCTTCTTCCTCTAAACTACTCCCCTCAAGGCATTATGGTGCAGCCATATGGACTAAATTACTGTTCTTCACACTCAGAACCTCCATCTTCTATCTCTGTGCTTTTCCATCACTGCCAAATATGTTCTTCTTCTTGACTTCTACCTCTCAGAATTTCTAATTTCCTTTAAGGCTAACTTCAATGAGAACTTTCCAGGTCACCTCAGTTTCTAGCATCTTCCTTTCTAAGGCTGTCTTCCATTTTTATATGTATTAGATAGATAGATAGACAGACAGATGGACATACAGACATAGATAGATTAGATAGATAGATAGAAAGATAGATGGAAAGATGGATGAATGTGTAGATGGATGTATGGATGATTAGAAGGATGGCTGGCTGGCTGGATGAATGATGGATGGATGGATAAATACATAGATACATATAGATTTGTTATCTGTTTAAATGTTATAAATATGTATGTTACATATAGGTCATATATGTATGTATGCTTTCTGTCCTACTAGAGTGTAACCTCCTAATAGTCAGGTACTGTGTTCTTACCCTTGTTTATGCTTACAACAATTAGCAGAATACTTGGCACAGGGTGAACACTTAATAAACATTGGTTATTTGATCAACAATTCACAAGGTATCTGTAGTTATGTTTTAGGGCCAACTTTATTAATCATTTTTGTTATTGTTTGTTTTATTTTGTTTTTTTTAAATCCTAGCACTGAAGTTTTGTTTTGTTTTGTTTTTTTAACTTTATTTATTTAATTATTTTAGAATAGTTTTCCATAGATACATGATTCATGTTCTTTCCCTCCCCTCCTCCCTCCCCACTCCCATAGCCTACATGCAATTTCACTGGGTTTTACATGTATCATTGATCAAGACCTATTTCCATATTATTAATGTTTGCAACAGGGTGATCTTTTAGAATCTACATCCCCAATCATGTCCCCATCGAACCATGTGATAAAGGAGATGTTTTTCTTTTGTATTTCTGCTCCCACAGTTCTTTCTCATAAGTCCCTCAGAATTGTCCTGGATCATTGCATTGCTGCTAGTAGAGAAGTCCATTACATTTGATTGTGCCATAATGTATCAGTCTCTGGGTACAGTATTCTCCTGGCTCTGCTCCTTTCACACTGCATCAGTTCCTGGAGGTCATTCCAGTTCACATGGAATTCCTCAGTTTATAATTCCTTTTAGCACAATAGTATTCCATCACTCTCAAATACCACAATTTGTTCAGCCATTCCCCAATCGAAGGACATCCCAACATTTTCCAGTTTTTTGCTACCACAAAGAGCATAGCTATAAATATTTTTTACAAGTCTTTTTCCTTACTATCTCTTTGGTGCACAAACCCAACACTAGTATAACTGGATCAATTATGGCAGGCAGTTATTTAAAATCCTTTGGGCATAATTCCAAATTGTCTTACAGAATGGTTGGATCAATTCACATTTGTTTTTGTTTTTTAAGGAAGGAACATACCATGTAATACTGAATACGTGAGTCACTTTTCTTCATCTGAGTTCAATTTCTTTTTCTATCAAATATACAAATTGAACTAGTTAATCTCAATGCATAAGTCCTAAAATTTTATATTCTAAAATTCTATATTCTAACATCCTTTGCAGCTTTAAATTTCTATGTTCTGTCTTCAAATCTAAGATTAAAGGATTTAGAGCAGGAAAAGACATTGTGATTCGTCTACATCAACTACCTCATTTTCCAAATTAGGAAACTGAGGCCAAGATCTTCAGTGATTTATACACAGTCAGAAAAGTATTGAACAGCAAGGTCAGAATCTGAATCCAGGGCTTCTTGTTCCTACATTGAAGCTTGCTCCACATCAGGTCCATGATTCTATGTTCTAAAATAGAATCCAGAACCAAAAGTATAACTTCTGTATTCTAACATTCTGTATTCTAACTGTATTCTAAGATCCCTTCAAGCTGTAATGGTGTGCAATTCTCTGATTCTATGCTTGGTGTAATGGTAATAAGCAAATACACTTGGCCCCATGTATTTTATTCACGTGTGACATAATCTTATATTTGGCTTCATTACCTCTATATGTTGAATCCAAACATTTCATCTCGTCTTCTTCCCTGTGAAATATTTTTAAACACAATGTCAATAGGCATATGATGAGTAAACAAGAAATATAGGCAGTACTTGGCGGCGATTTAAAATAATGAATGGAGATCATTAAAAACAGAGTTGGGGAAATGTGTCCACGGCTGGTCGTCGTAAATGTTCCGTGATTGTTTTTGCCAATTAAGGCAGACAGCAATGGCCCTTTCTATATTAACGAGCGTCATGGGCCGTCCAGACAAGCCGGCCTCTTCAGTGCCTCTCTGTTACCTTGCCAACCCGAATGTTGGGCTAAGGAGGGATGCTAAGGGAGAAAGAACTCAGACAGAAGATCCCGATTCTAAATAAATCTGTGGTTTCAACAATGTGGCCCAGGTGGATCTGGCAGTCCTCACACCCACACCAACTCCTCTGTGGACTAATTAAAATACAAGTGTGGAAAAGCTGTGAGTTTGGGGAGGTGGACAACAGAATCACATATTCACAAATAAGGCCAGTTAGACAAGGACTGGGTGATTATTTTTTATTTTATAAATGAAGAAACTGAGGCTCAGAGTGGGCAAATGATTTATTCAGAGGCACACAGCTATAGTCATAGAGGTAGGACTTAACCCCATCTTTTGACTAGACATTAAATGAGACTGCAAATGAAAAGCATTTTGCAAGCCTTAAGATGTTATGTAAAATGTTAGCTATTAGTACTATGTTGAGTCATCTCTAGAAATAAAAATGAATGCTTTATATTGTTTTGTTTTTCTTTTTTTAATAAAACTATATTAGGGATGAGATTCCTTGGCAAAAGACAAAGATATACATATAGGGGGTTGATGCAGGGAAAGTTGGATGTATACTGAAAAAGAAAATAAGTAAATTGCTTATCATTCACCAAACACATTTGCTTCACTTCTATATTTACAATTTTATCCATATCTATCCTAAGAAAAATCCAAACACATTAATAAAGAGATAGTTTGTGACCATTCAGAAAGGGAAATCTAGTGTTTTCTCTTTGTTGATTATTTCCAGTTTATCCTGTGTATGTTTTGTTTGTCCATAGTTGCTTATATGTTGTCTTACTCATTAGATTGTGAATTCCTTGAGGGAAGAGACTGTCTTTTGCCTTTCTTTGCATCTCTAGTACTTAGTACAGTGCCTAGCGCAAACCAAGTGCTTAATAAATGTGCATTGACTGGCTGATTGATAAGGAATAGCCACCAATGAGGACGTATTTATCAATAATAAGTAACACCGGATTGACCTCATTCTAGTAAATGCTAGGAATCCTATATATGTAATATGTAGACTTTGAGCAAATTGTTTAATAAATTCTTCAACTTTAACCATATGTATAGTATTAAAAGGAATGGGCTACATGCTAGTAGAAAGAGGTGGATTCCAAAATGTTTGAAGGGGCAGATTTCAAAAATAGTCATTCATAGGTCCATCCAAATTGGAGAAAGGCCAATCTAGGGATCATCTAGGGATCTATCCTTGCTCTTAAGGTTAACATTTATAGTCAATGACTTGGATGAAAGCACAGCAAATCCCCACATGTCATGTGTGGGTATGGTTATCTAAAACAATGGGTATAAGAGCCCAGGTTCATGTAAAAAGATTTCATCCAGCTGAGATGATAGGGCACAATGGAATCGACTAAAATGTAATAGGGATAAATATAAAATCAGGCACTTAACATTAAAAAAGCAACTTTATTGGGACCAAATCAAGTAGATAAAACTCAAAAACAATGTCTGCAGAAAAAAAGACATAGGGGTTTCAGTGAATTACAATTTTCATTCAAGTTTATAGTAGGATATGGTCCTAGGCTACATTAAGAGAGGCATTGTGACCAAAACAAGAAAAAAGAAAGATGAAAATAGAGAGACAGACAAGGGGAGTGGGATGGATAGGTAGATATGTAGCAGGAAGAAAAATGTTCATTACTATTCAGTCATTTTCAGTTGTGTCCCTGACTCTTCATGACCCCATTTTGAGTTTTCGTGGCAAAATAATAGAATTATTTGCCGTTTTCTTCTCCAGATCATTTTACAGATGACGGAATTGAAGCAAACAGTTAAGTGACTTAACTAGCAAATGAGTGTCCAAGACTGGATTTGAATTCATGAATAAGAGTCTTACTGACTTCAGGGCAGGCACTTTATCCACTGTGCCACCTAGCTGCCCAGATAGAAAAGCAGAGCATTTATTCTGTACTTACCAAGTACCAGATATCATGTTAAGAACTGGAAATATAAAAGAAAATACAAAAAGAAAGTGAGCTTACATTCTTTATTTTTTTTAATTTTTACTTTGAGTATTTTCCCATAGTTACATAATTTCAAATTCTTTCCCTCTCCCCCAAACCCCACTAACCTCCCTTAGCCAATGCACAATTCCACTAGGTTTTACATGTATCATTGATCAAGACCTAATTCCATATTATTGATAGTTGGACTAGAGTTATCTTTTAGTGTCTACATCCCCAATAATATCCCCAACAGCCCATGTGTTCAAACAGTTGTTTTTCTTCTGCGTTTCTCCTCCCACAGTTCTTCCTCTGAAGGTGGCTAGTTTTCTTTCTCATAAGTCCCTCAGCCTTACTCTGGATCATTGCATTGCTGCTAGTAGAGAATTCCGTTATGTTCGATTGTACCATAGTGTATCAGTCCCCGTGTGCAATGTTCTCCTGAATCTGCTCCTTTCACTCGGCATCAATTCCTGGAGGTCATTCCAGTTCACATGGAATTCCTCCAGATCCTTATTCCTTTGAACACAATAGTATTCCATCACCAACATATACCACAATTTGTTCAGCCATTCCCCAAATGAAGGTAATACCCTTGCTTTCCAGTTTTTTGTCACCACAAAGAGCACTGTTACAAATATTTTACTGCAAGTGTCCCAATTTTGCCACATCCCCTCCAACATTCATTATTCTCTCCTGTTGTCATTTCAGCCAATCTGCTAGGTGTGAGATGATACCTCAGAGTTGTTTTAATTTGCATTTCTCTAATTATTAGAGATTTAGAACACTTTCTCATGTGCTTATTGATAGTTTTGATTTATTTATCTGAAAATTGCCTATTCATGTCCCTTGCCCATTTATTGATTGGGGGATGGCTTAATTTTTTGTACAATTGAATTAGTTCCTTGTATATTTGAGTAATTAGTCCTTTGTCTGAATTTTTTGTAATAAAGATTTTTTCCCAATTTGTTGCTTCCCTTCTAATTTTGGTAGCATTGGTTTTTGTCTGTACAAAACCTTTTTAGTTTAATGTAGTCATGATTATTTATTTTACATTTTGTAATTTTTTTCTAAGTCTTGCTTGGTTTTAAAATATTTCCTTTCCCATAGACCTGACAAGTATATTTTTCTGTGCTCACTGAAATTACTTATAGCTTCCTTCTTGATATTCAAATCAATCACCCATTCTGAATTTATCTTGGTATATGGTGTGAGAGGTTGATCCAGGACTAATCTCTCCCCTATTGTTTTCCATTTTCTGAGCAGTTTTTGTCAAATTGTGGTTTTTTGTCCCAAAAGCTGGGTTCTTTGGGTTTATTGTAGACTGTCTTGCTGAGGTTGTGTACCTCAAGTCTATTCCACTGATCCTCCCTTCTGTCTCTTTGCCAGTACCATATTGTTTTGATGACTACTGCTTTATAGTACAGTTTAAGATCTGTTACTGCTAGGCCACCTTCCTTCATATTTTTTGATATTCTTCGTCTTTTGTTATTCCAAATGAACTTTGCTATAGTTTTTTCAGTAAAAAAAGTTTTTTTGGTAGTTTGATAGGTATAGCACTAAATAATTAAATTAATTGGGGTAGGATGTTAATTTTTATTATGATAGCTCATCCCACCCTTGAGCACTCAATGTGTTTCCAATTATTTAGATCTAGTTTTAATCGTGTGGAAAGTGTCTTGTAGTTGTTTTTGTATAATTCCTGTGTTTGTCTTGGCAGATAGATTCCTAAGTATTTTAAATTGTCTAGGGTGATTTAAATGGAATTTCTCTTTCTACCTCTTCCTCCTGTGAAATGTTGGAAATATATAGAAATACTGATTATTTATATGTAAATTCATTTCGTATCCTGCAACTTGCTAAAGTTGTTGATTATTTCCATTAACTTTTTAGTTGATTCTCTAGATTTTTTAAGTAGACCATCATATCATCTGCAAAGAGTGATAGCTTGGTCTCCTCAATGCATATTTTAATACCTTCAATTTCTTTTTCTTCCCTAATTGCTACTGCTAGTGTTTCTAGTACAATGTTAAATAATAGAGGTGATAATGGGCATCCTTGTTTCACTCCTGATCCTATTGGGAATTCTTCTAATTTATTCCCATTGCAGATGATGTTTGTTGATGGTTTTAGATATATACCATTTATTATTTTTTAGAAAGGCCCTTCTATTCCTAAACTTTATATTGTTTTCAGTAGGAATGGGTGTTATATTTTGTCAAAGGCTTTTTCAGGATATATTGAGATAATCATGTGATTTTTCTTGGTTTGCTTGTTGATATGGTCAGTTATGTGAATGGTTTTCCTAATGTTGAAACATCCTTGCATTCCTGGTACAAATCTCACCTGATCATAATGAATAACCCTCATGATCAATTGCTGGAGTCTTTTTGCTAGTATTCTGTTTAAGATTTTTGCATCTATGTTCATTAGGGAGATTGGTCTGTACTTCTCTTTCTCTGTTTTTGATCTACCTGGCTTTGGAATCAGTACCATATTTGTGTCATAAAAGGAATTTGGTAGGACTCCTTCTTTGCTTATATTATCAAATAATTTGTATTGTATTGGGATTAGTTGCTCTTTGAAGGTATGATAGAATTCACTTGTGAATCCATCTGGTCATGCGGATTTTTTTCATATGGAGTTCTTTGATGGATTGCTCAATTTCTTTTTCTGATATGGGATTATTTAAGTGTTCTATTTCTTCAGCTGTTAATCTAGGCAATTATATTTTTGTAAATATTCAACCATATCACCTATATTGCTGTATTCATTGCCATATAATTGGGCAAAATAGTTTTTAATGATTGCCCTGATTTGCTGTTCATTAGAGGTGAGGTCTCCCTTTTCATCTTTGATACTGATAATTTGGTTTTCTTCTTTCCTTTTTTTAAGTAGATTGACCAGTACTTTGTCAATTTAATTTATTTTTTCAAAGGACCAGCTTATAGTCTTATTTATTAATTCAATAGTTCTTTACTTTCAATTTAATTGATTTCTCCTTTGATTTTTATAATCTCTAATTTAGTTTTTAAGTGGGGATTTTTAATTTGTTCCCTTTCTAGTTTTTTTGATTTGCATGCCCAGTTCATTGATATTTGCCTTCTCTAATTTGTTAATATATGCTCTCAAGAATATAAATTTCCCCTGAGTATTACTTTAGCTGCATCCCATAGATTTCGGTAGGATGCCTCATCATTGTCATTCTCTTCAATGAAATTAATTGTTTCTATGATTTCTTCTTTAAATAACTGGTTTTAGAGAATCATATTATTTAATTTCCAATTACTTTTTGATTTGCCTGTCCATGTTCCCTGTGTCATTTAAAATCACTTGGGATACTTGGAACTACATTTCCTGTGATCCCCAATGGGTTTCCTGTTTTGGATTACATATTGAAGGTGAGGGACTGTTTTAAAATAGTGGGAAGTGACTTGGAACTTCCTCTTTACTTACCTGAGCATGCAGAGAGAGGAAAGGTAAATGGCTGAGGGTGAAGTTGGAATAGGTTTCTTACAGGCGCGTGGTCAATTTATCTCTATCAGCATGGCTTTTATTAAAATACTATTCTCCCTTTTGATCACGGCCCTCATCATTTTTAATCATAACATCCCTTACTGGTTATTATTTTTATTGAAAAGGTTACATTTATTATTTCTGCTCTTTTGCATTTGTTTGCCATGTTTCTATGCCCTAGTACATGGTTAATCTTTGTGAATGTACAATGTGCAGTTGAAAAGAAGGAGTATTACTTTTTGTCCCAATTTATTTTTCTCCACATATCAATTAATTCTAATTTTCTAGGATTTTATTCACATCTCTTATCTCTTTCTTTTTTCCAGATTATTTTTTGTTTTATTTTATTTTATTTTTTAACATTTAATAATATTTATTTTTTAGAAAAGTTAGCATGTTTACATGATTCATGCTCCCACCTTCCCCTTCACCCTCTAACCTCACCTCCCGATAGCCGATGTGCATTTCCACTGGTTTTAACATGTGTCATTGATCAAGACATTTCCAAATTGTTGATAGTTGCATTGGTGTGGTAGCTTCAAGTCTACATCCCCAATTATGTCTGCCTCAACCCATGTATTCAAGCAGTTACCTTTCCTCTGTGCTTCCACTCCTGTAATCCTTCCTCTGAATGTGGGTAGCTTTCTTTACCATAAGACTCTCAGAATTGTCCTGGGTAATTGCATTGCTGCTAGTACAGAAATCCATTACATTTATTTTACCACAGTGTATTAGTCTCTGTGTACAATGTTCTTCTGGCTCTGCTCCTTTCGATCTGCATCAATTCCTGGAGGTCTTTCCAGATCACATGGAATTCCTCCAGTTTATTATCCCTTTCAGTTCAATAGTATTCAATCACCAGCATATACTACAATTTGTTCAGCCATTTCCCAATTGAGGGGTATACCCTCATTTTCCAGTTTTTTTGCCACCACAAAAAGCACAACTATAAATATTTTCATACAAGTCTGTTTATCTATGATCTTTTGGGGTATAAACCCAACAATGTTATGGCTGGATCAAAGAGCAATACCTCAGAGTTCTTTTGATTTGTATTTCTCTAATTATTACAGATTTAGAACACTTTCTCATGTGCTAATTGATAGTTTTGATTCCTTTATTTGAAAATTGCCTATTCATGTCCCTTGCCCATTTATCAATTGGGGAATGGCTTGATTTTTTATACAATTGATTTAACTCCTTGTATATTTGAGTAATTAGAACCCTGTCAGAGATTTTTGTTATAAAGATTTTTTACCAATTTGTTGTTTCCCTTATGATTTTAGTTAAAGCCATGTTGGTAAATTTAAGAAAGAACACGTGTCTGCTAAAATCTAATTCAAATTGCCCATCATTACCTCCTGCCCACCTGGCTGCCTCATACCAAAGAGCACCTCCCCCTTACCTCAGGAGTCTTATACTGTTGTCTATGTAATCACACTTCTTGTCTACCTATATTACAAGAGGAATCATGGAAAATGTAGTTTCCAAGTCCCCTAAACATCCACAGGAAATTTATGTCATATATTTAAATATTTAAAACTCAAATGAAACCCAAAGAACCCCCAAAAGAACCCCCAAAATTCCAATTGTGCAGGGTGGCAGGGAAGAAAGAGGAAAGAGATCCTTATCTTGGATTCCTCATTGTCTTTTGTTCTACATTTACAATCATTTGACACATCTGGCCATTTTTACAAAATCTGAATCTTTTATGTCCTCACACAGCTACCACCTTAGTTCAAGTCCTCACCATCATTCACCTGGATGATTGAAATAGTTTTCTACTTGACCATTCCAGTCCATCCTCCACACTGTTGCCAAAGTAATTTTCCTCAAGCCCAGATCAGACTATGGCACTCCTCTACTCAGTCAATCCCAGTGTCTTTTGAATGCCACTAAGATAAAATATAAACTCTTCTGTTTAGCTTTTAGATTTCTCTCCAACCATCCCCCATCTAATCTTTTCAGGCTCATTGGATATTGCTCTTCTTCTTGTATTCTGTGAACCAGAAAAATTGGCCTCCTCTATTCCTCACCTGTAACAGCTTATCTACCATCTCCATGCCTTTGCATTGGTTGACCCAGATTCTTAGAATGCACCCCCTCCTCATCTCAATAATGTCCCTTTCTTCATCTAAGATACAATACAAGCTCTACTGTCAGCATGAAGACTCTCCTGATTACTTCAATTAGCAATCCTTTCTCTCCCAAATCGCCTTTTGTTTAACTACTTTGCTATTAGTGAAGCAGTGAATAGAGTGCCAGTCAAGGAAGATTCATTTTCCTGAGTTTAAATCTGGCCTCAGACACTTATTAGCTGTGTGACCCTGCGTGAGTCACTTAGTCCTGTTTGTCTCAGTTTCCTCATTTGTAAAATGAGCTGGAGAAGGAAATGGCAAACTACTCCAGTGTCTTTGCCAAGAAAACCCTAAATGGGGTTACAAAGAGCTGGACATGAAAGAAGAACACTGAAAAACAACAAATTATTCATTTTTTATAATTAAGCTCTCTATAGTTGTATGTCTATGTATCTCCCCCATTAGAATGTAAGCTCCTTACCAGTAGGGATTGCTTCATTCATTGTATCTCCACTCCTAGCACAATGCCTGGCACAGAGTAGATCCTTAAATTCTTCCTGATGGGTTTTGTGTTGGTACACACTAAATACATGCACACATCCAGAGACTGGTCATTCTCCATATGCGTTCTCCATTTTCCTATTTCCATGCCTTTGCTTACACCATCCAAGATGACTAGAACCATAATAATAATTCCTGCAGGCTTTTCAATTTACAGAACACTTTCTTCACAACAGCCATATCAAGGTAGACAGTGTGAGTACTATTATACCATTTTATTGAGTATAATATAGAGTTCATACTGAGATTCAGCAAGCAAAACTGGATTCACACTCAGGTCTCATGCCCACAACACCTAATCATCTCAGCCTATTAGAAAATCCTAATCTTTTGAGGACAAGAGACTTTTATAAAAAGCTCTGATTTGCCATCTTTCTACTTACAGCTGTATGACTTTGGGTAAGTCACCTAACTTTATCTGGAAAAATGAGAGAATTAGACTAGATCATCTTGAAGGTGTTTTCCATCTCCAAATCTATGATCCTATTATCTCAAGATCCTTTTTTCCCAGAAAGCCCCACTTAAGCACTTTAGTCCATAGTGGTGTGTTCCTATTCATGTCCTAAAATTACTTCAAACTTGTGTCACTCTGATGACTCTTATCCAAGCTTGCCTCATATTATTTGAGACTGTGTCTTGCCTGACCCACTGCAATAGATTGTGAATTCCATCAGGACAAAGACATGGACTTCTTTGTGTAGGAGCATAGGTTTAAAACTAGATAGGACCTTAATTATGTGCTACTGTCTCATTTTATAGATGAGGAAACTGAGATGGGAAGGTATATTGTAAGTATAAGAAGAGCTACCATTCATATAGTACTTTTAAGGTTCACAGAGCACTTTTACAATTATTACATACCATCTGATCCTCACTTTCCAAATGAATCCCTTCTCCTGTAATCTTTTTCATTGAATTGGAAGAATCTTAAACTAACCCAACCTTGTGAAGTAGATTCCATTATTATTCCCATTTTTTACATAAGGAATATGAAGTTGAGAATGGTCATATAGCTGGTAAGTATCTAAAACAAGATTTGAACCTAAGACTAATTGACTTCAAGTCTTTTTCATTATCATTTACTCTGTGCCAATACTGTATATCTAGTCTTCTTATAACTTATAACTTACTGCCCCCCATGTACTCTGTGACCCAGTGACACTAACACCCTTGCCTTTCCTTATATAGGGCACTCCTTCCCCCAACTGTATGCCTTTTCACTAGCTGCCTTTCACATCTAGAATACCTTCCCCTCCTCATCTTCATATCCTGACTTCTTTCAAGTCTCCGCTAAAATCTCACCACTTACAAGAAGTCTTTCCCCATTCCCCTTTACACCAGGGCCTTACTTCTATTGATTGACTCCAACTCACTATATATCCTGTTTATACATAGCCATTTGAACATTATTTCCCCCATTAGACTGTGATTTTTTAAGAAGAAAGTTTTCTTTTGCCATTCTTTGCATCTCTAATGTTTAGTATATTGTTTGGCACATAGTAGATGCTTAATAAATATTTGTTGACATACTGACCATGTTGCCTCTTACAATGTTATATTTCTTTGAGAAATGGCATAGATCCGAACCTGCACCCACACCAACTCCTCCTCTATCCCCATCTGAACTTCTGCTGCAGGAAGAAGCATTCCCAAGTGGCCAATTCCTCTCTTAGATTTCCATGAGGAAAGCATATTTTCACAATTGAATCCCGTCTGCCTTAATCTTTTTCATTGGATTGGAAGGAACTTAAACTAGTTCAAATCTATAATTACTTCCAAGTTCAGTTTTTAAGCAGGCTAAACTAATGATAATTGTCCCAACACCTCATCTATCCCCTGAATGTAGGCCATCCTAATAATCACTGCTATGTCTCCAGGAAGAAACAACTGTGGTCTCTTCAGAAAGCTCATCTTTTGTCAAGAACCAAATTGCTCCATACCAAATGCTAAAATGGATGAGACTGAGAAGGAAGAGAGGTGGGAGCATCTCCAAATGGAAGTTAGAGCATCTGAGGGAGTAATAGAAGCTTCAGTATAAGTCACAAAGAACACTTAATTGTACATGGGACCTATCCTTAAATGGTGGCCCAAGTTTACATGCCTAGAGGTTGGCCTCTGGGGAAATCCTGAGAAAATACCCTTGACCCTAAAGGGGGAGGGAGTAGAAGGGAATATGTCTCCTAAGAGATCATTGATCTTTAGGGAAGTGGAAAAAATAATGGGTGAAAAAGGAAGATACCTGACTTCTGATCCTAGCTTTTCATTTCTGGGGTTCTCAGTTTGATTAGATAGATAGATAGATAGATAGATAGATAGATAGATAGATAGATAGATAGATAGATAGATAGATAGATAGACAGATAGATTGATTGAATAATTGATAAAATTGCTAGATTGTAGATTAATAAAATAGGTAGTTAGGTAGAAAGATAGAAAGACAGATAGAATAGATACATACATACATGTACACACAAATACATATATGTATGAATGAAGAAATTGCACTAGATATCTTCTAATATTCTCAATTACTCTCATGTTCTCATATTCCAGAATCAAAGAATTTCAGAGTGGCAAAAGATTTCACAGACTATCTAACCCAATATATATCTAACTATGAATTCTTACTATAACATATTTATCTGGCGTAGCTAGGTGTTATAGTGGACAGAGTGTCAGATTTGATCTTCTATCTCATTGAAACTGTGTTTTCTTCCATATTTGTGCCTGTGGTATTGTTGTTGCCCATGTCTGGAACCAGTTCTCCCCTCTCTACTTCATCTGTGTCTTCCGAAGTGTTTTCTTCCTTTAGGTCAACAATCAGGAGATACCTATTTCCTTCTTGAAGCCTTTCCTGTCCCCTTCTCCTCTTAAGTAAAAGTGATCACTCCCCTTTCCCTTGATTTCCCATTAACTGTTATTTTTCCATTCCTTATATCATTTTTTGTCCATATCCTCTCATTAGACTCTATTCTTCCTTGAAATAATAATCTGTATTAGTTGCTGTGCCCTCAGCACATTGTACAGTGTCTTGAAACTTAGTGGCTCAACACTATCCTTATTCAATAAACATTTATTAAGTTGAATTACAGAGACAGAGATAGGAAGCAGTGGCAGAGATGGAGCTAGGAGAATGAACACAGAGAAAATTGCCTGAATCTTACACACTCAGCTGTGATAGCTAAAATCCTAACTGGAGGATGTTGCAGATCACCTTATAGAAGCACAATTAAAGGAAAATATTCATTTTGTTCAGGATTAAAATTATTTTCAAAGACAGATTAATGGGTAACAAAATCAATTTACTGATTTGATTAGCATCATAGCCAATAGATTGACAGGTCAGAATCCCTTTAAATAACCAAAAACCTGGAACATTCCTTAAGCAGATCTATAAGTAGAGTTTTAGAAGCTCATTATTCAGTCCTTCCTTCAAATATCCCAAGATGTCTCTAATTGGTAAATTGCTAACTAGAAGCTGGTGCATTAACCCTTTCTGAAATCAACAGGTAATGGTTGTCACCATAGGAAGAAAGAGAATCTTATCTCTCCTTTCTATTAAGAAAAACTGGTTAAAAGGAAAGATATTCACTGAGATTCTTAAGAACAAAGATAGTTCCTGAGGTCAAAGATTTTGATTTAGTAATTATCTCTAATGTAATGGATTAGGGCCTTTCTACTTCAGGATTCTAACATAAGAATAAATACAGTATATGAAAAATAAATTTTCATAGTTTAAGGCACGAATGTCCAACTCAAATAGAAAGAGGCTGTACATAACGCTTTTGGTGTGATCACAAATTGTCATAAAAACACATAGTAAAATTACCTATGTTCTTTTATACTTTTATTTATTTTGTAAATATTTCCCAATTACATTAAAAAATCTATCTTCCATCTTTGAATCAATACTGTATGTAGATTCCAAGGTGGAAGAGTGATAAGGGCTAGTGGGTTGTGACTTGCCTAGAATGACACAGCTAGGAAGTGTATACGGTCACATTTGAACCCAGATCTTTCTGACTCCAGGCCTGGCACTTTATCCACTAAGCCATCTAGCTGCCCCTCAATTACATTTTAATCTGGTTCAGGGGCACTCATTACTGATACGGGCAGCAAGAAGGCTGAAAGTTTGACATCTCTAGTGTGGAGGGCTCAACATAGAGACAAGCATCCCATAGATGGATGATTCCCAAAGTGGGTGCCACCCACCCCCTGGTGGGTGCTGCAGCAATCTGGGGGGGTTGGTGATGGTCACAGGTGCATTTGGGGGCTGTGAATAACTGTAAGGGGGTGGTGATAGTATAAAAGTAAGTAAGCTAAGTAATATTTTTCTAGAAAGGGGGCAGTAGGCCAAAAAAGTTTGGGAACCACTGCCATAGATGCCCATAGACTGCATGGGAAATCTTTTTTCCTAAGATTTATTTTTCATGTTGGTTGTCAAACCCTACCCCAAAAAGATGAAATTCTCAACCCCCATTGCCTAGCTCTTTATGATCTTCTGGCTTGGAACTAATACACACTATTGATTCTAAGATGGATGCTAAGGGTTAAAAAAAAAAAAAAAAAAGATGAAACTGATGCCTGGTCTGTTGCTTAAGTGATCTTCCTGTATATCAGAATATCAGATCTGGCCATGTAACTCCCTTACTGAAAAATACTCCAATGGGTCCCTTTTACCTCCAAGATTCATTATGAGATCATCTATTTGGCTTTAAAAGCCTTTTAGAGCCCGGCACCTCCCCACCTTTCCAATCTTCTTTTCCTTGACTATAATCCTCATATTCTAAGATCAAGCAAACACTGGCCTTCTTGCCGTTCCTTGTATACAACACTACAACTCCTGACCGATTTTTTTCCCATTGTTTTGCCCTGGACCTGACATGCATTCCTCTTCAACTCCACCTCCCAGCTTCCCCGGCTTCCTTCAAAACTCAGCTTAAATCTCCTCTTCTGCAAGACATCTTTTACCCTCTAACTCCACCATTTCATGGCTCCCCTATGCGATGACATCCCATTTTACGTGATATATGTCTTATACATACATGATTGATTACATGTTGCCTCCCCCAGTATAATGTGAGCTTCTAAGAGACAGGAGGCAGGCTTTTGTCTTCCTTTGTAACCCCAGAACTTAGCATAAGGCATGGAACATAGTAGGTGCTTAATAGATGTTTTTTGGTTGGCCAATATGCATAAATGAAAGGACATTCAGAGCCACATCTCACAATCTGGAAGACTAAATTGCCCACATGCTAGAGTATAGTTAGCCAACTAATCAATTAATCAGCTTGTATTGAACAACTGGATCAGAACTATGCTAGGCAGGGCAACTAGGTAAGTACAATGAATAGAGCTCCAGGCCTGGAGTCAGGAGGTCCTGGCTTCAAATCTGACTTCAGATACCTCCTTGCTTTGTGACCCCGGGCAAGTCACTTTACCCTGATTGTCTAGCCCTTCCTCACCACTTTTTTTTTTTTTTAGATTTGATAGTAAGACAGAAGGTAAGAGTTTTTTTTAATTAAAAAAATAGCCTAAACCAGTCACTGAGGAATAAAAATACAAAGAATAAATGAATCCCAATTATCAAGGACCTCATATTCCATGATGTGGTGGCATAGTGGATAGAGCACTGAGTCTGGAGTTAGGAAGATCTAAGTTTAAATATAGCCTCAGATACTTACTATTTGTATTGTTCTAGCCAACTAATAACTTCTGTTTGATTCAATTTCTTCCTCTGTAAATGTGGACAAAAATAGCATCCACCTCACAGAAACATTGTGTACATCAAATGATATAATAATTTCAAAGTATATTGACATGTACATTCAGTATATGGCACGTAGTTAATATTATAAATATAATATAAATATAAATGTTTGCCATTATTATTACTCATGTAGCCAATAATATAGGATTCCCATTACAAAAAAACAAACAAACAAAAAACAACAACAACAAAAATTCCATAATGAAAGATTGGAAAGATGCTAAGGATGGAAGGGCAGGTAGTATAGTGGAAGTATAGAAAGGAAATTAGGAATATGTAGATAAAGTTTGATAAGATAAAGACATTTGTAAGGCTGAAGGATGTCTGAGACAAGGAAGAAATTTTTCACAAAGCTTGGAATTTGGAAGGAGGAAGGGCAGGTAGAATTCTGAGGCAGTGAGGCTCTGACTTTTGTGGAGACTAGCTAGCACTGCTCGCTGGATCTCTCTCTGACCATAGCTTTGCCTGTGACAGGAAAGAAAGAAAGAAAACTCCTGAAACATCTTGAGGGTTGTTCAACTTTCCTCACTGTGAGAAACATCCAGAAGAAGACTTGTTAGACCTGCTACTGTGAAAACTGTCTTGTGAAAGGAGAAAGACCAGAAGACCAGCTTGCCTGGGCTCTGAGGCTCACCTCAGAGCCACATTTTGCTCAGCAAGCATCTGAGACATTTTGGGTCACTGGCTTAGCCTACTTGGAGACACTCTTAATATTTACTTAAATTTTTTAAATTTAAATGTTAAAATTTACTTTTATATCAGGATTGTGGATAGCTTAGTCAGATAGCGGCTTTTGGGGTTAGTTATTGATAAGGAGTTTGGAAGTGTAGCTTGGATGAATTGCCAAGACAAAGAAATATTTCACCATGAGGTTCGAGGAAAGTGGGTGAAGAATCTAGTTCCCTTAGAGTTAAGACATCCTGTTATTAAGCCTTATATTCAACTATATAATAAAAATAGATTTTATATATATATATATGTACATATTTATATACATAAATATTTAGATATATTCAATAATATTAATAGTTTATCGTAATCCATATTGGTAATTAAGCCATGTGCCTGCTAAAATCTATCTAAAAATCCCCACCATTACCTCTGCCCACCTGGCTGCTCCATAGCAAAGAGAGGGTCTCCCAATCATGTCCAGAGTCTTATACCTCTGTCTACCTAATCACATTTCCTGCCCACCTGTGCTACACAAGAGGAATCATGGGAAATGTAGTTTTCAAGTCCCCTAAACGTCCATAGGAAGTTTATACCCAAGACCTCAATATTAAAACTCAATGAACCCCAAATTTCCAATATCACATTATATATATATATATATATGCATATATATATATACAGTCCTTATATTCAACTATATAATAAAAATAAATAGATTTTATATACATATATATTCAATTATTCCCCTTGATGTATGTATATATACATATATATATTCAAAAGTATTCAGATTTATATACATAAATAGTTGGATATATTCAATAATATTAATAGTTTATCATAATCCATATTGGTAATTGAGCTATGTGCCTGCTAAAATCTATCTATATACATAAATCTGAATACTTTTGTAAACATCTAACAAAGTATACACAACAATACCCTCTCACTAACACTTTCGTTAGTATCATTATTACAGAAGGAAGGTCCATTGGAAATGGAATTAAAAGGCCTAAGTTTGAATCCTTCTTACTTCTAATACTTGCTATCTGTGGAATCCTAGGCAAGTCATTCAATCTCCATGAACCTCATTTTCTGCAAAATGGAGATAATAATAGTAGCAGGCTATTTCCTAGGGAAGTGTAAAGAGGCAGAGAGCAAATGGGGATCAAACAAAATAATGTAAACAAAATATTTTGCAAATCCTTAAAAAGCTATATGAGTTATTATTATTACCATTATTATTATTTGTGTCAGATTGACCAAGTCAGTCTCCTACTATGAATTTCAGTTTCTTCTATAAATTGAAGGGTTGGACTAGAAGTTCAATTTGGCTCTTCCATATATAAAACTTTTGAACCCAGCTAGGGAAATCAAGTCAACAAATATTTAGTAAAGACTTATTATGTGCCAAGCACTGTGCAGAATACTTAAGAAGAAATATCAAAATAGAAAGGAAGTGTCTGACAACAGAAAGTGCTTCATAAATGTCTGTTTCCTTCTTGTCTTTTCCTTGAGGAGTTTACATTCTAAGAGATGAAGACAACACATAAAAGTATAGGAAGGTAAGGGAAAGAATTTAGTCAGCCAGGTGGTGCCATATGGAACAGGGCACCAGTCCTGGAATTGGGAAACCTCATCTTCCTAAGTTCAAATCTTAATCTTGGTCTTAGACACAAGCTAGCTAGTGTGACCCTAGACAAGTCACTTATCCCTGTTTACCTCACTTTTCTCCTCTGTCAAATGAGCGTAGAGAAGAAAATAGCAAACCACTGTAGTGTCTGTGCCAAGAAAGTACCATACATGGTATCAAATAGTCACTTGTGACTGAACAGACACAGCAAAATGGAGAGAAGGTACCCAGAATGAGGGCAAGGTGCATAAAGCCCAGGAAGTCAGGAGTGCAAGCTAGAGAAGAATGAAGATATGACTGGCCTGGGCATCATTCTTAAAATGGAGGTTCTGGGAGATGTCAGAGGAGGGCATTAAAAATAGAGGGTACTGGAGCAGCTTGGGGACTCATTTAATAGAACCATCAGATCTGGAGTTAGAAGGACTTGTGTTCAAATGTGACCTCAGACATTTCCTAGCTGCATGACCCTGAGCAAGTCACTTAAGTCCCACTGTCTATCCTTTACTACTCTTCTACCTTGGTATCAATTCATTCTAAGAAAAGACTTAAAAAGGGTTTAAAAAACAAACAAAAAAAAGTGGAGGAAGGTACTTCCAGTGTGAGAAATCTAGGGAAAGTGTTCACATAAGGGCCATGAGACATCCTTTCAGTGGCATGGTATATAAAGAGCAGAAAGTTAGGAACAAAGTCTTTAGGGGAATGAAGACAGGAAGTACGGAGATAGTCAGGGGCCTGGTAATCAGGCTCATATGTGACCTATTTTAATATCTTGAAGTTTGTTAATGAACAAAGGTTCAAGCAGAAACATAAAGGCAACTTGTAAAAAGAGAGGGGGAAGCCCTAACTTTATATAAGGCAAAACTAAATTGGTTAAGAAGCAATTAAATTGAATTGTTTAAAACTTTAAATAGGAAAGATAGCATCAAGCCCAGTTGCTATTTCTTGCCCTGCAAAGATAATAGAACAAAGAGGTCTGAATAGAAAGCAAGAATAGAGAAATTCAGGCAAATCTGGAGGAGGCCACTTTTCAGGCAGCAGATTGCCAGACTAGAAGGCTTCAGGGAGGGAGCCAACTGAAGGCAAAATGTCAGCAGGGTCAGTTGGGAATCAGGTGTAGGACACTGGGATGGTGAGGAAGAATGGTGAGGACAGAAGTGTTCTGCTAGAATAGCCATCAGAAAAGCAGGTTCTCATTTATGGAGCAGCCAGCCCTATTTGGAAGAAGAAGAAGGTGTCATCACTTTGAAAAGGAGCTATTTGACTCCATAAGGAAAGAAGTAGGAGCTGTCAGAAGAAGCCAGTGGAAGATTTAAGAGAAAAATTTACTAATGATTAGAGTAGCCCCAAAACAAAATGGGCTGCTTCAAATGGTAGTGAGATCCCCATCAACATAGGTCTACTTCTGGGAGATGTCAGAGAAAAAAAATATGTGTTCCGAAATGGATTGAGTTAAATGACCTCTGAGAGGTCCCTTTCAGTTCTATTATTCTGGGCACTAGGTCTCCATCCATTATTCAATCAATCAATCACCAAGTTTTTATTAAGCACTCACTAGTTTCTTGGCACTAGGGAGGTCTTCAGGGAAAGAGAAGCCCATTTGACCTAAGTGCAAGGACTCAGACACAATGAATCATCAAGCTATCGTGTCCTAGATATACTTTGTTGCACTTTGCATTTTCAGCTCCTGAAAAAATATTTCTTCTCCTGGTTACTTCTCAGCTATTGCTGGGCACTTCCCAAACAGATTATGCCCACTCTACTGGATCATCTCCCCTTTGTTTTTTCTCATTCGCAAGAATCCAATCACATAAGAGGTTGTTCCACAGGTTAGTATTAAAGAGTGAAAACTCCTGCTTTGGCTCAGCATTTCTGGATGCCGATGTGTCTCCTGCTGCCAACTTTCTCTGGGTTTGCCAACAGGGAAGAACACAGGCAGCTCACCCACCCAGCTTCCCTGGGCACAAGGACACAGTCATCTGGGCAATGCCCATGGAGGCAGAGTCAGAAGCAGGGTAAATCCAGGGTCAATTTATTCTTTCACTGGTTCTGATTTCACAAAGAGACAGTAAGTAGAGAAAAGGCTGAAGATCATGGGATTTAGAACCAAAAAAGAGGTTAGAGATCCTCTAGTCCTCCCTCCCCCTCTTCATTTTATAGCCTAATCCCATAAACAGGTAGAGAAATGACTTTCTCAAGGCCCTGCGGTCAGCAGCAAAGTCAGGATTCAGATTCTGTTCCTCTTCCTACAAATTTGGGGGTCTTTTTTTCCTTACACCATGACGAGGTGTAATTTAAAAGCCCATTCCATTACAGCACCCCATTAGAGGAGCTGGGTAGTGCATTAGATAGGGTGCTAAGCCAGGTGGCAGGAAGACCTAAGTTCCAACCTAGCCTCAAATACTAATTCTTTGACCCTACACAAATCACTTAACCTCTGTTTGCTTCAATATCCACAACTGTAAAATGAAAATAATGAGAGTACCTCTTCTAGGGTTGTTGTGAAGCACTTAGCACAGTGCCTGACACATAGTAAGCACTATATAAATGTTAGCTATTATTATTGTGAATATTTAGGTCTGAGACACCTTAAAGATCATCAAATCATTTGATAAGTTGCAAAAAAAAAAGAGCATCAGACTTGGGGAGTCAGAGCACATCTAGCTTTGAATCTCAACTCTAACATTTCCTGGATAGGTTAATAATAATAACTAGCATTTGTACAGTGTCTACTACATGCTAGGTACAAATATTATCTTATTTGATCCTTACAACCACCCTTGGAGGTAAATGGTATTGTCATCCCATTTTACAGATAAGGAAACCAAGGCAAATAGAGGTTAAGTGACTTGGCCACTGTCACATAGCTAGTGAATGTCTCCGGCCAGATATGGACTCAGGTTTTCTTGAATCCAGACCCAGCACTCTATCCACTGTACCACTTTGTTGTCTTAAGAAGAGGTATATAATATGTGATCTATAATATATTTATCTTTCGCACATTCACATATAGATTATAGATATAATGTGTCTAGCTATTGATATCGATCTCTAAATAGGTCTATAGAAAACTATAGATAGATCTATATAGATATAGACAGATATAATGGATCTCTAAAAGATAGAATCTATGTAATAGGTCACATTCATAGAATTCTTTACTATTTATAAGGCAATATACCCCCTTAGATCTCCTCGACCACAGGCAAGTCACTTTGCATGCATTGCTCTGTTAGATATCTTTTGACCTTGAGCAGTTTGTGTAACTTTATTTGCTCTTAAATGTCCTTACTTATAAAATATAAGGTCCCTTCCACCTCTAACATTCCATGAATGAACACAAATTAAAAATTAAAAATTAAATATAAAAATAAGCACGCTAACATCCATATTATAGCTCCTACACGAAGTACTTAGCTCGTTGGTACCACTATTACAAGGAGCAAATTTAGCCATGGATTTGGAGTGCTTTCATAAATCGAAAACATTATAAAAATACTCTCCCCTAGGACTTGCTTTCCTGATTGCTAAGTGAAGTGCAGCGACTTTTATACTATAGACTGAAATGCATTTCATGAAAGATCTCAGTCATATCCAACTCTAATTCTCTCCCTCCAGCCTTTCCCCCTTCTTCCACCATCCTTTTTACTTTCCCTATTAGAACGTAAGCTCCTTGAGGCCAGGGAGATCTTTGTTTGCTTGAATTTATATCCTTAGAACACAGCACCGGATCTGGCACCTAGTAAATACTTAACATAAGCTTTATTTATCTACAGAAATGTCAACTAATATTGTTATTACAGAGGAGGAAATTGCAGCCCAAAGAGGGAATTAACTTTTCGTGAGGCTGCATACATACATAATAAATGAAAAGTGAAGCTCTCTCTCCAGGTCTTCCATTTCCAAGTTCAGTGGTCTATCTATTCCATTTAGCTGCTGCCTAAGAGCCATATCGCTACCCCTCGAGAAATCTATGGGCCACAGGTTGGATCCCGCAAGATACTGGAGTCATTTAGCAAGCTAAATGATTAGGGCTGTCATCCGACAATTTCTATGTCAGCGACCAGTCTTTATGGTACATTTTCACTGTTGCCCGTCTTGTTCCCTTGAAAAAGATACAATTTTGTCTGCAGATTTGACTGTCATGTGAATCTAACCATTATGTAAATTCACTGATAATTTCATTTTCATCCGTATATATATCACTGACATCAAAATAATGTCTAGTGCTTGTTTCTCTTTCCAGTTGACAGTATTTGTGTGTAGTTACTGTCAGAGACTATTGTGGTTCTCATTTTTCCCCACATTTATGCTCATTTGAAACAGAGGATTTCATAGAACTTTAGAGGTGGAAAGGGCCTTAGAATATACGATGCTAAAACATAATAATAACTGTCATAAAGTACTTTAAGATTTGCAAAGCACATATTACATAAAATTTCTCTTTCGATCCTCAAATAACGCTGTAAGCTAAGTATTATATGTACTATAACTTCCATTTTACAGATGAGGAGATCAAGGCTAGGAGAAACCAAGTCATTGGATATGTCACAAAACTAGTAAGTATCTGAGGTAGAGTTGGAATCCAGACCCTTCCAGACTCCAAGCTTAGTATTCTTTCTAAGAATGTTAAGGTTGGCAGAGATCTTTGAAATATTCTCCTCTCAATTTACAGAGAAGGAAACTGAGGTAAAGAGAGTAGAAAGTGATTTTCTAAGTCCATACATCAAGAAAGAGTTAGAACTAAGATATCATTCCAGAACTTCCAACAATTTAGTGTTCCTTCAGCTACATCATGGGTGAATACCATGAGTGGTCAAAAATCACATTTTTTTTGTATTATTAGATAATCATAATAGTGGTTGTTGTTATTCAGTCATTTTTCACTCCTGTGTAATGTTGTGAGTCCATTAAGGGTTTTTTTGGCAAGGACACTAGAGTAGTTGGCCACTTCCTTCTCCAACTCATTTTACAGAAGAGGAAAATTGAGGCAAACAGCAACTTGCCCACAGTCACCCAACTAGTAAGTGTGTGAGACCAGATTGGAACTCAGAAAGATAATACCAGATCCTGTGCTCTATCTACTACACTGCCTAGCTCCCCCCTCACCATAATAATAATAATCAATGACGATATTTAATATTTATTACATAAATATAAATATTTACGTTTATATTTATACAACATAAATATATCAATAAATATATAAATAAAAATAATGCAACAATATAAATAAAATATAATAAAACATTCATAATTTATATTTTATATATCACTTATAATTTATATTACATGATAGGTAATATAATATACAAAATATATAATAAAATGAAATGAACAAATTAATAAATAATTTAACAGAGCAGTATAGTGGAAAAGAAGGATTTTTTTGGAAACAAAAAATTCAAGTTAACATTCTTGCTCTGTCACTTCCCAGATGTGTAACCAAGGACAAGTCATTTCTTTGCATGAATTTCTTTGTCTCTAAATTGGGAATAATACCACGTCTTCACAGAATTGCAGGAATGTGCAGGTTTTAAGCATTAAAGTATTCTTGGCTTCTTCACTATTCCAAAAAAATTTCCATCTCAGACACACATCACATCCCCTTCACATCTGAGTGCAATAATATAGAAGCAGCTATGGCCCACTCAAAATTCATTTCCTGGTAGCTAACCTTAAGTGCAATGTTTCCCAAGAAATAGACACATAATTATCGTGGTTATGTGAAATCCTTTCCACTTTGATCGACCTGTCAGAAAGTTTGACAGCCCAATGCCCAGTGTGAAGTGGAGAAAGAGAATAGAAATTATTATTATTATTACTCAAAATTTTCAATGAAACTGAAAAAAGAAACAGCCTTGGGAAAATTAGGTATTTGGCTATTATTCTTATATACTTAATGTTCTATTGAATATTTTTGCAGATGGATAACGTAACTGCCTTTTATAATTGAACGAAGGTGTATAATGGGGCATAAATTTACCTTCTATAGACTAACAAGAATCACTGAGATAACTCTAGCAAGAGACAGGATGATATGGATGATATGTATTACAACCTGTCCCGTGTAATCTTGATTTCTTCTACTAGGTCTTCATGTTT
Source organism: Gracilinanus agilis (assembly GCF_016433145.1). Lineage (NCBI taxonomy): Eukaryota > Metazoa > Chordata > Mammalia > Didelphimorphia > Didelphidae > Gracilinanus > Gracilinanus agilis. The sequence goes on along the minus strand of NC_058131.1, from coordinate 65,415,450 downwards.
TGAAATCATTTTCTTCCAAGTAGCCTTGAAATAATCAATATTTATTCAAACATTAAAATATATTAAATATTAATTTTTTTAATTTTATGGTTTGTTGAAATTTTGCAGATTTTTTAAACTTTATTTTCATCATGAGGATGGGTCATCTGTTTTTTAATGATGTCAGATAGAGAGATAGATGGGTAGTTAGGTAAATGATTGCTTACATTTAAAAAGCACTTACTATGTACTGTGGCATCCATATTTCTGAGAGGGGTTCAAGCTGCATCATGGAGAGCCAAGAGTCAGGACCCCTGCAATAGGGGTGACCTGGTTTTTTATACCAGGACTCCAACTGCCCTTAACTGCCCCATCCCTTAGAGTTCTGGGGGACACTATGGAATTCTGTGATGCACCTTGAACCTCTCTCAGAAACATGGATGCCACAGTACCAGGAATTGTGATGAGTTTTACAGTTTCATTTGATCCTCACAACAACCCTAGGAGGCAGGAGCTATTACACCCATTTTACAAAAGAGCAAATTGAGACAAATAGAGATTAAGTGACTTGTCCAAGGTCATACAGCTAATAAATGTCTGAGTTTGAATTTGAATTCATCTTCCTGATTCCAAACCTATTGCTTTAACCACTGAGCCACATAATTGTCTATGACAGAGAAAGAGACAGCTATTTATAAATGTAGAAATGACATCGATATAAATAAGTAGAACAATGATTAAACATAACTTACCAGAAATTATGCTAAGCATTAGGAATATAAATGAAAGCAAAAAAAAAAAAAGGCATCCTTACCCTTAAGGGGGCTACATTCTAATTGAGAAAAACAACACATAACAGGAAGCTAGAAAAATTGGTATGGGGTATAGAATGAGTATGCCTTGGGCACTTCGTGAGACCATGGTCTTGGGAAGGAACTCACTAATGGAAAAGGCCACAAAGCAAAGGTCTCTTTAGGGTGGGAAGTTTCTGGGGAAGAAGTGGGAAAATCCAGAGAAAGACAAATGGAGCTGGGAAGGAAGTTAGCAGGCATAGCATGAGAAACCTCAAGAAATGGTAGTCTCTGCCAGAGACACATTAGAAGAGACAGAAACTAGGTTCATCAGATAAAATTCTAGACACTCAATTTATACCTTTGGGGATATTCATTAGGCAGTCAGTTTTGGTGGACTGTAGTGATGGGCAGCTGAATGGTGCCATAATGCATAGAGCACCAGGCTTGAATTCAGGAAGATTGCTCTTCCTGAGTTCAAATCTAATCTCAAGATACTTACTACTTGTGCAACCCTGGACAAGTCATGTAATCCTATTTGCCTCAGTTTCCCCATCTGTAAAATGACCTGTAGAAGGAAATGGCAAACCACTCCAGTATCTCTGCCAAGACCCAGTTGGATAAAACTGAAACAATTAAACAACAACCAGAAGCAATGAAGTGTACTACAATTTCTGCCAGTTCTTTGCATGATAAAGCTGGCTTGCTTAAAAGAATCCATCTGTAATATCTGATGCCAATGACCTGGCCCAAAATTATAATCATAAACTCTTCCAATCCTACAAAGAAGTTCCTATGGCTCAGCTGTTAGTTTGGTACTTCTTTGTAAGATTAAGCACTTATAGACATATAGTCTGTAGAGGACTTTGTAATTCTATTCTTGGCTCTTAGCCATTTCAAAACCTTCATTAAGAGCTCAACCATTTTAAGTTACATTCAGCAAATCTCATGGAATGTACCTATTATCAACCTCTAGTGTTACTTGCTAAAGTGAAGTCATCTTGTTCCAAAGCACTTTTGCAAATCGTTAACCTAATTGTTTATCATGCATTCTAAGAGCCTCTATAAATCTTCTTTTTTGATAAAGAAATGCTAATGTTTCCATAGCTGTCTCTGGATAATGGGTCCTTTTATTGTTGTAGTTGTTAATATTGTACAAATTTTGATTAAAATACTTTCCAATATTTTCTTTTTTTTAATTTTTAATATTTATTTTTTAGAAAAGTTAACATGGTTACATGATTCATGCTCTTACTTTCCCCTTCACCCCCCTGAGCTCCCCCCATAGCCTATGTGCATTTCAATACTTTCATTTTAAAGTTCAGAAAGCATATGTTAATATTAGCATTGAGAAGATTTATTCCTAATGCTATTTTTAAAAATTTCTAAATGCTCTAAATTGCCATTTTTTCTAATTATGGCTAATAGGTTCATTTTCAAGCCTCTTTCCTCATTCATTTATTTCTGGCTAGCCAAGGAATTCCCTCACATTCCTTATCCCAGAGCAGCTCCTAAAATTAAGAAGATTAAGATTGAGATTGAGAGCCCCATCTTGTTTGATAAACATGAACTAGTTTAAGTCAAGTATATCTAGGGGTCAGCATTACAGCATTCTTCGGTGGGGATTGGGGTGAATGGAGAAGGTCACTCTTAACCAGGTATAACCTGATTTCTTCATCTAGACATTGGAATCCAAAGACCAGGCATGTGATTTTCCATTACGATCAAGGAACTGGGAAAGGACCATAAATTATTAAGCCCACCTCCTCATTATATATTCAGCAATTAAAGATGTATTAGGTTGGCCAGGGAAAGGCTGAACAATAAATCTCAAAAAAATGTATTACTGTCTCAAAATGCTAAATGTCTTTGTCTTTGATCACTGAGAGAGATCTCTGACCCCAAAATTAATTCATTGATTATTGCTAGCCTGATCAATAAACTGATTTTCTTACCTGGAACCTATTCTCAGATTTTTTAAATCATCATGCTATTAAGTAAGTGTTCATTACTTTAAATGAATTCTTCTCTCCAGACTGACTTCTATTTCAGAATACCAATAAATCTCTTAAACTAAATAGCAATCATATTCTACTTGTTTGTTTTGTGATGCCATGCCTGGAAAAGATCAAGTATTTGTAAATATTGCCTTCATTCATTAGGGTTTTTTTTTTGTTTTTTTCTTTTTAATTCCCAGATTCAAAGCCCCCAATCCCTATCTTATCCAAATGGCATTTTTATGTCATTGGAGAAACAGTCCATAGACAGAGAAGTTATATTATGTTTGCTTCCCTTCACCGCTCAGTGGGAACTTTTTAACTTCATGTCATCTGTGCACATCAAGTAATTAATATAATGTTTTGTATGATTCTCTCTTTGGAAGTCATACTCATTTCTATTTAGTGGAGATCAAAATGAAATTAAAGCTGAGCACAACTAAAAGAGACTGTTTAGGTTCTCTGCTTCCAGTACTTCCAGCTCCAGTCTGCTACAAAGAACACAAATTCTTCCTTAAGAATAGATCAGGCTATGTCACTCCTCTAGTGAAATATTTTCTTTGGCTCCCTATTGCTTTAAAGATAAAGCACCAACCCACTACCTTGACTTTGACAAAGCTCTGGGATGTGACTTCATTCAATTTTTATACTTATTTCACATCATACTCCTTTATAAATTAAATATTCTAGTATTTCCACATCCATTAATCTTTATTTTCCTTCAAGACTCAGCTCAGATACCAGCACCTGCTAAAACTTCCCCATCTCCCCATTGTTAGAGCTCTTATTCTTTTATATTTTAAGAGCAAAGAATGGTTCATTCATGTCTTTCTATCACCAGCAGCTGGTACAATACCTTATACTACCAATCGATTCAATTAAACATACATTTATTAAACACTGTGAATGAACTTAATGTTTACTTAATTTGATGTCAAAAGACTACTTTTAGTGTAATTTATATTATAAGTAGTAACCAAAATATAAATCATGTTTTATAATTTATAAATTCTAATGGAGCCCATGAGGTAAACATTCCATATCTAATTATCTATTCCTCCCCATTTTTTCCAGCAAGGGAAACCAAGGCTTGGTAACTTGCCTGATATCTCAATGCTAAAAATTGGCAGAATCTAGACTCGAAGCCAAGTCCCCAGTGCCCATTCTATTAGATTCTTAAGGACCCTTCTCGTTCTAAAATTCAAAAATATGATAAAAATGAAAGTCAGTTTTGCAGTGGCATATCAGGCTACTCCAGATACAAAATGAATGAGAACCCATTCAATTTGGAAAAATGGTCACCATTCCCTTACAACACACTCCCTGGAAATCTAGGATCTTGTCATCCTTTCTGGGTATTGTAGAGTGCTTCTTCCCCCCTCAACACCACATTCTCCTTTAGTTCTGCCCAAGGGTCTGTTACTCTGTCTGCTAGAAAGGAACTCAAACCAGGAATGTCACCTTCAAATCACTTGAGCAGGCTGACCTCTTGGAAAAGAGATGATTGCTGCCTCCAGTGGGGAGGGCCAGGCTGCTAATCACTCGGTGAGAGTGGGATGAGCTAATAGCAATCTCCACTCAATTACTCAGGCCATGATGCCTCTATCATAACCCAATTAATTTTTTAATACCATTCCACTTAAAAAGAATGCAGCACATTACTCTTCACAAATTTATCTCTTAGACGAGTTCGCCGGGCTTTAATTCTGTCCTACCTGCCTCCTCCAAAAAAGAGGCAACTAGCAGCCCTGGCAAACAAAGCAGAATCTATTGGCCTTGATCTTTGCTAAGATAGGCAGTCACAAGTGCCCCTACTGTAATTAGAGGCTCCACCAAATTTCCTCCCAGTTTCCATTAGGAATTTAAAAGGAGATTTGGCCAAAAGGGTTTTCCTTGAGAGTGTAAAATATAGCAGTATTTGTGCTGATGAGTCTTCTCTTTGTCTTCCTATTCATTTTTACAGATGGCTCTTTTCATCCCATGCATTTCCTTTTTTTACTGTCACCTACCAAACTCCAGATTGATATCTTTTCTTTCTCAAGGAGTGTGAGATGCCTCCCCCATCTCTCTGCCTTTTTTTTTTCATTTTTTTCTCATCTACTTGCCCCTTCCCTATAAATATGTCCCCATCTTTAAGACACTTGTAAAACATGTCAACCTATTGGCCATCCTTGACAATGTATGCCCCATTCTATACCTAGAGTCCCAGGAGGGAAGTGACAAACACCTTATCCTCAGGTCTTTGATGTCTGGATTAATCTGTTTCTCTTAATTGTACTATTAGAGGTGAGGGAGAGAGGGGAGGAGAAGCAATCTGGAAGCTATCATGTTTTTAAAAGCATAAATTAAAAAATAAAATTTGACTCTGACTCCATGATCTCAAGCTATCTCCCTCCAAACCCAGCCAAGCTCTTAGAAACAGTTATCTACACTCCTGACTCTGTTTCCTCACCTCCCATTCATTTTTTCAAACTCCTCCAATCTGACTGTTAAACCAATCAGTGAATTGAAATTTTCTCTAGTTACCACCAATCTTCTCATTGCTCTATTCAATTGTCTTTTTTTAGCCCCTATCCTTCTTTACCTCTCTTTTGGGTTTGACTACCCTTATCTTCCTGGAGAGTCTCTTCTCTATGGGTTTTTGTGACACTACTCTCTCCTAATTCTTTTCCTACTTGTCTCACTTCTCCTTCTCACTCCTCTTTACTAATTCATCATCATGTCATCCTCTCAAGTGCTCATGTCTCTCAGGGTTCTGCCCTGAGCTCTGGACATTCTTCCTCAGTGATTTCATCAGCTCCTAGAAGGTCAATTATATCTCTTTTTCTGATTTCTAATGTTCATATGTAGCCCATATCTTTCTCCTGAGTTTATTATACATTTTCCCCTACCTGCTATACTTTTACACCTGGATGTCTAATAGGCATTTCCAATTAAAATTGAATTAATTATGTTTTCCTTTAAATATGGGATTCTTAAGCCTTTCTTTTTCTTTTTTTCTTTTGAATCATGGCCATTTCCCCTCCTCTCTGACTTTGCCAGTATGCTGAAGCATAACTGACTTCAAATTAATGTTTCAAAATCCATAAAATAAAATCCATAGAATTACAAAGCAAACTATTGAAATATAGTTATCGAGATATTTTTTAAGATCAGTAGTGGATATCTCTAAGCTTATACCTGCTGACAGATAAAACCATCAAACACTGGTTGCACAAAAGACCATCACAAATAGGAAATAGTTAATAAATTTATTTACTTAAGCAATAAAAAACAGAAAAAATAAATTAAGGAACCTAACCCAATTAGAATATTCCAGAAAAACATGTGGATGAGATTTCCTAATGTAAGCAAGACTGAATCTCAACTCAAAGTAAGAGACTAATGTAATTCCCTCTTCAAAATCTCTAGGGAGACAAATTGGAAATTGGAGATGTGTTTAGAAGATGTCTTCCCCTATATTTCTGTCTTCTGATTTTATTTCTCCTTCCTCCTTTTGAGTTGATCCCAAAAAATTGTCGGATACTGCATGTCTCTTTCTCCCAAACAACTTCAACAGCAATTTCCCATTTTTGAAGATCTGAAGAGTCATATGAGCATTTTCTCTACCATTAAGAAGGCACATTTTTCCCTATCTGGCACACAGCACTTGACTCTCTCTTCCTCATCCCTCTTTGTGGAAGCCAATTACATTCTTATTAAGTGACAAACAGAAGTTGAACCCAGGTCCTCTGGGCCCTTGAACCAATTCACTTTCCAATGTTCCATGGAAACCAGTATGGGGAAAGGTGTTGAGTTTATGTCACATGAGAAATGATTGAAAGGGATGGATACGTTTCACCTGGCAAAGAGAACTTTTGGAGAAGCTTCAGAGTTGGCTTGAAATGTTTGAAGCTTTTCATATTAAAAAGAAATGTCTATTCTATTTCACCCCAGAGAGCAGAAATAGAAGCAGTGGATAAAAGTTGCAAAGGGATCCACTTCAATTCTATGTAAGGAAAACCTTTCTAAGTATTAGTGATATACCAAAGTAGAATGAAAAAGCTACCACAGAAAAATAATGAGGTCCTCCTTCCTGCAGTCTACATTCTTAGGCCAAGTGGCACAATTCTTGGAAACACCAAAGACCAGATTCTTGTTCTGGACTGAGCAATAAAAAGAGAAGTCTAATACCAAGGCTATCCTACTAATTCAATTAGAGGCTAGTACACCCAGTTGCATAAAAAAACTAAAATTTTGACTTACTCCTCTGTAGATTAATTTATTAGAAGGAAAGTGATCTTCCCTTAATCAATCAATCGATCGATCAGCATTTATTAAACAGCTATGCTCTAGGACTTTTTAGGGCAATGGGAATGTAAAATAGAAAAATGAGGGAGTCTTTGATTTTATGAAGCATATCATCTGGGCAAGAGGGTGTAACATATTCATGGATAATCACATAGAGATATTTCAATAAATACATCGTTACAGGGGACACCAATAACTGGTGAGTGTAAATAAAAAAAGTCTCTTGAAAGAGGTGAAACAAGCTAAACCTTTAAGAAATCTTAGGGCTCCAGGAGGTAGAGATGAGAAAGGTTTTCTGGTATGTTTTTCATGGTATTGGGAAATAGAATGGCTCATATCAGGAGCAGCACATTAGCCATTTTGACTGGAATGTGTAATGCATAAGTGAGAGTAATGTATACTTCGTCAGGAAAGTTGGACTAGAATGCATTTTTAGAGAACATTAAAGTCCAGAGGGGTTGATACTTTACCGTAAGGGAATTATGGAACCATAGAAGCTTTTTGAGAAGGGGATGGTTCCTTACTTTAAATTGCACCCTTATCTCTGGCCAGCCACCTTACAAATGAATGTCTATAGGACGTTGGGATTTTTGATTTACAAGGAACCTTAGATCTCCTAATCCTGATGCTCCATTTAACAGATGAATGAAATGAGTGACTTTGCTGAGATCAAATAAGCACACAAATAAAATAGCTGGGATTTGTAAACTCTAAAACCAATGACTTTTTTTATTTAACCATACTGCTCTGGGCCATAAGGGAGAGAAGGAAAAGCTCTTTCATTGCTACTACCTTTGCTGGTTGAGATCAAGAACAGAATCCAGATTTTTACCCATCATGCCTTTTAAGTTATCTTTTTTTTTAATTTAAAATCTCACTAATTCAGATCATCACTGGAGAGATCAGTCTGAATTAGGACATTGTCTGATGTGCAGAACAATTTTAATGAAATCCCCTTTCATTGATTATAATTCCATGGGGTAAATTAAGCCAGGCTCTGACTATACATGGTCAAGTAAAGTTCCTTAGGGAGACTGGTACACAAATAAATAAACATAATAATTCATAATTGCAGAGAGAACCAGCCTGGAAACTAAGAAGAACTGCTTCCAAGTCTTGGCTCTGACAATGTGACCATGGGGAAATCATTGAATTTCTCAATGCTCCAGGCAACTTTTTAAGACTAGAATAATTAGATTGGGTGCTGACCTACCACTGGAGAAAGACATTCCCTACACCAATGACATTGCAAGTCCAGACCTCATTCCTTAATTGAAAATTAGAGAAGTAGCATGGAATAAGCATGAATTTAACTTCAGACAATTACTTAAGTATATCACCATAGGCAAACCATTTATTTTCTCTGGCATTCCTCTGTTATCCGGAACAGTGTCTATTCATAACACTAAATAGCATTTAGGTAGAATTTGAATTCTACAAAGTGTCTTACAACTAGACAGAGTAGTGGATAGAGTATGGGACATGGAATTAGAAAGACCTGAGTTCAAATCCAGATTCAGACACTTGCTAGCTAGGTGGTCTGAATAAGATACTTCACCCTGTTGGCCTTAGTTCCTTATCTCTAAAATGAGCCAGAGAAGGAAATGGCCAACCACTCTAGTACCTTTGCCAAGAAAACCCCAAATGGGATCACAAGGTGTCAGACATGCCTGAAACAACCAAACACAGAAAAGTTCTTTACATATAATTCTCATTTGATTCTATTAGTGACCTGGGAGGTTGGTGCTACTATTAGCCCCATTTTACAGATAAGGAAACTGAGAGAGGCAGAGGTTAAATGACTTGCCTAAGGTCATATATCTAAGCAATGTTTAGAGCAGGATTTAAACACATCTTCCTGACTTCAACTACAGCCACCTCTCCAGTCTCTCACCTATCCACTCCTATGAAGATCACTTGAGTTGATGCATTTTGAGCATCTTAGAAACCAGAAAGCATGATCAAATTCTTAGTCTGACAATTAGGGGAATGCAGACTTTTAAGACTGGAAGGACCACCAAGTCCAAGCTTCTCATTTTACACATAATGAAATGGAGGTCCTGAGAATGATGATGAAGTCACATGAAGTTCCTTAGGGAGACTGGTACACAAATAAGTAAAAATAATAATTCATAATTGCAGAGAGAACCAGCCTGGAAGCTAAGAAGAGCTGGTTCCAAGTCTTGTCTCTGACAATGTGACCATGGTAGTCAGTTGTGGAAATGGCATCCAAACTCGGGTCCTATGACTCTGCATCTACTCTAGGAAGACAGCACATAGGATGTACATAAAGACACTGAGAAACATAATTTGCATTTTCATAGTGCTTTCAGATTTTCAAAGTGCTTTCCTCCAAATAATTTTAGGAGGAAAATAACATGAATAGTTATTATCTATATTTTATAGATGATAATACTGAGATTTAGACAAATTAAAAGCCTCGTCCATGCTCACACTATTAATATCAGAGCTGTGATGGTAGCCCAAGGACTCTTCATCATAAGTCCACCAGGCTTCCCCACGATAATAAAATACCTTAAGCTACAAGTATCTGGAAGCCAATAATTCTTTGTCAGTCAAATATAGAACAATATTGTTCAGTCATTTCAGTCATGACCAACTCTCTTGGATCCCATTTGGAGTTTTCATTGGAAAAAATACTGAAATATCTTTGCCATTTCTTTATCCAGCTCATTTTACACATGGGGAAACTGAGACAAAGGGGGTGAAGTGACTTGCCCAGGGTGATACAGCTAGCAGATGTCTGAACCTGAATTTGAACTCAGGGAGATGAGTCTTCCTGACTCCAGGCTTGGCACTCTACCCAATAGATCACCTTACTTCCCAAGGAAAAAACCAGGCTTAGTTATGATTCTTATTACCTTATTACTAATATCTGAGGCAAATCAAGTCCCCTCCCTTCCAAGTTCTCCAAAATACCACCACCATCACCCTCCTACCCCCTGAAGTTTTCTTATCTATCACATAAGGGAATTGAACTAAAGCAGGAGTTTTTAACCTTTCTGTAAGTCATGGCCCCCTGGGGCAGACTGGTGAAGCCTATAAGCCTCTTCTCAGAAGAATGTTTTCAAATATATAAAATAAATACCAAGGATTACAAAGGAAATCAATCCTATTGAAATACAGTTCTCAAAATATTAATAAAACAAGTTTGTGAAGACCAGGCTAAGATGCCTTGAGCTCAATATGGCTAGAGCACTTTTTTTCTCTTTAAAATCAGAGACAAAGACGATTAGGGCTCATAGAGTTGACATGTGGGATATGGAAGTGGGGGTGCCATATTGCTTATAACAACTTGGAATGACTTCATGAAGGATATGTGTCCTAAAACAGGTTTTAAATTAACCTTCAGCTGAATTTAATATACATACACATATTTATAGTGCTCACCCCCAATCTTTCTCCAGGCGGTATACAGTGGGCTTTCAGTAAATGTTTGTTGAAGAAGTAATAAAAGTTGTTAACTGCTACCCTTGCTAATAGAACGGAGGCCATTCATTGATAATGAAGGCCATTAATTAAATGCCATTTAATTAAATTCAACAAGCATCAAGTGCCTACCACTACTACGAACAGAACTCTATATTGGGGGTAGAGGGAGGAGGAGAGGCAGAAATGAAACAAGTTTTTCCTTTGCCACCAGGGATTTATCAATGAACTAACTAGAATGTAATTTTAAAATATACTAAGGTCCATCAACCCAACAAGCATTTATTAAGCACCAAGTATGTATGAGCTATCCTAGGAGGAATAACACCACTGGTGTGAGGGCTTGCCCAACCCTTTTTGGAGCTATTCATCCATCTTTGGTGTCCATCTTTTATTCAACTCTCACCTGTAGCTCCAAGTAGTTGTAGCATTTGCAGAAGCCACACCATGGTAAAACCATCTCAGCAGATGAACTAAACCAGGTTGAGGTATTGGATGGACCACAACCTGCAGGTGAATTAAGGGGGTTTCTACCACAAGTATTTCATGAAGCCTTCCCCACAGTGGAATGGAAGGATAAAAATGATCTGTTCCAATGTCCTTGAAGGCAACTGGAATAATATTGAGAGTTTAGTCAGTCATGAAAGCCATCAAAGTCATCCACTGCATACCAGGTTATGGCCAGTCATCCTGATTTTTGCTTTGCCGATTTAATGACTGGAAGGAAGAGTGAGGCTGATTGATGACTTTGTGCTACTCTGCCTTGCTTAAATCCAACTCATAAGCAAGTTAAGGTATCGCTAGTGATATCAGTGGTCCTCTTTGAAATCAAAGTACTACCAACAACTATGTGTCAGTCACTACTACGTACTGGGAATCCAAAAAGAAAAGGAACAAATATTTACTGAGCCCCTGTTATAAACACTCTGATTCGATCATCACAAGGACCATGGGAGGTAGGTGCTATTATCATCCTTACTTTACAGTTGAGGAAACTAAGGCAGACAGAAATTATGTCTTGCCCAAAGTCACAGAGCTAGCAAATATCTGAATTTGGATTTGATCTCAGATGTTCCTGATTCTAGGCCAAGCTTTACATCCACTGTGCCACCTGGATGCAAAGACAGGCTCTGTCCTCAGAGAGCTCATGGGCAATGGACAAAGACCATACAAAAGATTCAAGAAGAGTAGTCTGAAAATCAGAGAAGGAAAGACAGATTTCAAGGAAAGAAACAATAAAGGAGGTTTCTTAGAGAGGGAAGCATTTAATATGGTTGTAGAAGGATGTGAAGGAATACAATAGACTTAATGGTTCTTTGGGTACGGAATCAGATGGGGACAAAAGAGGAAAGCCTCATACTAAGTTTGTAACTTGTTAACTCTCGGTCTGACAAGAATAAAAAGGAAGAAAACTGGGAAACAGAAAACAGGATATAAAATTGTTAGGCAGCTGTCAAGTTGTGAGCCAGGCCAAAGATGCCTTATTCTGAAAGTTTAGGGCATAAAAGGGAAGAAGAAGACTGAAGACCTCTGGAAAGCTTGTCAAAGAGACAGATGGGATCTGGGAGGAGACCAAGGCTGAAATGAGGGATCATTTTTCTCCCCACAAATCTCGGGAAATTTTGAGAGGGTATAACATTCCTTTGATCTATGGCCCAAGGTAAGTCCTTTTGAGTGGACCTCAAATTTGTGAGGGCAAAATATTAAGCAATTGGTCAAATCTCAAACGCCCTGCCTGACGCGAATGCACTCGTTGAGGATGAAGGACTGAGTCTCTCCATCATCCCCAGGTTAGAAAGTAGAATTCAATGGAAGACAGACCATACAGTAGAGTATAATGGGTGGAGATGAACATATAAAATTGCCATTCTACTATTTTACTGTATATGAGTAAGTAAGTGACTGGAGTGGTGACACACCTGGAGTGTTGTTATAGGAAAGAGGGAATGGGGAGATGACTGTCAATTAATATTTATGGATTATGCATGGTGAGCACCCTGCTGTAAGAGGGACTTTATGTATTTGCTTGATAATCCCTCTCCTACTGGGGGAGAAGCTAATCTTCTCATTGTGGCTTAGCATTTATGTATGGAGGGCTTTTGAATTCAGCAAGGGCTTTATTATCTCATTTGTGAGTTATTTCTTGTAGGCATATTGAACAAAGCAATATTGAAGTCTGCCAGGAACCCCTCCCAACAGCGAAGGAGCAGTGTTGTCGAATAGAAGGAATATTGGCTTTGAGGGGTAAACGGGCCCAAATTCAAATCTTGGCTCTGCCCTTTTCTTAGCTATATGAATTTAAGCAAATCAGTTTTCCCTTAGGGACTTCATTCCTGCTTCTGTACGTTACAAATATAGCCAAAAGAGTATAATTGGATTTCCCTTTCCTAATGGGTTATATAGAGAATGTACAGCTATTTCCTGACGACTTCTAATTCAACCATGTAGGAAATTTTATGAGCCTACTTCCAACCATGAATATCATAGGAGTTGGGACTATATAATGATTAAAAGTCTTCTAATTAGCTGTGGAATGACAAAATCCAATGACTCAGGAGGTGATGTGCCATAATTGAATGTGCAAAGAAAAGATGTGATCTACCCTTCTCTCAGCTGCTTTTTATTCCTGGCTTGGAGTGAGGCAATATTGCTTTGAGATGCCAAACAGGAGAGAAGCAGCTAGGTGGTTCAATGGATAGGACATGGGTCTTGCAATCAGAAAGACCATGTGTTCAAATCTAGCCTCAAGGACTTACTGTGTGAAGTGGTAACTTCTGCAATTATGATCTCATGGAGGAGAGATTTATTGACTTTGATTCATTGAAAGGCACCAATCTTCAGAACCCAACAGAGTGCTATACCACCATGAAGGAAAAAGAACATTTCTGGGACTAGGAGTTGTAAGGTCTTCCTTACTAGCAAGTTACATAGCCCTGTTTGCCTCAGTTCCTTATCTAAAAAGCTGGAAAAGGAAAGGGCTAACCACTCCAGTATCTTTACCAAGAAAACTCCAAAATGGATCATGAAGAGTTGGATACAACAGAAACGATGCAACGACAAGAGCTACGTTCAGCAACTACTCAGCCCATGAAACCTTTTTGTGTGTGTATGTGTGGGTGTGGGTGTATGTATGTGTACATATTATTCTCTGATCCAAAGCAAATGAATATTCTATTTCAGGAGTGTCAAGGGGATTTTATGAGTTCTTGAGATCCTGAGATTCCAGTAAAGGTACCACAAATGATTAGATTCAGAAGTAGAGCTCACCAGAGTTCATAAAGTGGCTTCTAGAGAAAGAGCAGTCTTTGACAGAGGAAGTGACTATAGACTAATTTGAACAGACCATCACTAAAGAATCATAGTTGCTTTGGGGATCATGATCTCTCATGAAAGAGAGATTTGTTCTTTCAGTTTCATTGAAAGGTACCAATCCCCAGGGTCCAACAGAGTGCTATACCATCATGAAGGGCAAAAACATTTCTGGAGCTAGGAGTTGTGAGGTCTTCCTTGCTAGCAAGCTATATAATCCTGTTCACATCTGTTCCTTGCCTATAAAGTGAGCTGAAAAAGAAAATTGCTAATCACTTTCCAGTATCTTTACCAAGAAAACCTCAAAATGGGATCATGAAGAGTTGGACACAATTCAAATGACCCAACAACAAGAGCTGATCACAGCCCTTCACTCAGTAGCTACTCAGTCCATAAAACTCTCTCTCTCTGTTTGTGTGTGTGTGTGTGTGTGTGTGTGTGTGTGTGTGTGTGTGTGTAGATATTTTTCCCTGATCCAAGACAAATGATTATTCTATTTCAGAAGAGTCAAGAAGATTTTATGAGTTCTTGAGATGTAGAGGTCCAAAAAAAGTTGTCATTAATGAATAGTTTTGGGAGTAGAGCTCACCAGAATTCATAAAGTAGCTACTGGAGAAGTAGTAGTCTTTGACTGAGGAAGTACCTACAGAATAATATGAATAGATCATCACTGAAGAATGATGGTGACTTCAGGGATTATGATCTTTCATGAAAGAAAGTTTTGTTAGCTTTGACTAATAGAAAGGTACCAATTCTAAGACCCTGAAAATATTTATGCCACCCTGAAGGGAGAAAAATATTTCTGATTTTCCTTGGTCTCGTGTATTTTCTACATGTGTATCTTATCAGTATCACACTCTGAATTTAAGTCTATTCTTCCTTTGGACTCTTTGGAATACTTATAAAGGAATTGAGGAGAAAAATGGGGGATATTTTGTTCCAAATGTTCTTACTATACTTAGTAAATTCCTTTTACTGAAAGGCAATGGCACTTAACTGTTAATTGATAATGGGGAACACACTGGTGGGGGCTCAAGAGTAACAATAAAGTAGAGCAATTTTGGCAATGCATGCTACCTCCCTGTAAGGATGCTGATATACTCAAAATATCTTGCAGGAACTTGAGAAATGTCTGTGGACTGGTTTTGGAATTATGTGGATCTAAAAGGATCCCTATGTGGTAGTTTCTTTAATGCACTTGTTCTTGCTTTCTTTTACTCTACATTTGTGATTCTATGATTTCAAACATCTGGATTAAAAATCTAAGACTACCCTTAGATATCGGTATGACCTTGAGGAAAGAATTGTAAAGAGTAAAATTATCCTGATATGTTCCACTGAAATGCAGAGCAAAACAAAGAAGAAAGAATTTCGCTGTGAGTGGGAACACCATGGGCCTTCTGTGTCTAATTGGATAAATCCCTGCATAGCCCCACTTGAATAACCACAGGCACAGTACCTACTTAGCCATTCTCATAATAATGATAATTTTTTAAAGCTCATGTTTTTATAGCACTAAATAGTTCACAAAGCATTGTCCTCACAACAGCCCTGAGGATAATACAATTATTATTCTATTTTGCAGATGAAGAAATTGATCCTCAAAAGATTTGTCTGAAATCCTAGTGCTATTTAATCTTTAAAATCATTACAACTCAAAGAAACTTCAGAGGCCATTTAGTACACTTCTCTCATTTAATCAGAGGAAACTGAGGCCTCGAGAGCTATTGCTAAAGGTCTCATAGATAGTAAATAAGAGTCAAGATTTGAACCCAGAGGGGACATCTGGGTAGCTCAGTGGATTGAGAGCCAGGCCTAGAGACGGAAATTCCTAGGTTCAAATCTGGCCTCAGACACTTCCCAGCTGTGTGACCCTGGGCAAGTCACTTGACCCCCATTGCCTACCCTTACCACTCTTCCACCTATGAGACAATACACAGAAGTTAAGGGTTTAAAAAAAAGATTTGAACCCTGGTCCTTAGACTCTCAATCCCAACAATATGTTTTCTACTATATCCACTCACCCTCCTATCTCTTACTTCACTGCTTTGCCCACTGAACTGTATTGACTTAATCTGTATTCCTATGAGAAACAGACACACCCTGTATATACTTTTTTGGATTTGGGGGTTATGTCTTAATCAGACAGAGGAGATCTTTAAAGAGTTAAAAGTCCATAACAATGCACTGAAGACTCCTGATCTGAATTTTCATTAAGAAAATGTACAAAAAAAGAGTTCCTTTTCATTTGAGTATAAAATGACTATAAAGAAGTTTATGTAATGACTTCAGGCAATGCTTTAAGACCTACTGTCATTCTTTGTCATCTTTTTCTGGTCAGGGTCTATTCAGAAGTCAAAGTATTATTTTTTTTTTTATAACTGTCCTAGAGTTGTCAAAGCCTACCTGAAAATTCTCAGTATATGTCCTACTAGAACTAGATAGCCTTGTTTCTTTGTGTTCCCTGCTTACATTTGTTCATTTCCACAACAACAAAATACAGCATTAAGTCCTGATTGAGAAATGATTTTGAAGTCTTAGAAGAGAATAAACAAATTCAACTTCATCCTACTGTATAAAACTTGATGTTTATTGTAAAGATATCATTAGGACTGTGTTTGAGTGAAGAGGACACAATGCTGTAAATCTAGTGATGGAGAGAAATTCCTTGGTCCTTTATCACCCCAGCTGAGCTGCCTCCAAGTTGCCTGCTGTGGTCTCCATCCTGGGAAGCAATAGCATGGCCCTGCTATTGCTGGCGTCTGTGAGGTCTTTCATTCTACCTTGTAATTGGATGAATGAGTATTGGAGTTGGAAAGGACTCAACCACAACTCTGTGAGCATCGAAAGGTGAGAAGAGCACCGGAGCTCTAGGAACTGGAATTCACATCAGAGTTTTCTAGTAATTGAGCCAAGTGAAATACTAGCAAAGCCTTTAGAAATACTGGAGGGCAATGAATGACCCAAGTCATGCTCTGTGGCAAGGAAGCAACTCAATCCAGGGGCTGTCCCACATTCATAAGTGAAGCCAGAGGGGCCAATGTATTAAAAAAACCACTCTGAGTTTCAGCCCAGTCTCTCTAGAGCTGAAGGTGATAGGAGGAAGAGTATCATCACCACCACCACCCCCAGTTAAAGAGCTGTGTTTTGTGTTCCTTAAATTGCTATGTCTTTGAGGTAAGCACCTCTTTGTAAAAGTTAATTGCTCATTGATAACATCAAGGAAAGGGAAAGAAAACCAGCATTTATTAAACATCTACTGTGTTCCAGGAATTGTGCTGAATGCCTTACAAATAGCTCATTTAATCCTTACAACAACCCTGAAAAATAAATGCTATTATTATCCCTATTTTATTGTAGAGGAGACTGAAGGCAAACAGAGGTAAAGTGATTTGGCCAGGGTCACATAAGTAATAAATGTCTAAATATGGATTTGAACTTAGGTCTTCCTCATTCTGTGTCTAGAGTCCTTACCCACTGTACTACTCATATGTCTAAGTTGCTTACCACCCAACTGTCCCATCTACCATCTTAGTAACCTTCTTGGATGAAATGTCTTTTCTCTGGTCACCATATCTCTATGCCAGTGGTTCCCAAACTTTTTTGTCCTACTGCCCCCTTTCCAGAAAAAAAATATTACTTAGTGCCCCTGGAAATTATTTTTTTTATTTTAATAGCAATTAATAGGAAAGATAAATGCACCTGTGGCCATCACCGCTCCCCTGGATCGCTGCAGCACCCAGCAGGGGGCAGTGGTGCCCACTTTGGGAATCACTGCTCTATGATTATTGTCTTCCCTATTAGAATATAAGCCTTTCAAGAGGCAGTTTTTTCACTTCAGCATTTCTATCCTCACCATCAAGTACAGTGCTTGCCACATCATAAGCACTTAATATATACTTTTTTTTCATTTATTTAGAAAGACTTGTTGATTGATAAAGACCTTTGGCTTTGGCTGCTGGTAGATATCAAAAGTTATGGGCAAGTTTAGTCATTTTTCCCAAATAATTCCAAAGTGAAAACCAGAAGGAATAGAGTACTTTGTGTCTATGTGCAATGCATCACTGTGCCCTCTTCTTACAGCCCTTCAAAAGTTGATTTTTCCTCGTCTTTTTCTCTCCTTTGCCAGTTTGTCTGATATGAGGTTGAAATTTGTTTTAATTTGCATTTTTCCTGCTATTAGTGATTTGAAGCATGTTCTTGTGTAGTCATTTATAGTGTACAGTACTTCATTTCTGAAAAATTATTTGTTCACATACTTTGATGGCTTCTCTCCGGGGAAATGTCTCTTGATGTTACATTATATATTTGTATCAAATCCCTGTATATTTTGAAAATCTGACTTTTATTGGTGAATTTTGATGCAAATATTTCCCCACTCTACCATTTCTTTTCTAATTCTATCTTCATTGATTTTATTAGAGCTAAAGCTTTTTAAATTTTATGTGGTCAAAATCGTCTGTATCATCTTTTATGATCTCATCAACCTCTTGTTTGATTAACAATTCTCCCCCTATCCATAGTTATTAAAGTTACCTGATTTTATTCTCTTCATGTGTGTGTGTGTGTGTGTGTGTGTATGTGTGTGTGTTTGTGTGTGTGTTATGACCTTTATTTTCAGAACATTTTTTTCCATTTTGAGCTTATTATAATTTATACTGTAAGATATTGGACACGTTGTACAGTTATTACAATTGTGCCCAATTCATGGTGACCCTCTTTTCTGTGTTTTCTGGCCAAAGATATAGGAGTGATTTGCCATTTCCTTCTTCATTTCTTTAATAGATAAAGAACCCAGCAAACACCATTAAGTGACTTGCCCAGGGTCACACAGCCAATCAAGTGTCCGAGTCAGGATTCGAACTCAGAAAGTTATATTTTCCTGATTCCAGGTTCAGCACTCTATCCACTGTACCACCTTGCTGCCTTGATTTTGGACCAGGGACCTCTTTTTTCCTTTCCAGCTCTAAAATGTTGAATCTTTGAATCAGTCCTTCCTAATTCTTCTCTTTCCTTCTTTACCCAAAACTGAACGAGCTATCAAGTCTTGCTGCCCCTACCTTTACTATATCTCCCATTTGTCCCCTTCATTACAAGGCAATTTGCCATCCTCGAGGTGACCTGTGCCTACCTCGTGTCCCCATTTGTTAACTGCTTCACCCCCTTCTTAAAATGCCACATTTATTCATCTCAGGATAGATCATCTCCTTAAGGATGGGTCATGGAAGAGTGGACCAAGCTTTGAACTCAAAGTCCAGAAGACGTAGGTTTGAATGTAGCATCTGACAAATGCTGGCTGGGTAACCCTGTAAGTCATTTCATTTCTCTAAATTAGATTCTTCATCTATAAACTGGAAATAATATCTATGATACTTTCCTCACAGGATCTAATGAGATAACTTTAAGTTAAAAAAAAACCCTAAAGCTTTGCAATTTTTTTAAAAGTACTTTATAAACCTCGTGCTGTTATTATGCAGGATGTCCCAAAAATTTGGGGGCAGTTTTAATCTGCTAAAGTTTAAAATTGTCCGATGGCTTTTAGAATGTTACATACATTGTACACCTGTGATGTCAAACTCAAATAGAAACAGGGCCAATAAACCATACATAAAGTTACCTGTTGGCCACGTATTGACTTAAAAAAAATTAACATTGTCTATGTTCTATTTTGTTTGTTAAATTTATTCTGTTGTATTTGTTATAAATTTCCAAATGGCATTTAAATCGAGTAGGGACAGCAATGGAGCAGCTAGGTGGTATAGTGGATAGAACACTGGGCTTGGAATCAAGAAGACTTTCTGAGTTCAAATCAAGCCTTAGACACTTACTAGATGTGTGACCCTGGTCAAGTCACTTAACCCTATTTGCCTCAGTTTCTGTATCTCCCAAATGAACTGAAGAAGAAAATGATAAACCATTCTAGCAACTTTACTGAGAAGACTTAATGCTAGTCCCAGATTACTTATTGATTTAAAAACAAAGAACAAGAACAAAAACCCCAAATAGTAAAACATGAAAAGAAATTAATGTTTTATAACCTCAGAGGGGAAAGAACGTCTAGCACAGGACAAAAATTTAAAGCATTCCTTTCTTTAAATTTGTCCTTCTTTACTATAGAAAAGCTCAGAATATCAATACTGTTTTAGATAACAGAATTGATAGATGGCCAAGGAAATGTAATTTGGATTATAAAATTCTTGCTTTAATAAACATTCCTTAAACGGTGAAAAAAAATGACCCCAATAGTAAGATATGACTGAGAACAACAGAGCAACAAGGGGCACCAATGCTCATGTTGGACATCTCTGTCTCATCCTTCTCTCCTCCAATCCAAGAACGTAAACTCCTTTATAGTACAAGAATTATTCACACTGCCTTGAAGATTGTGTGAGCAAAAATACCTTGATCCAACCGTAGCACCCCAAGGATGGATGATGCAGTGTAGCATCATATCTAATGGCCTGGCTGGCCTGATATCCCCTGGCATCAGCCTGAGCATCAATGTGCAACATTACCACAGAGGGAGAAGCTAGGGGGATTCATAAGGCAAGCAGGGGAAGGAGAAGGCTCTCTATTTCCACTCTTGAACAGACTGGCTCCCTGGGCTGGTGCGTGACAATTGGCAGTCAGCATGGAAGGAACCGTGCTGGGCTGAAACTTGGACCAGATCTGTCTTTTAATAGTAAGGCTAAATCTAACTCTCTCACCTCTCACCTTCTCATTTTATTAATAAACTCTTAAAACTCTGACAAGACTCTATCTTATTCCTAACAACATGGTAGTCCTCAGCCTTTGTTATTTTTGTTGTCATTGAACTGAATTGTATGGAACTGATTTTTAATTCAACAAATATTTATCAAACTCCTTCAGTGAACAGGAAATGTGGCATTTGTCTTCTTGGTGGAGTCCTCCACATCCTCAAGGATTCAAACAAGAGTGATAGGGTGAATGGTAGTGCCACAGATCAACATATTAAAGCCCAAAGGAGGAAAGAGTTAGGACATAAGAGAGCTCAGTTTTGGACATGATGCATTTGAGGTGCTCTTGGGAAATGCAGTTAAGGTTATCCTGGAAGCAGGTGATGATTAATGTCTAGTCCTCTTGGGACATTATAGGGCTACAGATATAAATTTGGAGGTTATCTATATTCAGTAGAGATAATTGTTGAAGCCAGAAGAGAATGATCTTGCCAAGGAAAGAGCAGAGGGAAAATGAGATAAAGACCCAGGACAGAACCTAGGGGAATGTGAGCAATAAGGCTTTGGGAAGATGACCAGAAGTCAGAGAAGGCAACCAGTGCAACTCCTATTTCTCTAGAACATTCCAGAATACCAAGAAGTTTTGTCAGGACTTTGCTGGGATTTAAGCCATACAAATACCATTCTGCCTTCTTTTATAGAAGAGGAAATCAAGACTCAGAGATAGAAAATTATTTACTAGAAGTCAACAGTCTAGTAAAGGAAAAAACCCAAAATGGCACTATGATTTTCTGTTTCCAAGTCTAGACCATTCAACTGCTCTACCCTTCTTGCTTAACAGGACTATGGCGAACCCCATAGGTGGGTGTCCCTGAGTACAAGCAATTAGTGACCTCAGCGTTTTGTGTAACCACTCAGCATGACCGCCTTAGTTTTCTGGAACCTCCATAAGGCAAACAGCCCTTCTGCCCTTTGAAGATATAAATCACACTAACTGTTTTTTCAATACTATCTTCCTTGCCAGGAATGACAATGTT
This sequence comes from Gracilinanus agilis, assembly GCF_016433145.1. NCBI lineage: Eukaryota > Metazoa > Chordata > Mammalia > Didelphimorphia > Didelphidae > Gracilinanus > Gracilinanus agilis. The sequence continues at coordinate 65,393,899 of NC_058131.1, read as the reverse complement.
TACCTTGTTCCTGGCGTATGATGCATTTTAATATTTCAAGATGTGTTAAGTGTATATATTTGCAGGCTGTGGTAAAATAAGTTTATGTTTGGGGTCACCCTTCAAAAAAGAGGAGATGAGGAAGGTAATATTTTTAGATTTGAAGTAAACTTGATACTAACCATAAGTGCAGGTAAAATACGTAATTCTATTACCAATTGGCCACAGTATTTTTTTTCTGTAAGATTTAGAGCTGGAAGGCAATTTAGAAGCTATCAGATTGAATATTCTCATTTTGTAGATAAGGAAACTAAGTCTTAAAGGGGAGAAGTGATTTGCCTGAGATCACACAGGCATTAAGTGAAAGAACCAGGATTTGAATGTTGAGCTTCTGATCCCAAAATCAATGACTTGAGCCCTGAGAAAAGGAGAAAAAAAAGAAACTTTGATTTCAAATAGATGCTTCAAAATAGCCAATTTTTATGGCTGCAAGATGGTCTGCCCTCCATGACTTCCTTGGAGGTAGGTTAAGTTAGGGTTTGAGTTGGAGGAAAATGTAAAATCATGCCTACTAATCATATTCCTAAATAATTTGGGTAGGGTGAGTGATGAAAGGTTGAGTCTATAGTGTATCAAAGACAGAGGAGAATTACAGGATCATAGAAATAACCTTAGAGTCATCTAGTCCAAAACCCTCATTATTCTGATGAGGAAACTCAACTCCAAGGAGGAGGTAGGACTTGTAATGTAATGAGTTGCCCAGTCAGAAGTTGAATATCAGATCTTTGTGATTCCAATTCCAATATTTTTCTGCCACATCATTCAGACTTCCACTAAGCATTTAGCTTTATGCTTTTGTAACTTCTCTGTTCTTCAGCCTTAACAATCTCTCAGGTCCCAGTAGCTGGGTGACCTTGGGCAAGTCACATACCTCTGAGCTTTAGCTTTTATTTCTTCCAAATTAAATTCATTATATATGCATTGAATTCATAGCAGTTGTGAGAACCCTTTTTGTAAACCTTTAAGTTCTATAGACATGAGGGTTAATTCCCATTACCACCAATATACAGATCCATCCTCTCTGTCTTTGTGTCTGTCTGTCTCTTCTTCTTCTTCTTCTTCTTCTTCTTCTTCTTCTTCTTCTTC
>NC_058131.1:65283666-65387819 GCF_016433145.1 Gracilinanus agilis | reverse complement strand
TATATATATATATATATATATATATAACATGTACATGTACAGTTCTTGGAAATTAAATATTTTATATTCTGTAAAAGACTATCAGGTGCCTAGAATCATGACTTTATTTTTGAAATTGAAACTACTGTCCACTGAAATTTGCACATTTTCTTTTCCATAACTGGGGTCAAATTATTATAAAGGGATGAAATGGTGAGAGAAAAAAATGTATTTCCATTAGGCCTGTTAAGCATGAAATAGTCATTCTGATAACTATGTTCTAAGTGAAACAGAGAACCATGATAGGTCTGAGAGAGTGAAAGGTGGAACTTTCTACCAAGAAATACTAACCCTCACTCTTGCCCATTTCAAAGGCAGGTTTCAGTGAATAGTTCCCATTTTAAACTCAATGAAATTATTGAATTTATGACCAGCATGAAGACCTGGACCAGAATCCAGCACTCCCAGAAGTTTGAAATGTGGAAAGGACTTCAGTGACCATCTAGACCAACTCATCTCTGAAATGAATAGGAACTACAGTGTACTCAACAAGTGGCCATCCAAGCTTTGGTTGAAGATAATGTCTTATCTAAAACCATATTATAAATAGTCAATGGACGATTGTTGAAGTTGTTAGGAAACAATGTGTTTGTGCAATGAATCATCATCATCATCAGATACTATCATTGTTCAGCCAACATTTATTGGGCATTTACTGTGGACAGAATATCCTGCTAGGCTCTGAGAGAATACCAATCAAATAAGCAAGGTTTCTAAACTTATTGACCTTAATCTCTGATGGGTGATAGGGCCCAGAATTATGAATCATTCAGAACTATTTAGCACTCATAATGCATCCTACATGATCAGAGTTAAGTGCAAATAAAGTAGTATATGAATTTTAAAGAAGGAAAGATCATAAAGTAGGTGGACAAGAAACCAAAGGAAGAAAGAAAAGGCTAAGAAAATGTTTGGAGGAAATGATATTTGAGCTAGGCTTTAAAGGATAATAATCTTAATCATCGAAAGCAAGATGGCACAGTGGACAGAGTTCCTATCCTGCAGTCAGGAAGACCCATCTATATGAGTTCAAATCCAACTGTATGAACTGTATGATCCTGGGCAAGTCACTTAAACCCGTGTGCCTCAGTTTGAACATCTATAAAATGAGCTGCAAAAGGAAATGGCAAACCATTCGTGTACCCTTGCCAAGAACACCCCAAATGGGGTCACAAAGTTGGATTCAAGTGAAAAACAATTGAAGGTCAATCTTAAAAATGGCAACCATTTATCTAGCACCTTAAGCTTTATAAAGGGATCTTCATTCATCATTTCACTTGATCCTCACAATAACCCTGAGAATTCAATGCTGTTATAATTTCCATTTTATAGATGAGGAAAACCAAGACTTAGAGTCAGTCAACTGCATTTATTAAGCTCCTACTATGTGCTATTTGCTAAAAGGTTAAATGAATTCCCAGAATCATTCAGCTAATATCTAAGACAAGGTTCAAATACAAGTCTTTCTGTCTGTTGGGCCAATATTCTAGCCAGAAGACCAAATTTCCTATTGGATAAAAAGGAAGATCTAAATTCTAGGTCCCAGGGTATAGTCAGAAAATATTATATAAATTATAGGATCGTAACTTCTGAGAAATGGAATAGACTTTAGCAAACCTTGACTCAGATTCCTTTAATTTACAGATGTAGAAACTGAGAGGAAACATGCCCACCACTCCATAGATACTGAGCAGATGAGCTCTGATTTGGACCCAAAGTCTTAGAGCTACAAATTCAGTATCCTTCCCCTTCCTCCTTTCGCATCCTTTGAGTGAGACGCAAGAAACATTCTTGACTTAGTGATGATGGCTTCTGAAGCACATTTAAAGACCTTCTGTTTGGCTCTCAGTAAAGTCAGAGAAAATGCATTCTGCTTTGGGAGATGGGCTTCTCTCCGCTGCTTCCTTTCTTAATTAATATTAATCATATTTGCGGGAAAGCTCGAGCTGGCTTTCAAGAGTCCATCTGTTCTTACTGGGCGTTCTCCACCTAAAGGGCTGCCTCCAGTCACAGGCACATCTCTGCCTCTGACTTAGTGAGACCCTACTTAGAGAAATAAAGGGCAAGGGGCCCTGAAGTCACGGAAGCCACCTGGCAAGGGTGGTGGGAGCTGGCTGCCATTGAAAGCATGCCGTCACAAATGGGCGATTATGACCTCAGGTGCAGAAAGAACAGCCAGCTCATAGAAAGCTCCTAAGGAACAGCAATCTGTTTTTCATCCTAATGTGCTTAAAGATAACTCTACCACACCTCGGTCTTTCTCTCTGTCTGTCTGTCTCTTTTCTGTCTCTGTCTCTCTGTCTCTCTCTGTGTGTCTCTATCTCTATCTCTCCTTGTCTTTGTCTCTGTGTCTCTCTATCTGTCTGTCTCTCTGTCTCTCTCTGTGTCTCTATCTCTGTCTATCCCTGTCTCTGTCTCTCTGTCTCTCTATCTCTCTGCCTCTGTCTCTCTGTGACTCTATCTCTGTCTCTCCCTGTCTCTGTCTCTCTATAGCTCTGTCTGTCTCTCTCTGTGTCTCTATCTCTGTCTCTCTGTCTCTCTATCTCTCTGCCTCTGTCTCTCTGGGACTCTATCTCTGTCTCTCCCTGTCTCTGTCTCTCTGCCTCTCTATCTCTCTGTCTCTGTCTCTCTGTGTCTCTAGCTCTGTCTCTCCCACTCAGCTCTCTTTTTTCATCATATTCCAAGCACATGTAGATATTCAATTGAGAATAAAGAAAATTGTACAGAATGGGGCACAGATATGAACCACTCAGTGCTTGGGGGAACTTTCGTCTCCCTAGGGTGGTGTGACCCAGGAGAGATAATTGTTACACCTGCTCAGGGCTAGATGCTGAATATTTGTAGACTAGGCAACCACCTAAGGAATTGTGAAGACCAGAACAAATGCAATCTTCTCCAGGAAGATCTCACTTGGTCATATCCTTTCCCCTCAGAGAACCTCATAGAACATTTTGGTTATCACCTTCCTAATATACTTTGCTTGTAATATTATGCATTCAGCTTTCTGTGATGACCAGCCACTAGGCTCTGAATTCAACAAAGACATTGAACATTTCTTAGCTAAACTTTATCTCTTTTCTGGAGCCAAGCATACAAGTACTCAATAAATAAATGTTTGTTGAATCTTGGAAACCAGTAGGAGTCAGACATATAAAACACTTAGTAAGTGTATACGAAATTGAATTAAATTTTATCAAGGATATGCATGATTTACATAGACAAGTCATATGTTGAAAAACATAGTAACAGATAAACTGCAAAAGTATTATTCATGACTTCTCAAAAAACAAAACAGGAACTCCCTTAGACCACTGTGTCAGTCTTCTGTTAAAGATTGATGGATGGCTGGGAACAAGAGTTCTATGGGATAAGAAACCATAAAAGGATACTGATCATGTCTAGTGGAGAGAGTGATCCCAGGTGGGACCACTGAACCATCAAAGTATCAAAACATAGAGTTTAATGGAATTTGTTGAATGGAGACTCTACAGCATTAATAAGTAGGCACTAAGAATACTGACTCTCCTGTCTCCATTCACAGGAGAATCTTTATAACTATAGGATTCCTTTCCCACTCTCAGATGGGCCATGGAGGCTGAAATGCATTTGTTCACAGAAACAAGTATCGTTTTCTTGAATGAATTGGCATTCTGGGTCAAACTAGGTCAATCCACAGCCAAGATGTTTCTGAGCTGCTCTGGCCTTATATAATCAACTCAGAGCTAGTTCAGCCTGGAGCCATTTAATTTGGGGGAGGCAAAATTTAGCTGACTTTAAAGAAGGGGAAAGCAAGCTTGCAGAAAGAGATTGATTTCAGCAAAACACAAATTCATACTTAACTAAAATGCCTTAACACTTCAAAATCAATTAAAATGAGATGGAGAGAAAGCCATGGAGAAATAGAGTATGACAGGAAGACTAGATTGGAAAAATAGGAAAGGGGGACAGTGACCTGCTCCAGAAGAAGGTTTCTGGGACGCTGAGTTAGAGGACTAAAACTCTGGGTGATTTCCTCAGAAAAGGAATGCTTGGACCTCTGAGTTAGGGGGAAGATTTTTAATATGAGTAAATGGCAAGTACAGAATAAAAAGTCTTCTTCCTTCGTTCCTTCCTTCCTTTCTTTCTTCTTTCCTTCCTTCCTTCCTTTTTTTCTTCCTTCCTTCCTTCCTTCCTTTCTTTCTTCCTTTCTTCCTTCCTTTCTTCCATCTTTCTTCTCTTCCTTCCTTCTGTTTTTCCTTCCTTCCTTCTCTCCATTGTCCATTTCTCCAATATTCATTAATTATATACATATTATGTTCAGAATACAAAACTGGGTGTTGGAGATGAGTTGAAGCTTAGGTAAGATATAAGCCTTCATGAATTCTATAATGTACAAGGGGAATATGACACAAACCCATATAGTGGACAATATTAATGATCAGTATATCAAAGGAGATTGTTAGACTTAGAGTTAGGAAGATCTAAGTTCAAATATTTCCTCAGATACTTTGTGAAGTGGACAAGTACACTTAATATATCTCAGCTTCAGTTTCTACATGTCTAAAATGTGGATAATAACATCTACTTCACAGGCTTGTTAAGAGGATGAAATTGGCATATGTATATATGTATATGTATGTACACATAAAATGCTTTATTAATCAAAAATGCATATATAAATGCAACATACATATATGACATAATATAATATATATTAAAATATATGCATGTTATTATTATTTATTTATTTTAGTTGAGTTCTCAGGTGAGAAAAGTCAATAGGGAATGTGGAGATGGAGAGAGCTTTATCGAGGTGATAGTTGAATTGGACTTTCAAGAATGTACAGAAATTCAGGAGGCAGAGATGAGGTAGGAGGAAATTCCAGATGTGGGAAAAAGCAAAGGCATAAAGTGAATGTGTGATACAGCAAATTGGAAAAGATGACAAAAGACAAGAATAGTTCATAATAGGAGATTGTGGAAAGATAAGCACACTGATGCTCATTCTTGATGAGGCTATGAATTGGTGCAACCATTTTGGAAAGAAAATTAGAATTATGCAAATAAAGTGACTACAACATAATATTTCTCACAGCACATTTTTGGTACCAAAGAACTGAAAACAAAATAGATACCCATCAATTGAGGAATAGCTAAACAAATTGTGGTTCATGAATATAATGGGATATTACCGTGCTATGAGAAATGATGAATAAAAAGAAGCATGAAAAGACTTGCATGAGCCAAAGTGAAATAAGCAGAGCCTTGCAAATAATAGAAACAATGACTATATCAATGAAGTAAAGAAAAATCATAAAACAATGAAAACTAACTTTAAAATTTTAAAAAATAACTTTGGCCCCAACAAAGTGGTATGAAAACACACACACACACACACACACACACACACACACACACACACACACACATACTCCTGTACATAAGGCAGGACCCATGTGAGCAACAAGATGGTAGACGTTTTCTACAATTCCCAAAAACCTCCCAAAACTCTCCAAAACAGAAAGTGTGTGCCAAAGATAAGGCAACTAGAGCAGCTCCAAAGTCTATGACACTCAGAATCCAAAAGAAGTTTCCAAAAAATCCCCCTCCAACCCCAAAGTTGATGCTCAGTGATTCTGATTTCCTTCCTCTGCCATCTCCCATACTACTGACAATGAGGCTGCTATGAGGTGGACAGGATATTATGAACAAAACTTGGTAATATTCTGCCTGTAGGTAAATGTTTCTTTTATGGAACTACATTGCAAAAAGGGAGGACACATGAAAGATGAGGAGGAGAGCAGAGAGATAGAGAGGAGTGAATGATTCATTGAAGTCAAGTCAAAAGTCTAATAATGAAGAGAAGATGACTTCTGTTGTCTCAGAAGAGAAGATCTTACAGGGAAATGAATGAGGAAGAGAGAAGGAGCAGATTTAAATGGGAGGTGATTCCACTGATAATGATATTAGAGGTAAAGGGGCACAAGGACCTTACATGGGATAAGGCCTGAGTTATTTGGTATTGGAAAAATCTACTTCTCTTGGGAGGGGGCAATTGGAATCCTTGGGGACAATTGGCAGCTGAAGGAAGAGGAGAGCATCAATACAGAGAGATTTCCAGACAAATGCAGAAAAAGGAAGATCAGCAGGAGAGAGCATAGATCAGTGAGTGTGAGGGAACAGAGAGCATGTTCTCTCTGGTATGTGAAATAATTAGAATTGTTCTGAGAATGAGGCACCATAGAAAAGAAGAATCCATAGAGTAAGTTCTACAAGACAGTGACAGAAAAGCCTAGAATGGATACTTTGGTATCTTTGGTTATTGGAAGGATATAGAGAAAAGATAAAGACCAGATGATTATTGGGGTCATGAATAGGGTTATAAATAAATATCTAGATAAATAAATATCTAGAATAAAAAGTGAAGATTAATAATGAAGAAAGTAAGAGAAATACATTTTGTAAAGGAGCATAAAAATGAAATAAAAAAGGAAACAGTAAATAGGGCCAGCTGAAGGGGAGGAGAAGAAAACAGGATCTATTTGAATGAGAAGGAGGGGGAAAATGGAGTGGTGAGGAGATTGAATCACATAAAATCAGAAGAGAGGAACTAATAAAACCTTAAAGAAATTTTTTTAACAAAAGAAAAGAGAGGATCATGAGTAAGAACAAGAGAGTCAGTGGAAATAGGACCACTCAAAAAAAAAAGATTTAAGTAAAATACCTGAAGGAACATAATACTGTGTTTACAGCAGAAAACAGGGGAAATATCTTGGCATCCTTACATCTATTCCAAATCTCAATTTTGGTTTGAACATAGTTATCAAGGTAGCTTTCAGATCCTTCCAGGAGTAAGGGAGACCAGAAGACTAGGACTGATACCAAGTATTCTGTTCTCCCCTCCTTCCTGGAGTTCTGAAAACTTCTGTTAATAATGTCAGAGATCTAGTAATCCCTATAAGCTAGCTACTATGACTTTCCATGACTCTTGATTTCCAACAACCTAATAATGGGGCACAATAAATAATAAATACTTAGAGACAAAAGAAGAGTAAAGTCATCCTATACTCCAAACCCCATATATAACATAACAGCACTGTTAAAAACATATCTATCTCTCTTCTGGGAATTAGTATATAGTGATGGAGTTATAGAGGTAGAAAGGAAGAGAATGAGTCTCTATTAAATACCTACTGTACGTATGCCAGGCCCTTAGTTAAGTGCTTTGCAAATAAGTTTTATTTGATCAGAAGGGAAAAGAACACAGAACACAAAATTAGAAGGTTTACCATAATTTTGATTGTTAGAAGTGAAAGATCTATTAGAAACACTCTCAATTACTATACTAAGAAAAGGACTAAACTATACCTACCCCAAAATCTTGCTCCTAAGCATAAACTCAAAGGTGGTCAATGATAAAAAGAAAGGGTCTATAGAAACCAGAAGATTTATAATAAAATCTCTTGTAGAATTATTTCCTCTTTGGAGTGACTAAAATTTTGGTACATGAATACAATAGAATATTATTGTATTACAAAAAGTGACAGATATGAAAAATATGGAGAAGCATAAGAAGACATAAAAACTGATGCAAAGGGAAGAAACAAGAATATAAACACACACTATTATTTCAAGAAAGTAACAGAGGCAAGAACCTAAATATACAAGTCATCAAACACTTGTAAGCTGAGAACTATGCCAAACAAAGGGAGAAAAATGGTCCCTGTCCACAAAGATCTCATACTAAAGTAAGAAAAGCAACTTGCCAATAATCATATACATACAAGCTATAGTTAGGATAAATTGGAGATAACCAATAAAGAGAAGACACTAGGGAAATCAAAAAAGACTTCTTACAGAAAGTGGGACATTAGCTGAGATTTGAAACTTCCAAGTGACATAACTGATGACAGAGAATTCCAGGAATATGAAAAATGGGTCATATTTTTGGACAGAGCCAATAAATGAATGCTTGATTATAAATATTTGTTTCAATTATTTTTTTTTCTTTTTTTTCCTTTTTCCCCCCATGAGGGAATTAATTGGGAGTGAGAGAAAACAACTTCTTGTTAATGAAAAATAATTAGTTTAATAAAAAATGAGAAAAAATTAAAACTGGATGCTATGAAATTATAATACCAGCTTAGACCCAAATATGACACATATAAGAGTGCACTCTCCTCCCATTTAGGGCTGACTATGGGTTTGAAACATTGCATATGATGTTGTACTCCATTGATATTTTGATTAGTTTTGTTAACTAATTTTTTCTTCTCTATTTTATTTGTATTTGTGCTTTTAGTACTAGTTGTAGTTTTCTGGGAAAGAGAAGTAAAGAGATATGTTGAGAAATAAAATAAAATATATATTGATACTTTTATAAATTTAAATTTAGAAAAAGAAAACTTATGAAACATCCTTCCCCTTCACTTTACAGAGATCCATAGATAGACTCTTGGTAATCCAAATGGTGAAGAGCAGAAGACAGATTACAGCCTGAGTCTCCAGACTTCCAGTCTTTTCCAATGCTCTGAGCTTATCAGAAGTATCCTGCAGTCACCCACACACACACACACACACACACACATTTTACCACCAAATCATCAAAAGAAAAAGAAATAAAACTTTATTCCATTGCTTTTGACAGTTTGCCAACCATTCATAAAAGATCCTCACTCTCCCTTGTCCCAAGGTACAAAACTATATACAAGTGACAGTAACACAAATCCAAATCATCGGGGAAAAGAAAAATTTGGGATCATGCATCTTAACATCCTCGTAGGCAAAATATTCCCCCAGTATTCAATATTTTTGGTGTTCAAGTAGGAGGAAATATGTGGAAGACAGAGTGACTGCTGAAGTAGAGCTGTCTATTCAGATGAATATTTGTTAGGCAGATTTTCTTTTTCTTTTTTTCTCTTTGTTTTTCTTCTTTTAGTAAGGCAGAAGTGGGAAGGAGAGAAAATAAATGCTTGTTAATTGAAAAAAGATAAAATTAAAGTTTAAAAAAGGTTTTAAGTAGTCCTGGCATCCTCAGACACTTAGAAATAAAAGGGGAGTAGGGGCCAAATGGAAAAAATGATTAACCCATAATCAGAGAGTGAATTCATGGTGGAGATAATATTCAAAAACGAGAGGTCTAGACCAGTGTCCTTTCTAAGCCAAAAGGCTTTCTCCCTTTTTGATACACCTGATATTCTCACACAAAGCCAAGGCGAGATGGCAAAAACCAATCACCTTCTTATACATCCATCCTGAAATACATCTGAATTACTGGGTTATCAACAATATTCCTTTCCAGTAAATAGATCTGAGGTGATAAAAACATAATAATAATTAATAAAACACCTTGGAGAATTGGATGGGGTTTCAGGGCAGGTCACGGAGGTACAAATATATCACTATTGCATCCTGCCCAAATACAAGGAAAACTGGCTTCCTAGAGGGTCAGTGTACCAGTTAAACATATGAAAGCATTCATATAAGGATGGATTCTTCAAGATGTCCACAGACCTTCAGGTGACTTCTTTGCTGAATTCCAAAGGTGTATTATATCACTTCTACTCTCTTCAAGTAAGCCAATTCAAACTGGCTCCAATAAGACTGTGGACAGTCTTAAAAACCACCTATAACTGTCATCACTCTTCTTCTAGAGTAAACTCACCAGCGAAATGCCTCCATCACATACCAGAAAAGCAGCACAATTATTTTCAAAGTGGTTCACCTCCCCATAGCTCCACTGAGTTTCTCTAATTACAATGCTAACACTTTAAAAAATGAGCACATCATTTTCCCTTCTTTTTGGCTAGTTAATATCTTTAATTAGTAGAGTGCCTGACACATTGCAAGTACTTAGTAAATGCTTTATCTGTCTTTGCCTGGCTATCAATTAGAGAGTTGTATGAGGACACTGAGAGGTTAAGACACTTGTCCAGGGTTAGCCAGACAGTATCCTATGTTCAAATAAAAATGATTTAAATCCAGTTCTTGACCTCAAGTCTGCTCTCTATCCAAAATACAACACTGTTTCTTACTGGTTAATTTGTCAAGGCCCTAATCTGAAGAAGAGATGCCAATCCCAAATCAGAGAGGTTGAGTTGTCTAGAAGCTCCATATGCCAATGAAATAACCAATTTATTTTTAATATTCTAAGGAAAAGGATCAATTTATTTTAATCTGTTACAGAGTACAAATGTTCTTCTTCTTAATGATCTTTAAATCCCCTAAGATACTATAGTGACATACAAAATTCTTGAATGATGACAAGGTATAATCAGAAATTAGTTCTTACCCTATTCTCCTTAAACAAGAATCACCAGAAGTTACTTGAAATTATTTGTGCAGTGGCTAGCAAGACTGAAGAAGGACACTGAGAAATTCCAAGAGATGGGCAACCAGGATGATCAAGGGCATTGAATTCATGACAAATGAAGATCAATTGATCATGATCAGATAATCAAAAGATCAAAATATCATGACAAATCAGACAAATAAACTGGACATGTTTAGCTGAGGAGAAAAAAGATATGGTAGCTATATTCAAAATCTGAAGGACTGCTATGTAGAAGAGGAATTAGACTTTTTCTGTTTATCCATAGAGGAGATCCAGGAGCAGTGGGTGGAAGTTACATAAAGGGCAATTTTCTGGCTCGGTATCCAAACAAGCTTCTTTACAACAGGAGTGGATCAAAACTGGAATGTATTGCCTTAAAGGGTGGGTTCCCTCTCTTTGAAGGTGTTCAAACAGTGCCTGGATACTGCTTTTTGACTAGCCTGAAATGCCCTCTAACTCCTAAATTCTGTGATTCTGTGTTTCTAAGACTACAGTGGAGCAGTTACTAGCCATTCTAATTTCTGGTTCTGAATTGTCCTTCTGTTGCCACAATCAGGAGACTCAGAGAAGTTTACTATGGAAGAAGGAAGAAGACAATAGCGGCTGCCAATATAGATCCTGAAGACATCAACTTCTCTCTCACTTCAAGGAGTGCAGACATCAATTAAAAGCAGGGAGTTCTCCCACTTCCTAGGCTGGTTAGATCCTAAATCAGACTTTACACCAAGACTACGGGGTAAAATATGTTGACAAAAGGAAAAGCAAGAAACATAGCTAAGACTTCTTCATAATGCAGCAAAGACCCTCTGGGGAGTTTTATTACCTGGGTCATTATTTCAGGGTATCTGTGTATTTTTACTGTGTGTGTGTGTATACTGTGCTCTTGGAGACATCTTTTATGGATTGGTCAGTGAACTAAACCAAAGAATAGAAAAGATCTGCGCAGGAAACAGTTTTGGGTGATAACCACTGAGAACATCTTTGACACCTTCTGAACGCTGCTCTTTTTTTTGAGATATACTAAAGAAACTGGGGATCCTCCTAGTCAGAGGTTTTAAGACCCTTATATCTATAATGGTTACTTCTGAATATCGGCAGAGATCGTAAAAAGTTTGCCATCAATGCTCCCCCCTCACATACACTTTAATTTTTTTACATTTTAACAATGAGCCCATCCTCTTACATAATGAATGGTTGCACCTTTCCTTGAAACCTTCCTTGTCAATTCTAATCATTTGTCTGTTTGAACTAAGTCCCTGAGACTTCATTTTACCATGAGCTCTGTTTTCCTCTCCTCTCCTGACAGCAGATGGGAGAAGCCAAGTATCACTAGGCTCTTTAGAGTCGAAACCAACTATGTACTCTGTCTGAGGCTGTGAAGGATCCCCTTAATCCCCCCTAAAGAAAACAGTGCAAACAGGTGCATAAACTAGAGTCAAACAGGAAACTCCACAATCATTATCCTCCCAGCACAGCGTCCTAATACCCCCTTAATATAGCATTTCCCAGCATGCTCTTAATAACGGCTTCTCTCTTTCATAAGAGTCCTATAAAATGCATAAATATTCCTCAAGGAACCCAGAGAGTGCCTAAGAGTCTTTAATAGCTATCATAAAATGAGGGATAAAATGTGGAAAAGAAGATCAGTCATGATAATAGTACAAGATACGTAGAGCTGTGAATTTCCTATTGCACCAAGCCATTGAGTTTTATGGCAATGAGATACTACTGCCCAGAGCACCCACCAAGATGGCAGAGGGGCTCAGCTTGAGGGACCAGTGTAAGAGACCGAAAGACAACCTATCTGTGAGGAAAGGGTTTAACTCTAGATAGAGGGTAAGGCTAAAGGGTTTGTCATTTAACTTTAGCAGAGGTTAGATGAGGATAAAGATTAGAGTTAAAGTCCCAACTCTCTCTTACTTAATAGGTCTCTGTCCCTTGTCAGGGCAGCTACATCACCCAGTGGATAGAGCACCTGACCTGAAGAAAGGAAGACTCATCTTCTTGGGTTCAAATCTTGACTCAGATACTTACTAGCTATGGAACCCTGGGCAAATCACGCTACCCATTTGCCACAGTTTCCTCATCTATAAAATAAGCTGGAAAAGGAAATGGCAAACCAGTCCAGTATTGTTTCCAAGAAAATTCTAAAAGGGGTCACAGAGAATTAGAAATGATTAAGCAACAATCAGCAGTAATCTCACTGCCAAATTCAGAGTTGGTCATTGCTGTTGATGCTGATGGGGGGAGAAGTTCCTAATTAACATCTCTTTTTTAAAATTAACAAATACTGTTTCTAGTATTCAATTCAAGTGAATTAGAAAAAAAACATTATTCACTATCAACTCTGTGGCAGGCATTGTGGGAGGTGCAAGGAATACAAATGAAAATGAAATAGTTCCTGACCTCATGGAGCTTATATTCTGCCAACATAAATGAATGGAAAATCGAGACACAGGACTGGGGACTGTAGGACCTGGGTTCAAATATGACCTCAGACGTTTCCTAGCTGTGAGACCATAGGCAGGTCACTTAACTCCATCTGCCTAACCCTTGCCTTTCTGTCCCAGAGTTATTGCTAGGAGAGAAAGTAAGAGTTTGGTTTTTTTTGTTGTTGGGGTTTTTTGTTGTTGTTTTTTTAAGTAATTGGATGGGGAGGAGTTCTAATAGTGTAGGGCAATTAAGGAAGATTTGAAACAGAAGAGATCACTTGAACAGATCTATTACAGATGCTAGAGATTGCATGAGGTAGTGGTGTAACCAGATGAGCCATTGCTGAATCCTAAAGTTGGAAAACCATCTTAACTAACCCCTACCTGAACAAGAATCACTTTTAATGATAGCTGACGTTTGTCTAGATTTTCTTCAGTTCTACAAAGTGCTTTGCATACAATAATTCATTGCAGTCTAACAACTCTATTACATACATTTTATAGAAAGAAAAAAACTGAACCTGAGAGGCCAATCAACAAGTCTATCCTCACACAGGTAGGAAGGGTCAAAAGTGGTTTTGAATCCAGTTCTTATAGACTCCATGTCTTGCATTCTTAAACCCTCTTCTTTTACAGATGGGGAAGACAAAGACCAAAAGAAGAAGAGGAACCTCACCTAAAACTGCACATTGTAAAGAGCAGGACTGAGCTTGGGACTTGGGTCTCCACACCTCAAACATAGCTCTCTTTCTATTTTTATCTTACCTCCCCTGAAGAGCATCAAATATGGAGGTCATTCAAAAACTGACTAATCCAAGTCCCTCATTTTACAGAGGAGAAATTAGGACCCAAAAAGATCAAGTTATTTGCCCAACATCACTGACAGTACTTGTGATTCAATCCCAGATCTTTTGACTCCAAAGATAGTGGGAAGCCATGAGTTCATATAAAGATGAAAAAGTCATATTTCTTGCCTTCAAAGAGCTCAGATCAGACTTTGTTTTTCCATGACTGTCTTCCTATACCACTTTAATGGTCTCCTGACTAGTCTCTCTTCCTCTATTCTTACCTTCTCCCATCTTTCTAATAATCCAAGTATTATTCCTAAAGCAAAGCTTCCATTATGATACTCCTCTACTCATAAATCTCACTGGCTCCCCATTACCTCATGAATAAATGGCAAAACGAATGTCATCGTAAGTCAGAAATTCTTAACCTTTTTGTGTATAATGGGCTTTTTTGGCAGTCTGGTGAAATCTAAGGATAATGTTTTTAATTGCATAAAATAAATTATGTAGTATAACCAAAGGTATCAATTATTTTAAAATAAAAGTGTTAACATTTTCCCCATCCAAGTTCATGGACCCCATTAAATTAATTCACAGAACAATCTCAGCTAGAAAGTCCAGCTTTATGGTTCTTAGCACACTATCCTTATCACAATCTTGTTCAGTCCTGTCTGACTCTTCGTGACCTCATATGGAAAAGATCTTGGCAAAGATATTGGAGTGGTTTGCCATTTCTCTCTTCAATGGATTAAGAAAAATGCTGGTTAAGAGACTTGCCAAGGGTCAAATAGGTATTGAATGTCTGGGGCTGGATTTGAACTCAGGTCTTCCTGACTCCAGACCCAAAACTCTCTCCATTGATCTATGTAGCTGCCATGAAGTAATTAATGCACCTATTATCAATCTGTATTTCAAGATAAAGAAATGAAATCTCAGAGCATAAATAATGTGGCCAAGGTCATATAACTAGTAAGTGACTAAGTCAGGATTTAAACCCAAGTCTTCAGGGTATGAGCTAATTCTGGGGACACTTCATTGGACCTGATTCCCTCTCTCTCTAGCTTGACTTTAAATATTCAGATCACATTCCTTAGCCTTGAATTAAGGACCCTTCATATTCAGCCTCAAGATTAATAGTTCACAATTCTACAGTGCCTGAAGGCTTGCAAAATGTTTTCCCCACAAGAATCCTATGAGAATAATAGAACAAAGATGACTGCCCCCATTTTACAGATTGAAACTGAAGTTTGGGGGAGTAAGATGGCTTTTCCACAGTCATGTAGCTGTTAGCTGACAGTCTTGGGACCTAAATATTCTAATAATTGAAGATTTTTTAAATGAAAGTTTTAAATAACCATATAAAATACTATGAAGTATTTTATAGGTAACTATCAAATGGAAAATAAAGACAGTAAAGCTACCATCAGAAATGGCATTCTGTAATGGGGAAAGACTCAGATACAGAATAGATAGATTTGACGTTCTATTCACAGTATTATACTAGGCAAGATAATATGGCAATCAGGTGATACAGTGGCTAGAGTGCCAAGGTCAGAGTTAGGAAAATCTAAGTTCAAATCCTGCCTCAGATAATTACTAGCTATCTCACCCTGAGCAAGTCATTTAATTATTTGCCTCAGTTTCTTCATCTGTCAAACAATCTAGAAAAGGAAATGGCAAACTGCTCCATTATCTTAGCCAAGAAAACCCCAAATGGGGCTCATGAAGAGTCAGACACAACTGAAATAAATAAGCAATAACAATAATAAAGTATTATAGAAGGAAGAGGGAGATGGGGTCAAAGGAGAGACAGAGAAAGGCTCTAGAAACTTGAGGATAAAGAGAATATTTTTTATGTGGAGATGGAGACAGATCAGGAAAACCTTCATAGTTTTTCCTGACAACCTCAATTTTTTTTTCTTTCCTAAAAAAACCTCAATTATTATCCCTATTTGATAATTGAGCAATCTGAGACAATCAGATTTTAAGTGACTTGCTCAGGAACACACGGTTTTGTCATCATTCAGTTGTATCCCTTTGTGACTCCATTTGGGGTTTTCTCGGCAAAGGTCCTGGAGTGGATTGCCATTTCCTTCTCCAACTACTCTTTACATAGCTAGTCAGTGTCTCAGGGCAGATTTGAATTCAAGTCTTCCTTTCTACAAGTCCCAAGCGTTATCCACCAAACTTCTATAAAAGAAGGGTTTGTATCAGATTATCTTGAAAGTCCTTTTCAGCTCTCTGTGACCAGGATTTCAATCTCAGCTCAACCATTTACTTTTCCTTTTGATGGTGGACTTGTCATTCTCTTTACCTGTAAAACTGGAAAATTAATACTCACTTCTCCTGTCTTGTCTGATTTTTATAAAGTAAATATCATAATAAAGATTCACGTTTTTTTAAAGCATTGCAAAACACCATCAATGGGGGAGCCATTCTTCTCAGGGAGTTAAGACTACCCCAAGGCCAGGGTGGCCTGAGAAAGCTTCCTGGAGGTGCCATGCCATTTGCAACATTCCAAAGAGTCCAGAATGAAGAGAAACCCATATGTAAAAGTGTGCAATTTTCCACTGCTCCACTCCTTTTGCTGACAAGGCAAATACAGCAGAGTCATCTCATTGTTGACACGTGTAAGAGGGATACAAGCTGGCACATTATCAGAAACTTCCTGTAGGAGAGGAAGCGAGTTGGACTGAAAAGAGGCTGGCGGGGGAATAGAAAGGCTTTCATTGTGTGCCCTGTCTCCAGGCAAGACGGGGAAGTCATTATAAAAGGAAATTAGGATGCTCAATGCAGGTAATTTAAGATTATAGGGTAAGTCTAAGAAAATGATGATGAGGTTAAACGATGGGGCTGACTCACTTAGAATTGATGTTCGGCCCTGGTTACCACATTATAAAATGATGCTCTAACACCTGGAGAGAGGAGGAACTTGTTCCTGGAATTAAAAAGTATAGCTCGAAGGGCAAACATAAAAAATTTATATTGCACAGTTTAACAAAGGCTCCCTGAGATGGAGAGTTATGACAGGATCCTGGAGAAAATCGGAGGTCAGGTTTTCGTTCTTTTCCCCCCACCAAACGTCTCTTGCTTGGGAGGGGAAGCATATCCTTCCTGCTTTAGGCAAGTCGGGATGAGCTCAATGGCCAATTGACCTAGTTCTTGCTTCTGAGAGGATTTTACTTATCTCCTCTTCTCAGTCTTCAACCCCAAACCTTCCACTTGGTAGATACAGCTACTTGGAGACCTCAAGGTCCACGAAGGGGAAGCCAAGGTTCTGATGATGCCCCCAGAAGAGGGTCTCCATTTGATGTTACCATCACCAAGGTACCCAAGAAAATAAATGTCCCTTGAGCTGTGCAAAACAGAATTGACTGCTGGAACCACATTGGTTACAACGTTTAGCTCTTTCCACCCAATTAATGATCTGATTATTCGTCTTACAGTAAACTATGAATCCCCTTCTAGAATTTGAAAAATGACTACAAATTGGAAAGAACCATTGATTTTGTGTCTACAGGAATGGATTCATATCCAAACTCTTCTACTTCCTCTCTGTTTGACTTACATAAGTTTCTGAAGATCCCTTAGCCCCTAGTTTCCACATCTGTTGCAGCTGCCTCATGGATAAAAGACAAGACCTTTATTTGACATTTAAAGCCCTTTACTGTCTGTCTCTGACTTATCTATTCCAGGCTGGTTTCATATTAATCCCTCTAGATACACTATACATTATATGAAAATATGCTATTTCCTTTAAGAGACTTATCCTTTTTCCATACTTTGTATAGGATGTCTCCCATATTCCTTCCTCATCTCTTCCTTTTTGAATCCTTAGCTTCCTTCAAGGTTCAGGTCAAACACCTCTTCCGACATGAGAATGGGTAGAGTCTATCCTGATCCCCCAGTTGCTAGTGCCCAGCTCTACCCCCATTTAAATTATTTTGTATTTATCTTTGGAGCAAATGTGGGAGCTGAAACTGTATTTAGGTAAATATTTTCTGACTCCCTTGTGTGTGTGTGTGTGTATATATATATATATATATATATATATATATATATATATATATATATATGAGGGGTAGTAATGGAGACATAGGTTATCTCTCCCTTAATGCCCCCCGAATCAACCACATGCCCCCCGAATCTCTAAAAAGTGAGAACGGAAGCAGAAGAGACCAAAGGAGCTTTGGGGGCACCTCCAGCACCTCAGGTTGACAGATAAGGGAGCCATACTATATTTGAATGCATCTGACCATAGTCTAGGAACCTCCTGAGATTCAAAACTACACAAACCAGGTTTAAGTCTGGGATCCTGATTCCAGTCCTAATTATTTAACTCATTTTGTCCTTACTCCAGATTTTTTTTCTAAGCTAATTTCCAAAACAAAACATAGGTATAACTCATCTCTAGGTTTATCCAAATTTTTAAGGGGGGGGAGCACCTAGTTCATTACTGCATTAATATATTAAGTTTACAAAGAGCTTTACAAATATTATCTCATTTGATCCCAAAAACCCTAAGAGATAAATGCTATTATTATCCCTATTTTAAAGATGAGGAAACTAAGACAGACAGAAGTTAAATAACTTGACCAGGATCATATAGCTAGTAAGTGTCTGAGGCCAGATTTGAACTCAAGATTTCCTGTCTTTGTGTACTATTCTCTATCCACTGTGCCACCTAGCTTCCCTTTTTTGACACTGAGTGACACACTACATAGAGCACTGGCCTGAAGTCAGAAGGACCTGAGTTCAAATACAGCCTTAGAAACTTATTACCTGTGTATGACCCAGGGAAAAATCACCTAACGTTCCAGAAAGTAAATGTTATTCAAATGATCATAAAATCATAACATTTCAAAGTTGGATGAGGCCTCAGGGGCTACTTAATCCAATACATAGTTGAACAAAAATCACTTCCAAAAAAATCCCAGATTTCTTTTGTTTACCTATATTTTTACTAATTGTATTTGAGCAGAGGATTACTTTTTTTCACCCAGGTGGAAGCCTCAATATCCTAATTAAACTTCACCTTA
Organism: Gracilinanus agilis; assembly: GCF_016433145.1. Lineage (NCBI taxonomy): Eukaryota > Metazoa > Chordata > Mammalia > Didelphimorphia > Didelphidae > Gracilinanus > Gracilinanus agilis. The sequence continues at coordinate 65,369,209 of NC_058131.1, read as the reverse complement.
AATTCAGCCCATTGTTCTAGCCTGCTGAGATGTTTCTGAATTAGAATTCTTCCTTCCAAAGAGATAGCCATTGCCTACCAGCTTTGTGTCAGACGATAGAACAGAATGAATTGGGAATACCATGGTTGCAATTAGCAGCTCCAGCCTGATTACTATTCTTAAAAGACTTCACTGATCATTGCCTACAGGAAAAAAAACTCCTCTTCTTTAGCTTGTTATTCAAGGCCCCCTAGAAGTTGACTCCAACTTTTTCCAGAAGAACTCTTTGTGTCAACCTCCATAAAATGATCACCTAGACATAGGTGCCATAGATGAATTCTGCTCCCACTGGGGAGTAGATTGGACCTATTGGGGAAGGAATTGGACCAATTGACCCTTTAGTCCCAGTTTAAAAGACTCTTCTTCTATAGGTATGTGCCCTGGTCCTGGGACTCTATTAATTTGAAAGGCAATGTGGTATAAGGAAAAGAGGGTTAAATTTAGACATTCTGGCTCAGATCTCAGCTCTGACACTTCCTATCTGCAAGACCATGGGCAAATCAATGAGTCTTTTTGGTTTTCTGTTTTCATAATCTAGAAATAAATGTGATGAAACTTTTACTACTTACATCATGGGTTGTTTAAAAAAAAAGCACTTTGAAATGGTAAAGTGTATTTTGTTTTTGTTGTCTTTATCCTAAATATTCTACAAGACTCGTCTCAATCAAAGATGGGAAAAAGAACCTACTTGTCCAAAAATATGTATAGCAGATCTTTTGGGGGTTGGCAAAAAACTGGAAGCTTAAGGGATGCCCATCAATTGGGGAAATGGCTAAAGAAGTTGTGGGTATGTGATTGTAATAGAATACTGTTGTATCATAAGCAATGATGAATAGGATAATTTCAGAAAATCCTGGAAATACTTACATGAAGCAAAGTGAAATGAACAACTCAGGAGAACATTGTACACAGTAACAACAAAAAAACTTAACTTTATTTCCTCCATTATTTTTCTTCAGTGTAAGCAATATGTGTCTTCTTTCACAACATGATGAACAAGGAAATATGTACTGTATGATACCACATGTACAACCTACATTATATTAACTGTCATCTTTAGGAGGGGGAGGCATGGGAGGGACAGAGAACATGAATATGGATTTCAAACTGTCACAAAATAATTATTAAAAATGTTGTCAACATTTAATCTGGAAAAAAAAACAATTAAAACATTAAAAAATTTTTTAAAGATGCATCTCAAGTCCAGCCATCTCTGACAACTCCTGCCTATAGGGATCTCACTCTCACATTTCTAATACCTACAGATTTATCTCTGTCCCTCCTTCCTTCCCATTCTACAATCCAATTAAGCATCCTATTTGCTTTTTTTCTTGCATGATAATTCATCTTCCCAGTATTGGCACTTGGTGGTTCCTCCCATCCCTGGAATGCTCTCCTCATGTCAGATTCCTAGTTTTCTTGACTTCCTTCAATATTCATCTCAAATGCAGGAGGCCTTTAGAGTTAGAGAACATGCATAGTTATTATATATTAACTCCTTCATTAGAATGTGAGCTCCTTGAGATCAGAGACTTTTTCTTGCCTCTCTTTGTAACCTTAGTGTTTAGCCCTGGCACATGGTATGTACTGAATAAGTAGATGCTTAAATTCTTGACTGACTAGAATTTATTGTCTTGTATTATTAGTAGCCTTTCAATGTGTTTGTGCTTTATCATCTTAACTGGAATGTTCTCAAGGTTCTTGAGAACCCAGATAGAGCATATTATACTCATACTTTATCCAGGGATTCTTTGAAACTTGCTCAAGCCTTTTCTCAAGAGCTACTTTTTAAATTATTGGTGTGATCATTTATACACCAGAAATCAGCAAATGCTATAATGTTTTTCAACAGTACCAAGGCATTTTGTTGTGATATAAAGGGTGGTGTTTTATGGTACAGTTTATAAAACAGTCATCTAACCAAAATATGTATACACTGAAAGACAACAGGAGTCATGCCATAGATCCCAGTTGTGAGGAAGCCAGGTTGAAGCTTAAATCTCATGGTCACTGTCTCCAAGGTTATGCTTGTCAAAAAGATATTCTTCCATATCAGAATGAGAAATCACATTTGGCACTTGAACATCCAAATGTCTGATACACTTTATGTGTTCATCCAGTTTCAATAAAATCATATAAAATGGGGGTTCTTTTGTGAAACACCAGCTTGTGCAATTCTAGGAATGACTGACTTTTCCCAAATGCAGAAAGTATGTCCCATTGCATTCTGTCCATTTTCCCAGTCATCTCAGGCACATTTCTTGATGTCTTCAAGGAAGATAAGGATGCCTTCATTTTGGAGTTTTATCAGCTTCGCAGCTTGTTCTATCTCCTCTACACCAGTGTCCTCTCTCTCCACACCAACTGAGGAATTGGTGTAAAAGATATATGGCAAAGTTCTCCAATGCACATCATCTCCATCAAAGTAGTAAGACATGGATAGGTAGACGTAAGGGGCATAGAGAAGTAAGGAGGCATGGTGGCCTCCAATTACTCATGGTAGTTCTGTCATAACTGTAAGGAAGCTAGATGGTACGGTGGATAGAGAGTTGGGCTTGGAGTCAAGAAGACCTGAGTTCAAATACAGCTCCAGAGACTTTCTAGCTAAATAACCTTGGGTAGTTTACATAACATCTGTTAAGTAAACTTATCTTAACACTGAAGAAGGAAATAACAAACCACTTCAGTATCTTGACCAAGAAACTCCCCATGGACGAAAGCCCATGGGATCAACAAGAATCAGACACAACTAAAACAACTCAACAACAACAATGAATCTGGACTTGATCAGTGATTTCTTAGTAGTCCAAACTTAAGAAAGTTATGGAGAAAATTTTAATAATGAAGTTTACTCTAGAAAATATGTTGTACATATATTTTTTCAGAAAACTTGTTTTTAAACATTTACCAGCCTACTCCTAACTATATCCCTCACAAGATGAAACATAGCATGTCAAACGTTTGTCAATTCTATTTTAAAGTTGTTCAAATGCTTCAGGCATCTATGATTGTTGTCAGCAAAGGATGCTCTTAGCCCTGCACTGATACAGACTGGGGCCCATCTGTGATTTAGTCGGTGTCTTAGGTCACTTCTAGAGACATATATTTGTCAAGGGACATTTAGGCAGCAAGGTGGCCATGTGGATAGAGTGTGGGATTTACAATCAAGAACACATGAATTTGAATCTATATCTGATGGCTACTGCTATGTGATCCTGAACCAGTCACTGAATATCTCTCAGACTCAATTTTCTCATCTGTAAAATATGGATAATAATAGCACCTGCCTATCATGTTCATTCTGAGGAGAAATTGAGTTTGGTAAAATTGATAAAATGCTTTACAAAGTGATTTATAAATGCTATTGTTGTTGTTGTTAAAGTTTAAAAACTAGGACTGAGACGTTAAAATGACTTGTCCAAAGAGTCAAAAGATATGAACAAGCAATTTTCTGATAAAGAAATCAAATCTCTCAGTATTTCTTTGCTCTTGATTAGAGAAATACTAATTAAAACAACTCTGTGGTACCTCCTCATATGTATCTGATTGGCCAATATGACAGAAAAGGAAAGTGATAAATGTCAGAGGATGTGTGGCAAAATTGGATGTTAATACATTGTTGGTGGAGTTGTAAACTGATCCAGCCATTCTGGAGGGGAATCTCAGACTATGCCCAAAAGATCATAAAATTTAGCATACCCTTTGATCCTATAATAACACTACTGTGTTTGTATCCAAGAGAGATAATAAAAAAATAAAAAGCTAAAGGAACTACTTGTACAAGTGTTTACAGCAGCTCTTTTTGTGGTGGCAAAGAATTGGAAATTGAAGGGATGTCCATCATTTCGGGAATGATTGAACAAATTGCGTATATGTTGGTGTTGGAATGCTATCATGCTATAAGAAATGCTTAGCGGGGAGGGGGGCGCAGCTGGGTGGTTCAATGGATTGAGAGCCAGACCTCGAAAGGAGAGGTCCTGGGTTCAAATGTGGCCTTAGACACTTCCCAGTTGTATGACCCTGGGCAAGTCACTTAATCCTCATTGCCTAGCCCTTACCACTCTTCTGCCTTGGAACCAATACACAGTATTGACTTCAAGACAGAAGGTGAGGGTTTAAAAAATGCTAAGCAGGATGATTTCAGAAAAAGCTAGAAAGACCTACATAAACTGAGGCAGAGAGAAATAAGCAGAACTGAGGGAACATTATACATAATATTAACAATATTCTACAATAATGAACTGTGAAAATATGGCCACTCTCCAGGATTAAATTAACTGGGACAATTCTGAAGTACTTATGACCAAGAATGCTCACCTCCAGAGAAATAACTGTTGGATTTGTATGGATGTGGATGAAAGCATACCATCTTTCCCATCAATATATTTACAGTTTTGATTTTATATGAGTGTGCTCTTACAACAGTGATGAATGTGGAAGTGTGTTTAGCATGATAATAAGTAAATTTTTTAGGAATTTTTAAAAAATAAAATGACTTGTCTGAGGTCATAGACTTGAGACTCTGTGTAGGCTTTCATGATTTCTCCCCATCTCTAGCTAAAATTATTCTCTCTAGGGGGGCAGCTGGGTAGCTCAGGGGATTGAGAGCCAGGCCTAGAGATGGGAGGTCCCAGGTTCAAATTCGGCCTCAGACACTTCCCAGCTGTGTGACCCTGGGCAAGTCACTTGACCCCCTTTGCCCACCCTTACCACTCTTCTGCCTTGGAGTCAATACACAGAAGTTAAGGGTTTAAAAAATAAAAAACAAATAAATAAAAATAAAATTATTCTCTCTAAGGGGCAGCTATGTAGTTCAGATTCAGTAGATTGAGAGTCAGGCCTAGAGATGGGAGATCCTAGGTTCAAATCTGGTCCCCTACATTTCCTGGGCAAGTCATTTAATCCCCAGTGTCTAACCCTTACCACTCTTCTGCCTTACAGCCAATAGAAAGTGTTGATTCAAAGACCAAAGATAAGGGTTCGATATTTGTTTTTCTTTCTCCTCACATTTCTAGAGCCTTTTTTTTCCCCTCCCTCCTTTGTCTCCTCTTTTTTCTGTGATACTTACCTGTATAGTTCTTCTGTTATTGCAATAACTTTCTTCAGACCACAAAGCGGTCCTATGTCTGGCTCCCAGCACTGAGTTCGGGGCTGATGTTGGGTGCTAACGGGAAGCGGCAGGACAGACAGAGGGGACAAAGAGGGCAGTGGTGTAGAGAATCCACAACCCTGAGCAGCTTGCTTTGTGATCATCCCATCCACAGGTAACAGTCCACAGGTAATAGCCATCAAAGGCATGCATTTCCGTAAAGCCCCTGTACCGCCCATGTATACCCACAGCTGCCTTTTAGAGCTCAATGAGATGATGGTTTTGAACCTCAAGGCCACGATGAAACCTTTGACTATTTGCCTTCCTGCTGTAAACTCCTTTGGACGTTTCATAAATTTTTGATATGTTACATCCTGGGGAAAAAAATGCATTACTTCCCAAGTCTGTGTTATCTACATTGACATCTCAAATGAAAGAGGGAAAAAACAGGACAGCTTTTTTCAGATAAAAAAAAATGATGAAATATTCTCCACCTTTTTGAGAGCTTTAGGGCTTAGAGGTTTGTACCAGCACTTATCCCTAAGGCTCTCCTACTGAGCCGGTTCTTGTTGGTCTGTTTTGCAGTCCAGCAGCCGGGTAGATTAAGTCACTCGGGATATAGATGATGGGAATAATAATGATAACTCACAATTCTGTAGCACTTTAAGGTAAACAAGGCACTTTCCGCCTAATTCCCCTGTGATGTAGATAATGGATGAAGGTAATCATCACCCCCATTTTACAGATGAAGAAACTGACCCTGAGCTGACAAGTTGCTTATAATAGCTGATGTTTAAATAGCACTTTCAGGTTTCTAATGAATTTATTCACCTATAGATCTACTCTAAGTCTCATAACAGGTGTGTAAATCCAGAAATTCTCAGTCTAATTCTAGCATTCCTTCACACTAACCTAGTCCACTACTCAATTTATTATGTCAGAGTAAAACCATTTCTAGTCTGCTAATATTGAGAAGCAAGATCCCCATTAGAAATGGATAGAGCACCCGATCCGGAGGCAGGAAGACCTTAGTTCAAATCTGGCGGCAGACACTTACTAGTTGTGTGAACCTGGGCAAATTGCTTCACCCTGTTTGCCTCCGTTTTCTCATCTGTAAAGTGAGCTAGAAAAAAAAATGGCAAACCATTCCAGTACTTTTGCCAGTTAAACCAAGGAGAGTCTGACATGACTGAAGTGACTCAACAACAAGAGCCACAATTAACATGGCATGACTGTTCATTCTCTTATTTTCCTTCTAGTAGAAGCAAAGGATAAGAGAAAGACATCTTGACTCTGAGGCAGATGATTGATTTGGGGTTCAAGTTAATTTCTCAAAATGGGATTGTGAGCAAGTCATTTCCATGCCCGTGGTCTCAGAGTCCTCTTCTTTAAAATGCAATCAATATTTGTGATCTATTTCCCAAGTTCCTTGTCTAACTTCCTCCCCAAACATTTTCTAGCATAAGCTTATAACAACATGATTTCCGTGTCTTCTTTCATTGAACCCCATCTTAAGGATCTGATCTCTACCATGGTCCCCACACCCCCATTCTTAGTTTCTTTAAATGAGTATCTTTCCCTAAAATATAGTATTCTACCACCTTTTTTAATCTCTTTTATTCCTTTTGAATAAGAGATGATCTTTTAAAATGATGATCATGAACCCATCTCAATCGAGACTCTACGTGAATAAGTATGAAGTCTTATATTAGTATTTTTGTTTATCTATGCCTTTGTGCATGGAGACATATGGAGACATAGAAGGCCATTGCTTTTATTGCTAGTTCTTTCCATCCATCTCATCTTCTTTAAATAGATACAATCTTTTTCTTCACCTCTTCCTTATAATATCAGACTCATCACTTATTTCTGGGCAGATTTTCTTTCCCCTCTCCATTTTCAATTTAAATCCATCTTGATCAAGCCTAGAGTGAATTTGATTTTTACTAGCCCTCATCAGATGTTTTCCATACTTACTTGGCCAAACAGCTCATCAACACTGTATTTTAAGCCATGATCCAGAGGTCCAAATCTCATTTTCAGAACACATCTTTTCAGTCAGAGTTCTACTTTTCAGATCTTTCTTTTTTTTTCCATTCTACCTTTAACCTTGAGAGATCATGAGCATAAAATGATAAATATGTCAATATTTCATGATTCTAGCAACATTTTTCCAGAGGAGATACACCCCTAAACTGAGGATGATCACTATATCTCTATACTTTAATAAGTGATCTTTGAAAGCTAAGTTGTGGTATAAATAATGATTCATCACCTTGTAGTCGGCTTGGAAATGATCTTCTCTAAATTTATTGAATCTGGGCTTCAGACAGTAGACACCCAGGTCCTCATTAAGCTTACATATAACATTCTGGTTCAATGTAGGGAAAAGAAATTTGAGGTCACTTCTTAAAGATACATGAGGCATGTTCTCAGCCTCAGAAGAGAATGTATATTCCCACCCCTTGCCCTGGTTTTCCTACCCATTAAATCTACAATGCTGAGTATATCCCAACTTAGGATCCTAGAAGTCCCTCTAGTGTCATTCATAACTCTTTTGTGTCATTCTCTTATTTTCTTATACTTTGATCAGTCATATGCTATACTTCCTCATCCTCAGGCAAACAAATATATGGGCTGCTCAGACATCTAGAATAGACAATTTTTACTTACATCCTTAAAAATATTCATCAAAAGAGATTATTTGTAACCTCCTTCAGTCATCCAACCTAGTATTTCATTTCTATAAGAGTTAAGATGTTTATAGGACTCAAAGGACTTTCTCAAAGTGTGGTCCAATGGCCCCATGATGTCCCCAAGATGTTTTCAGTGGATCTGTGAAGTTAAAACTACTTTCATCATAATAATGTTTTCATTTTAAGAGGATACATGTCAGTATCTATAACCCACATGACTAAAATCTCTTTGATGAGTCCTCAAAATATTTTAAGAGCATAAGGAGGACAGCGGCAGCTAGGTGACTCAATGGATTGACATCTAGGCCTACAGATGAGATGTCCTGGGTTCAAATGTGACCTCAGATACTTCCTAGTGGTGTGACCCTCAGTTAAAAAATTTAACCCATATTGCCTAACCCTTAATACCCTTCTGCCTTAGAACCAATGCACAATATTGATTCTAAGGGGGAAGTTAATGGGTTTTGAGAAGAGTTTAAAGGAGTCCTGAGATCAAGAAGTTTGAGAATCATTATTCTAGTCCAATCACTTGCTCCATTTAGTGATGCTTTCAATAGAATCTTGATACATGTTTAGTCATCCTCTGCTTAGGGGCATCTAATGATGTACTCTTTGCCATAAACATAACTCTCCAAGGCAGTTTTACTTCAACTTTTGCTTCACTGCTCCAAACCTTTACATTCCTCCTTCTGTCAGGTAGCTACCAGTCTGATACCTATGTTGTTTATGAAGAGGAAAGATCAGATGTCTTCTTTCAGATCTTAATGTCTCCTCAGAGCTATGACTGGCTGCCTATGATTATTTAAAACTGATACACTATAGTAGAGTCTGTGTGAAAATAGTAATCAATAAATAGCCCATTCCAGATGCTACATTCAGAATCAATGCAGATGCCTCTAATGATAATGAAAGGAGGTAAGCATATTTAGAATGGACTAAAACAAGATAATTTTCCTACACTAATTGACCAACTATTACAAATGAGAGAAATAAAAAAAGATAGTATTTCCTACAATCTTCATGAATGAAGGCATTCTCTCACCATATTTGACAAAAAGTTAAAAAAAAATTTCAGAACCTGTACCCTATAGTATATGAAGAGGCTACCACCATAATGAAAATAATTCAAGGAAAGGTGAAGATGCCTAAGAGAGGCTTTGGTATTCATTGCAGAAGTACTTCAAGAAAACAACTGAAAACCTGCAAAAAGCAAGTTATTGGAAGATTACATTAATTTCTGACAGATTCTCATATCCAAAATATCAAAAAAGTTTACCTATTGTACAAGTGAAAATAATGAGAATCATAAAGATTAGACTAGAAAAATAGATTGAATTTATTGAAACCTTGAATTGAAAATTAAAAGCAGTATCTGAAGGTTAAGGATATACAAAGAGTAAAATGTAAAAGAAATAACAAGGTAAGCAATTCAACACCAAACAAAATTATTACATAAAGGCTTTCAAACAAAAAAATTAGATGAGAAAAACCCTAAAGAAGGCTGATATGGAAACTATATGATCACCTATATTATGGAAAGAAGGCCAACACAATGAAAACTCTTAGATCAAACAAGAAATAGAAAGTTTATGTACAATTAGGATCATTAATGAAAGAAAAGTTTAATTAAGGAGGTGACTGCAAAATTAGAAGATGATGTGTCTAAATAAGATTCTTTATTTTTAATCTCAAACTCTTCAAATTGGTGAATGAATCCTAACAAAGCACTAGACCAGTTTTCCCTATGAAAAAGTCTGATCTCACATGTCTTAATAGAAAGTATTATGAGAGTACAAAGCATTCCTAGCTGTGTGACCCTGGGCAAGTCACTAAATCCCCATTATGTAGCTCTAACCACTCTTATGCCTTAGAACCAAGACACAGTATTGATTTTAAAATGGAAAATAATATTTTTAAGTATTTTTAAAAGGTGTACAAAGGGATCTTGAGATCAAGAAATTTGTGAACCTTTATTCTAGCCTAGCATCAGTGAACATGTGACACACTTGCAGAGTGGGCACTCAGGGATCTGTTCCATTTCCTCATCTTCCCAGAACCAAGGACATTTTTTCCTGCCCTGCCCCTCTGTCTAGCCACCCAAAACAAGCACTTTCTACCTTAGCTTTCTCTGATAATGTGAGGGCTCACAGACACCTTGAATTGACCCTCTCAGTACTCGAACTTAGAAAAGCTTCACCAACCCTGTCTAGTCCCTATCTACTCCAATATTTAATTCCCTAAAATGACAATACCAAATATCCTTCTTAATGTGGGCCAATTATAGGTTTGAATGCTTTATGCAAAGAATTCACAACTCCTGTCACTCAAAATAAATCTACAGATGTTTCCCCAAAATACCTAGAAAAATGCATTCTAGAGTGCAAATTAAGTGCTTTCTATGTCCCAGAAGCTATACAAAGCAGTAAGGATAGAAACAAGCTAATCCCTGAACTCAAAAAGCTTATATTCTAATGATGAAAAGCAAAATATAAAGGGGAAGTTGAAAGGGATTTAAGTAGAAACAAGGTTTACACAAAGAACATAATAGCATGAACATGCCCTGGAATGAAATGGAAATCTGGATTTTTGTCAAATATGGCCTATCAAAATCTGAAACATATCCATGAGCAGAGTTCGAGGTTCTTATGGGGGGAAAACCATATATGATGTCCCAAGTGGGCTTGGCATGGCTATGGAGATGATGGTATGGCAGAGGAGCAAATAGGAATATCAAAAAGCCACAAGGACATAAAGGGCAATTCAGCCCATCAACAAAGAAATTCAAACAGTTGAGCATCTTCAAAAGGCAGATTGTTAACTCTGGGGGTAGAAACACAGAAAAGAAACAACTGCTTGATCACATGGGTTGATAAGCATATGATTGGGGATATAGACTCTAAATGATCACCCTAGTGCAAATACCAATAGTATGGAAATAGGTCTTGATCAATGACACATGTAAAACCCAGTGGAATTGTGCATCACCTATGGGGGGGGGGGTGAGGGGAAGGGAGGGACGGAACATGAATCTTGTAACCATGTAAAAATATTCTAAATTCATTAATTAAATAAATTTCACAAATTAAAAAAAAAAGAGGCAGACTATTGCACTTGGAAGACAAGACAGTAAGAGAGTGGGGTATGGAATTAGTGACCATAAAAGCTCATTTCAAGCCAGTGACCATGGTATCAAAGAAACTGTATAGCAAACAACATATCCACTATTATGCCATGGGATTAACCAATAAAATGATCACAAAAAAATCTGGAAAGGCTTATGTGAAATTGATGCAAAGACAACAGAACCAGGAAAACATTGTACACAATAAGAACAATAAAGTATGATAATTAACTATGAATCGCTTAACTATTATAAGAAAAGAAAGGATCCACAACAATTCCAAGGGACTCATTGATGAAAGAGGCTATCCACTACTATAAAAGGAAGTGATGAGATCAGAAAGCAGAAAAAAAAAACATTTATTTTATTTCCTCCATGATTTTTTTCTCTCACATAAGTGGTATGTGTCTTCTTTCACATGTTGAACATGGAAATATATATCTTGTATGTATTATATGCTAATATATTGAAGACTTTGAACTTGAAACTATTATAAGTGAAATTATGTGGAGTCGGTATATTAATTTGTAGTTATTTATTAGAGAGTAACAGTTGCAGTAAGAGAGAGGTATGGTTACATAAGTACCTGGTTGCACCTAACTAATCGAAGTTTTGCTAGGTTTGTCTTCATTTGCTAGCCAAAAGCCACTGCCATCAGAAAAGGTCTATAGACCAAAAGAGCCAGCCCAAAGTTAGCAAGCCAAAAGAAACTTTTCGCTTCCTCAGTCCCCTCTCTTATAAAGTCATTCACATCACTCCTTCTGAACCTCTTTGGTTGGACAGGCAACCTCGGTCCCGGTCAGAGGCCAGTCTTGCAGACCCCAGAAGTCACAGGAACAAGAGGAAAGTCTCTTCTGAGATGCCAGGGAGACACGAGGCCTGTGGCATCCATGTGTGCCCAATCAAAGGATGAAGTTGATATCAACCAAAATAGATTTTATTTTTTTTAATTTTTAATGATTTTTAATTTTTATTTTTTAGAAAATTTTTCCATAATTACTTGACCCATGTTGTTACTCTCCTCTCCATCCTCCAGCCCCCCAGCCAAAGCTGACATGTATTTCCACTGGTTTCTTCATGTGTCATCAATCAAGACCCATTTCCATATTATTGATAGTTGCATTGGTGTGGTTGTTTTGAGTCTATATCCCCAATCATGTCCACATCAATACAACTGTTCAAGCACTTGTTTTTCTTCTGTGTTTCCTCTCCTGTAGTTCTTCCTCTGAATGTGGGTAGCATCTTTTCCATAAATCTGTCAGAATTGTCCTGGGTCATTGCATTGCTGCTAGTACAGAAGTCCATTACATTCTATTTTACCACAGTGTATCAGTCTCTGTGTACAATGTTCTTCTGGCTCTGCTCCTTTCGCTCTGCATCAATTCCTGGAGGTCTTTCCAGTTCACATGGGATTCCTCTAGTTTATTATTCCTTTGAGCACAATAGTATTCCATCACCAGCATATACCAAAATTTACCCAGCATTTCCCCAATTGAAGGGCATACCCTCATTTTCCAGTTTTTTGCTACCACAACAAGCTCAGCTATAAGTATTTTTGTGCAAGTCTTTTCCCCTATGATCTCTTTGGGGTACAAACCCAGCAATGGTATGGCTGGATCAAAGGGCAGACATTCTTTTAGCACTCTTTGGTCAAAATTCCAAATTACCATCCACAATGGTTGGATCAGTTCACAACTCCACCAGCAATGCATTAATGTTCCAATTTTGCCATATCCTCTCCAGCATTCATTACTCTCCCCTTCTTTCATTTTAGCTAATCTGCTAGGTGTGAGGTGATACCTCAAAGTTGTTTTGATTTGCATTTCTCTAATTATTAGAGATTTAGAATCCTTTTTCATACGCTTATTGATAGTTTTGATTTCTTTATCTGAAAATTGCCTATTTATCAATTGGGGAATGGTTTAAATTTTTATACAATTGATTTAGCTATTTGTATATTTGAGTAATTAGACCTCTGTCAGAGTTTTTTTGTTATAAAGATTTTTTCCCAGTTTGTTGTTTCCCTTCCAATTTTGGTTGCATTGTTTTTGTTTGTACAAAACCTTTTTAATTTAATGTAATCAAAATTATTTATTTTACATTTGATAATTTTTTCCAATTCTTGCTTGGTTTTAAAATCTTTCCTTTCCCAGAGATGTGACAAGTATGCCAGTCTGTGTTCACCTAATTTACTTATAATTTCCTTCTTTATATTCAAGCCATCCTGAATTTATCTTGGTAGGCTGTGAAATGTTGATCTAAACTAATCTCTCCCATATTGTTTTCCAATTTTCCCAGCAGTGTTTGTAAAATAGTGAATTTTTGTCCCAAAAGTTGGGCTCTTAGGGTTTATCATAGACTTTCTTGCTGTCATCACTCACCCCAGGTCTATTCCACTGATCCACCCTTCTGTCTCTTAGCCAGTACCATATTGTTTTGATAACCCCTGCTTTATAGCACACTTTAAGATCTGGTACTGCTAGGTTGCCTTCCTTCACATTTTTTTTCATTATTTCTCTTGATATTCTTGATCTTTTGTCCTTCCAAATGAACTTTGTTATAGTTTTTATCTAATTCAGTAAAAAAGTTTCTTGGTACTTTGATAGGTATGACACTAAATGAATAAATTAATTTGAGTAGAATGGTCATTTTTATTATGTTAGCTCGTCCTACCCATGAACAATCAATGTTTTTCAAATTGTTTAGATGTAGTTTTAATTGTTTGGAAAGTCTTTTGTAGTTATGTTCTTATAATTCCTGTGTTTGTTTGGTACATAGATTCCTAAGTATTTTATATTGTCTAGGGTGATTTTAAATGGTGTTTGTCTTTCTAACTCTTGCTGTTAAGATGTGTTGGAAATATATAGAAATGCCGATGATTTATGTGCATTTATCTTGTATCCTGTCATACAATTTGCTATAGTTTTTTATTATTTTCACTAGCTTTTTAGTTGATTCTCTAGGATTTTTTAGGTAGACCATCATATCATCTGCAAAGAAAGATAGCTTGGTCTCCTCATTGCCTATTTTAATACCTTCAATTTCTTTTTCTTCTCTAATTGCTACTGCTAGTGTTTCTAGTACTATGTTGAATAATAGAGGTGATAATGGGCATCCTTGTTTCACACCTGATCTTATTGGGAAGGCTTCTAATTTATCCCCATTGCATATGATGCTTGTTGATGGTTTTAGCTATATACAGTTTATTATTTTTAGGAAAGGTCCTTCTATTCCTATACTTTCTAGTGTTTTCAATAGGAATGGGTGCTGTATTTTGTCAAAAGCTTTTTCAGCATCTAAAGAGATAATCATATGATTTTTGTTTGTTAGCTTGTTGATATGGTCAATTATGTGAATGGTTTTTCTAATGTTGAATCCCCGATCTAGTGTGCTAATAATAAAAGTAAAACCACTCTCAATTATATGGTCCTTTTTTTTTTCAACAACCTTGTGAAGCAGCGTTGGTAAGTAATAAGATTCAGAACCTGAGGCTCAAAGGGATGTGACTTGCTTACAGTTACAGCTTGTTAAATGCCAGATCCAGGATTAGAACCCAAGTGTTCTGATTTGAGTAAGCTAGCCTATTGAACACCATCTATGTTGCCTCTCTAATATGACTTTCTCTGGTATTTGGTGTAGGTGTGCTTTGCTCCCAATCCCCAAAAGGAAAGAAAATGAACACAAGAAGAGAAACAAATTTGCTCAGAGATGTGCACCTGTAGGCAAAAGGAGGGAGAAGAGCCTCTTTGTCTCTAGTTTTTACTTTTGAATAAACCATAAGTTTGGCCTCAGGTCCTGTGTGAGCCCATTGTTAAGTTCCCTATAATAACAGCCTGAAGTTATGTCTTTTTTAATATCTGCAGCTTTTGAACCATAAAATATGGTATTCTTTTATAATACAAAAAAAAACATCAGTCTCACCTAAGTAGAGTATATAAAACCTAGTAATGAGGCACAATAAATCCTTCTTGGTGAGGATTTTAAGTATATAATCCTTCTATTTAATTAACACATCCAACCTGAGAGCAAAGGCATTTGAGATTTAACCCAAGCTTGCCCAACATTAACATCCAGGCCTCACAAGGTAAAATCCTTTCTCTCTAAGGTCCCTTCAAGCTTTTCTCTTTCAGTGCTTTCCAGCTCTGAAACAGTCACTCATTCTTCTTCCAGCAAGCGTGTATTAAGCATTTAGTGTGAGTTGCATCTTGTGCTCAGCTTAGGGGGAGAAACTTAAGAATGTCACCTCCGACAGATCCCCTACCTCATGAAGTTCTGAATGGCAGAGGAATAAAAATCAAACAGGCTTTTACTGTACACAGTATTACGTGATGATAAGTGCATTAGAGAGAATGATGGTGGTGATGTGATGATGATGATGATGATGATGATGATGATGATGATGATGATGATGATGATGATGATGATGATAAAGTAAAAGTGGGGAGGGCAGAATTTCTTATTATTTCTTGGATATGACATTCCATCTTCAGATTCTGGTCATTTTTACTGACTACTCCTCATGCCTAGAATAATCTCCCTCCTCATCTCCACATGCAAAAAGTTACCATAAAATTTCTTCCCGAGTCAATCCACAAGCTTTTATTAATCCCCTGGTATCTGCTAGACACCTTGTGCTGGGATATAAAGATAAAAGTGGCAGCTACACATATGAATATATATGAAATTACTATAGAGTATATATTCTAGTATATCCAATATGATCTATATCAGAATTAATTTCGAGGGAGAAGATGTCCTTGGAACTGGGAAGACAAAGAAGGCTTTATGCAGGAAGTGGGATTTGTGTTTAGTTTTGAAGAAAGCTAGGGATTCCAATAGGCACAGTGAATGAAGAAATGTATTCCACCACATGAAGGGAAAGTCTATGCAAACCAAGAGATAGGAGTGGGAACACCCTACTTGTATTGAACAGCCAATTTGCCCACCTTGTGGAGCACGTGAATAGGAGTAATAGGCAAGAATCCTAGAAATGTAGGCAAAAGACATATTATAAAGGGCCTTTGATGTCAAAGTATATAATAGGGAGCAAAGTTTAAGCCTGGAAAAGCCATTGGATTCAGGTTGTAAAGAGTTTTAAATGCCAGACAGAGGGGTTCATGTATGAATCCCATAAGTAATAGAGGGCTACTAGAGCTGATTAGCACAGGAAAGATATTGTCAGATTTATAGTTTATGGATATCAATGGCTATTTTATTGATGGATGGAGAGGAAAGAAGGAATAGAGGCTGCTAGACCCATCAGGAGGTTATTAAAATCATCTAAGCAAGAGGTGGTAAAGACTTGAATTAGGGTGTTGGCAGTATCAGCAAAGGAAAGAAGGGATTGGTATGAGGATAATTGTAGAAGTAGAATTTTAACTCTTTTTCTCTAAATCGCCAGAAAATGTCCTTTTTTTATCCTATCTCCATAAAGCATTTCACATAATCTGTTAGGTCTAAAATCTCTTCCTTCTTTGCATCTATTCGATTCCTACTCCCACTTTAAAACTGAGTTCTCCTCCATGGCTCCTCTATGAAACCTCTCTAGATCACTACCACTAACCCCATAAGTAATGTAATTATCCCTCAGAACCCATATAATACTATGTTTTATAGTTTTATGATGAAGTTTATTTCTTATTTTGAGTAATAATTAATATATGTCATGTTCTAATAACAGATTGTAAACTCCACAAGAGCAAAGATTTTGCCTTATTTAAGTTTAATATCTCTACAACTAAAGTGGAAAGAATACTGTATTTGTACTCAGAAAAAAAAAATGGGAAAAATGTTTGGCTCTTCTGGGTCTCAGTAAAATGAGTGGATTGAAAGAGATAGCTCTAAGGTCCCTTTTAGCTCTAAAATCAATCATCTATGATCCAATGAAAAGAATTTGAACTCCCCTCTTAGTCACTTGGGTTTGTCTAAATCATCTTTGACCCCTTTTTTCTCCTTCATTGACCATTTAGCCATTGATATTATTATCTCTACCTCCATGGTCCTTTATTTCTCCTTGTATAATGTGTTTTTGGACCTACCATCAAAGAACTTAGAATCTAATTCTGGTTTTGTCATTTACTAATTACGCAATCCCAGATAACTATCTGAATCTCAGTTTTTTCATCTGTAAAAATAATGATAGACTATGAGAGTCAAGTAAAAGTAAGTCAAATCAATAGGCATTTATTAAGCTCTTACTATGAGCTAATCCCTGAGAATATGAAAACAAGCTTGGGGAAGACAATGCATAAAAGAGGGAAAGGAACATATGTAAACTGGGTCATGCTGGTAAAGTTCAGAGAATCAGAAGAGGTCAATTCGGAATAAAAGATAGGTACTCTGACCTTTCCTCGAAGTTCTAGATGGAATTCACCAATAGAGGAAGGGGGCCACAGTTGTAGAAGTATATTCTAAAGCAAGAAAGTCATCTAAGAAAACTTCCAACACTAAATCTATAATGCTATTATAATCCTTTCTAACCCTGCATCCCTGGTTTAGGACTTCATTACCTTTTGTCTTAATTATCATGGTAGCACAATCCCTAACTCTATTATTTCTTCCATCATAATTTGATCTTCCCACTACCAAATATTAATCTTCTTAATTTGAAACTCTAATCACACTATATATATGGTACATACATATATACATATACATACATACATATATATTTTAATAGCCCTAAATTCATTGACTCTTGAATAAAATTCCAACTTCTCAGTTTTACATTTCTTGAGTAACTTTCTAGGCATCTTTTTGTTCCATTTGGCCAATTCTGATTTATTTTCCTGAGATAGATGTGATCTTTTGTTCTTCTTACTTAACACAATATCCATACCTCTCAACTTTCTATTTTTTCTCCATCCGATACATACTTCAGAGAATTACAAAATGATCTTTCTAAATCAGAAGTCTGATCATATAATTCCCTTGCTCAAATTCTTCAGTAGATCCCTGTTACCTCCATGAGAAAAAAATCTATTTGGGGAAAGTTAACATTAAAATTTACCCCCTTCACAATGTCCACCCGCCCCCACAATCTTTTGATTTTAAAGATCAAACTGTTAAATTTTAGAGCTAAAGCTCAAGCTGTCTTTCTCTAAAGTTATGTTGAGTCCTCTCTTCCATTTAGATCTTTCATTTTTGTTAGAGATAATGAGGGTATGAGCAAACACAACTAACCATTTAACCCACTGGATGAGATGAGTTAATTAAATCAGGCAAGTGCCACTCTGGGAAGAGTGCACCTAGCCATCATGGTGGGGAAAAAAAGATTATCTTGGTGTCAGGAAGATCCAGAGAAAAAGTCTTGAGTTCCAAAGAGAAATCTCGTAGGATGTCCTAGGGAAGGACTAGATGATGATGTAAGAAGGGATACATATTGTCTTGTGGGACAGGAAGTCTGCAACCCTGAGTCCAGCTGCTCAAGTTTGACCCAGTTCTCTGATAGCCATAGCTGAACCTTCTTTGGAATCTGTTCCAGACTAGATGGAGCCCGTGGCTAGATTTTTTAAAATTGTTTTGACCCACAGAATAATTTATTAAGGCTCCCTTGGGAGAATCCTCAGTCTTCAGCCTCCAGTCCAATCCCTAACAAGCCATTGCACCCAAAGCTATTGTTCTAGGATATCTCTAAAACAGACAAGGGAAGGTGGCTTGGGATCTAGATTTAAGACAACCAGGGAAAACAGTAAACTCCACAAGTGTGAAATAGAGAATCAGCAATCGATATAGTTTCCTTGACCCAAGTAAGGGGTGAGAGATTGAGTAAGGAAAATCATTTTAGAATTGAATGACAGAAACAAGCTAGATTTTCTTAAGTGTAAGATTAATAAATTGACATTTTACAACTAAAATACTGCCTCTAGCTAATTTCAATCATTACATATTTTTTAGAAAAGAATTTCAAGTCATTCAAAAATTTTTCATTATCCATCTGTAATAAATATAGGCTTTAAAAGTATAAAAGCAGATTTTTTGCAAGCATATTAGGGAAAGCCTTTGCTGGAAGTGATGGAGATTCTGAATGGAATGCAGGGGCTAGAGAGGAGAGAGGAAGCAACAGACATTGCTGTTTTGAGAGGGGTTTGGAGCAGAAGTGATATCAGCAGTCCCTATTTGACCTGGGATCTTGGAGAGGTTGAGGTTGTAAAGGCTGAAGACATCATCCTGCCAGTCAACTCTGAGTAGGGAAGAAGCCTGTGTTCTAGTGGACGGTTTGCAGGCATCTCTCCCTACCTGGTTACTTTTGGATCATCGGCTGAGGAGGAGTTGGTTCCTTGTATCTCTGGATCAGTTATGAGAACCCAAACCCAAGCCCTCTTCCTCAGGTTCTTAGCCAAGCTGTCAACCATGCAGAAGCCAGTTTGGCCAAGGAACTTTCCCTTTTGACTCCAGTCCTGGTCAGTTAGACATAGTTTCACCTCACCCCTTCTCCTAGCCTCTCAAAAAACAATTAAACTGTTTCCCTGTTTGTTTCTTCATACCTTAAAGTTCTCATAATGTGTGTATTTGTTAAACTCTGTTTATCCCTGGCTAGGTGGATCAGTGTGACAGTTAAGGCCTGTCACTTCGATCAACTGTCATTTCCCCAAATAGCTAAACCCAGTTTCCCTGGCTTGTTTGGTCCCAGACTATTGTCCATTCCTATTTCCTACTCACCCTTCTGAACCCAGATAAATATTTAAGTTAACCCCTGTTTTCCCCATAAGACATCTTTTCTAATTCCTCACATACTCTTCCCTTTCACACGATTTCCCTAGTTCCAGCCAAACCAGCCTCCTTGTGGTATGACCATATCCAGAACTGAATTTATACTATTAAAAAGCACCATGGCAATAGAAGAAAATATCGAAAGACCTGGGTCCCAATCCTGGCTTTAAAACCTATCAGCTACATCTTATTAAGCAAATGACTTTACCTCTCCAGACCTCAGTTTCCTCTTCTGTAAGCAGAGGTGACACCCTGTGTACTACCTCCCTAGTTAGGCTTTTGTGAGAAATGCTACAGAAAAGGGAGTGATTCCTATTATACTATCGGGTAAAATCAATATGTAACAAAGACTGTCATGTGAGTGGAATGTCTATAAAGGCACTTCTCTGCATGGAGACCAAGTGGCTAACAGGAGAGTCATGATAATGTGTATGTAATCAATGTGTCTTTTTAGAGACAAATGTTCACCTTCTAAAACTGCTTCTGCTCTCTATGGGGTAAAAAGGAGGCTCTTTCATTGGTCATAGAGATATTCAAAAAATTCTGAAATTATTATTATTATCATTATTATTATCATTATTTATTTTTGCTATAGCTTCAAAGTAAATATTCCTTTCTAAAAAGCTGATTGGTACCAAGTGGTTAAATGTACCAAAGGTTGGTTGGGGTCCCCTCTAAATCTTCTCTTCAAATTTACAAAGGAATCAAGTGTTTGTTTTAATCTCTCTGTTTCAAATGTGAAATATAGAGAAGTGGATTAATAGTCTGCATGGCGAAGGCCAGGGAGAAATGATTCCATAGCACTCCCCTCTAAGCAGGGGTTGGCAAGAAAGGAAGATAAGTATCTCCTGGGTTTTATCTCTTTAGTTAAAAGCAGCTCCCCAAGACCAGGTCAAAACTGACTTCCCCTTAACCAGTATCTCTGTTTTATCTTCCAAATCATTGTCTGCTCTCAGGAAAATCTTTCCCCTGGGGAGAACCTTAAACATTCTTTGAAAAAGCTTCGTTTTCTAACGTTACAGTGCAGCTGTTGGTATTCGTCTCTCTTCACGTCTGGGCAAGTTTCAACTAAGTATCCTGTTGGCTAGTCTTAGAATATCCTAAAATTTAGAGACCTTTGAACTTTGAACCAATTACCTTCATTTTATGATTGAGGACACTGAGGAATGGCAAGAGAAAATGAATTGCCCAAGGACACACACCTAGTGACAGAACTGAGACTCAAACCAAACAATTCTGCTGCTGAGACCTAAGCTCCTTCCACTGGGTCAAATAAACACAGTCCTATGATTTATGGGAAGCCATCCATTGATTCCAACAGTGTTACTCCTATCAGTCAGTCAATAAACAGTTGTTAGTCCCTATTATGCGCCAAAACTATGCCAAGCACTGAAATTCCATATTAAGGCAGAAAACAATCCTTGCTCTCAAAGACCTCTTAGCCTAAAAGGGGAGATGACACACAAACAACTTCGTACAAACATATTATAACAGAAGATAAAATGAACATAATCAATAGAAAAAACTAGCATTAAGGGAAAATGAGGAAAGTCTTCTTTTAGTAAGTGAGATTTAATTGAGGGCTTGAAGAAAGCCCAAGAAAGTAAAAAAGGGGGAAATTGTAAGCATGGACCATGATCAGTAAAAATTAACATCTTGGGGAAATAGAGTGTCTTGTGGAAGGAAAAGCAAAAAGGTCATTGTCTCTAGATTACAGAATGCATGGGGTGGTGGGGAGAAGATTCAAATCAAAGTCCTTAGGGGACATCTATTGTTACTAAGTATGATCTGAATGAAGACAGAAAAGGAAATTGAGAATATGGGTAGGAGAAGAACCAGAAAAGAATAATATCCAGGCAGCTGGGTAGCTCAGTGAATTGAGAGCCAGGCCTAGGGATGGGAGGTCCTGGGTTCCAATCTAGCCTCAGACACTTCCCAGCTGTGTGACCCTGGGCAAGTCGCTTGACCCCCATTGCCTACCCGTACCACTCTTCTGCCTTCAAACCAATATACTGTATTGACTCCAAGACAGAAGGTGAGGGATAAAAAAAAAGAAAGAAAAGAAAAGAATAGTGTCAGGAAAACCCAGAGAGACAAGAGTATTAAGGAGAAAAGAATGATCAGAGATATCAAAAGCTGCAGAGGTCAAAAAGGATGAAGATTAAGAAAAGGCCACTCTTTTTAGCAATAAAGAGGTCATTGATAACATTGGAGAGAGCAAGTCTTGTTTGAATGATAAAGTAATAAGTTAGACTGTAGAGAGTGAGGATGGTCTCAATTATGGAATTAACCATAAAAAGGGAAAAATGGAATAAAAGACAATGACTTTTGGGAAGGGATGGATTAAGTGAAGACCTTCAAAGATGGAAAAGACACAAACGTGTTTGTAGGCAATAGGAAAGTAGTCAGTAGGCAGAGACAGATTGAAGACATGTGAAAGAGGACGATAGAGGGATGAATCTGCTAGAGGGGATGGAATGGAAAGGGATTATTTGTGTGTGCAGAGGGAAAAGACCTTGGCAAGGGAAAAGACCATGTCTTCATGCGAGTCAAGGGTGGAGAAGGAAAAAGGAAAGATGGTATATGAATGAGGGAAAATGAGGGAAAAAGAGAAAAGAAGGAGCTCTTGGCAACTTGTTTCAAAATTTTCCAGTTAATATAAGGCAAAGTTCTTAGCCAAAAAGGTAATAGGGAGAGCTAAGAGATGTTCAAGGAGTGATAAAATATTAGAAGAGCTTCTGTAGTGAGTGGGAGAGTGAGTCAATTATAGAGGTGTAAAGAGATTGCCTAGCTGCAATGAAGGACCAGTTGAGATTATGTCATGGAAATCGGTACAATTTTATGATTTTCTCTAGTTTCATTCAGAAGCACCTGACCAGGAGCAAAGGTTGCAGATGGCAGGAATAATACAGGTGTGAAGATTAGCAGAGCAAGAGGAAGAGGATTTAGGAGAAGAAAATATCATGGAGTTGAATTGGTTTGTCAATAGATCAAGAAAGAGAAGGAATAGGATGGTCTGTGGAAAATGGAGGAATAGAGGTATTGAATGCTATAGGAAGGACAAGAAACTGAGTTAGGGGTGGAAAAGTAGATAAGTGAATTTCAGAACTCATGAACACTGAAGTGGTACATTTGTGGGCAATGACAAAATCAAAGCCATGACCGTCTCTGTGTATAGTGGAGAAGTAAATCATGTGGAATGAGCATGTTAAAGGACTTAGAGGTTAGAGTGCTTGAGGAAGTATTAAAATACATGTTGAAGTTGTCTAATATGAGAGCAAGAATTGGAGAGGAGAAATAGATTATGAGTTGGGCAACAAATGCATTAAGAAAAGAAAAGGAACATCCTGAAGGCTGTTAGACAATAGAGACCATAATTTTAATTGGGTAATAAATATGGATTGAGTGAACCTCAAAGGAAGAGGTTACTGAGTAATGGTGGCAGAGAAAGTAGCAATGAGTGGTAAGAAATATTCAACCCCTTACCTCCACCAGTGAGTCCGAAGGAATGAGTGGAAGTTCTGCCCGTGATGGAAAGGGTAGCCAAGAGAGACTGTCATCAAGAACTAACCAGAAGATGGAAGAAATGAGAGAAGAAAGAAATTTAAATGAAATCAAGTTAACCAATGGAGCAAGCAATGCATAGAACATAATGGAAAGAAGGGGTAGCTTTAGAGTTGGTCATTGGAGATGAACAGAGTTTGAAGAATGAATCACTGGGAGGGGCAGCTAGATGGGTTTAAATTCAGCCTCAGGCATTTCTTAGCTGTATGACCTTGAGCAAGTCACATAACCCCAACTGCCCAGTCCTTACTACTCTTCTGCTTTGAAACCAATACTTAGTATTGATTCTAAAATGGAAGATAAAGTTTAAAAAATAATGAATCAATGGGATAGGGAGTGGGAGTTTATTAATTACTGAGAAATAAATTCAGATAGATTATCAACATTCCTAGGAGATTATCGACACTCCAAGCCAGGAGACCAGTGGAGGGAATACCTTCCAATTGCCTCTTTCCACATCCCCTGCAATTAGGAAGAGGTCAAACTAGGAGATTAATGTGAGAAGGAATACCATCCCATTCTGTTTTCTGCAGGCAGGAAGAGGTCAAGTGAGGAATAGCATATATGTGTTTCCATCCCCTACAGATAGGAATGTTCCCCCACAAGGTAAAGAGTACACCCCTGCTCAGACTATCCTAGATTCCTTTGTGGGAATGGCCTCCTGTACATTCTTTTTACTCTCTTCAGTCAAGTCTAAGCTTTTTTTTTTTTTTTCCTGAAGTCTGCTTGAACTTTCTAAATAGCCCAAAGTCTTTAAAAGCCAGATCTGATCCTAGGATCACAGAGCTAGAAAGAAATCTTAAAAGCCATCTGGTTCAACCTCTCCATGTTACTGACAAAGAAACTGAGACCTGAAGAAATTAAGTAACTTGTTCAAAATCATGCAAGTTGACGAAAGGTACAATTTGAACCCACATCTTTTGACTTCAAATATAGCATTGTTTCAATTGAATGAAGCGGGTGGGAAATTTTACTGGATGCTACCATTAAGGAACAAGCTCAAGTTAGCCCTGGAAAACAATGAAATGAATTTCCAGTTTCTAGCACAGTGCCTGGCCCAAAGTAAGCGTTTAATAAATTGTTTTTTCATTCATTCATAACACGGAAACTAGTTCTTGAAACCATTTCCAAAGACACGTTCTCTTTACATTCTGAGCCATCAGTGGCAAACTTGCTGGGATCCTTGCTGTGTGGACTCCTAAGTGTCTATACTAGAGGAAAAGTATGCTGTGATTGCATAAAACCTGATGAATTCCTGAGGGAAGTAGTCTCATATCATTGTCCCTTCTAGAAAGGAGAGCTTTCCTCAAGTCATCAGAGAGCTTCAGATCACATCCTCTGCCCCTCTGTGGGAGACTCACTCTGAGATATGTTTAAAAATATTTGATTCTGATTTTAAATCATTAATGAAGTTTTGGTGACATCTTCATAAACAGTTTAGTATCTCAAATCTGAAATGATACTCTGTGGCGTTCCGGGAGCTATGCCAATTTAAGGGGGGGAAAGGATAATTAAGAAAAACCATGGTGAATCAAGCTTTCTGTAATAAAGCGGAACCATCCTTTCCTGAAAAGGAACATCGCATTAGTTTATGTTGTCCCGAAGATAAAGGAGAGCTGCTTCTAAGGCGCTTCCAACTCATGAAAATACATCAGAATGTTTAGCCAAATATTTGAGGGTCATTAGAATGCTCAATGCCCCTCGCCAAGGATGTTTCTTCTCCGCTATTCAAGTGCTGTGCCTATTATGGGGAATATAGATTCCATGTGTTTGGGCTCTGTTTTGTATTCACCTCATCAAAATGTTGATATGTAAGAGCCATTTGATGTCAAACATGCCTTAAGATTTTCTGGGTCTTTTCCAGTCAGCCTTTTTAAAGATTCTCTCTTTGAACCAGGAGCCTCTGCCTAGAGTAAACAGAATTCAAACCTCCAGGGGTCGGAGTTTTGATGGAAGCCGAGACCCCCACCAGAGAGACGAGGCCTTCATAAGTGGCGGAAATTTTCATTTTCATGCTCTGGCCAAAAGATTCCATAAATGGGCATCGGGCCCAAGAAAGTCTGTAAAAATGCATTTGAATGTGTTTATCTTTATTAATAATGTAACACTCTACCCCTCACTCCCACCAACCAGGAATTTGGGACATTAGGTACTCAAAGAACAGAAAGATAAAAAAAATCAACGTTTTAGCAGCAGCACCCTAATGAAATCCTGCACTTTCCAAAATTATCTTCTTGTCATCACAAGTCACCAGGGTATCTTGAAAAGAGATCACAAGAATCAGAGCCAGGACATGTTTGTTTTCTGTCCAGACTCAGCAGTCAACTAGCTATATGACCTTGGGCCAAACACTTTCATTTCTAGGCCTTAGTCTCTCCATTAATAAAATGAAAGGGATTATTAAAGTCCTTTTCAGTCAGAGTATTCTCTGTTCTGACATCCCATCTTTAAGGTCCCTTCAGACTCTTAATAGTCAGTATCCTAAGTTCTAATGCCCAATGTCCTAAGGCAAAAGTTCTTCAACTTTTCTTGTCTTGGACCCCTGTGGCAGTCTGATGAAACTTTCAAACCCCTTCTCAGAATCTTGTTTTAAAATGTAGAAAATGCAAAGAATTACAAGGGAAAGCAATTAGCATGAACCAAAATTATCAAAAAAGATTTAGTAAATTCATAGAAATCTCTGTAACAGAAGGTCTCCTCCAGTTCTGAAATTTATATTTCTCTTATTCTGTGTCCTGCCATCTCTTTCAACATTAGAATTCCGTTTATTTTTTAGTTTATAGACTGAAGAGACTCAAAAATTAAGACCTTGAAGAAAGGTGATGAAAGTCACTAGGTGACTCAGTGGATAAAGCATAGGCTTAGAGTAGTGAAAACCTGATTCAAACATTTATTAGCTGTGTGACCCTGGGCAAGTCATTGAACATCCGTTAGTCTCATTTTCATCATTTGTAAAATGGAATTAAAATATCTGTTGCCAAAGGCTGTTGTGAGATTAAAATGTTATAATTTTTATAAAGTGCTTAGCAGAACACCTAGCACATAATAAGCAGAATTTGTCTCTATCTTACTCCCTCCCTCCCTTTATTCATCTCTCCCTTCTTTCTCCCTTACTCCTTCCCTCCCTTACTTCTTTCATTCCTCCTTCTCTCCATCTATCCTTCCATCATTTCCATTGTTTCACCCTCCTTTCTTTCTTTCTTTCTTTCTTTCTTTCTTTCTTTCTTTCTTTCTTTCTTTCTTTCCTCCCTTCCTTCCTTCTTTCTTTCCTTCCTTTCTTCTTTTATCCATCGCTCTGTCCTTCCCTCCCTTCCTTCCTCCCTTCCTTCCTTCGTTCGTCTCTTCCTTCCTTCCTTCTTCTGCTCCTTCCTTCTTTCCTTTCTTCCTTCATTCCTTATTTCTTTCCTTCCTTCCTTCCTTCCCTCCTTCCCTCTTTCCTCTCTTTCCTTCCAAACACCAGCTAAACTCTATAAATATGAAAAAAACATAAATTACACTAATTTAGTGATAATGGATAGAGAATTGATCAAACTGGTTACTTTGTTCTTTATGGACCAAACAATGAGTTGGTTCACAGAATGTTTCACTTTGCTACTGGATATGTAAATATTATGGCAATATGGCCTCTTAGTGGGAAAGGTGGTTAGTCAGAAACTGGGGGATTCGGCCATTTAACAAACAAATGCAATATTACAGTCTCTCTTGGAATAAAGATAAAACAACAAGACTAGGCTTCTTTCAGTGTTTATAAAAATATTAATGATAGGAGATGGTGGGAGTAATAAGAAAAAAAAGACAGGAAGCAGATTCAACAAATTGATCCAGTTCTACAGGCATTTTTTTAAGTCAATGAGCTTCAAGGGAGTTATGAGATGCAGCAGGGCAGAGCACAATAGAGACCTGGCCTTAAGTTCAAGTCTAGCCTCTGGCGCAGATTGACCCTGGTCAACCCACTTAACCCATCAATGCTCTAGGCAACTCTCTCAGAATGTAAATTTCAATGAAGGTTCTATCCTACACTAATAGACTTTTCTCCTCTTAGAAATCCGTTTATCAATAAAGGTCTAGTCTGTATCCCATAAAGCAGCTGAAGATAGATAGATAGATAGATAGATAGATAGATAGATAGATAGATAGATAGATAGATAGAAGGATTGATAGATTGATTGATGGATAGAGAGATAGAGAGATTGGTTGATGGGGGGGGAGAGAGAGAGAGAGACAGAGACAGAGACAAAGAGAGAGAGAGAGAGAGAGAGAGAGAGAGAGAGAGAGAGAGAGAGAGTAAGACAGACAGATGAGAGAGAAAAAAAGTATATATATATATATGTGTGTGTGTGTGTGTGTGTGTGTGTGTGTGTGTGTGTATTTCTATTTCTTTTAAAAAAAGAAATTCATTAACCAGTGTGTTGGGTATTTACTCTGTGCCTGGCACTGCGGATACAAAGACAATCACATACATACACATATACACACACAAAATCAAACAAAACCTTGCTTTCAAGGCACATTCTACTTCAAGAAAATAACGTGTACACGGATAAATAAACAATAATCATAATAGGTAGCATTGCTATAGTACCCCTTATGAGCCAGGTCCATCATCATAATCTAAGATATAGGAACTTTTATATTCTCCACTTAACAGATAAGGAAATTGAATCAAACAAATTAAATGACTTGCTCAAGTTCTCCCAGCTAATGAGTATCTGAGGTCAGATTTGAACTTGGGTCTGACTCAGGATTTGACTTGAGTCTTAATCTCTGTTTGCTTTAGTTTCCTTAACTAAAACTAAGCGCTAAAGAAGGAAATGGCAAACCACTCCAGTATCTTTGCTAAGAAAACTCCAAATGGGGTCACAAAAAGTTAGACATGACTGAAATGACTGAACAATAATAACTACCTGACTTCAGCTCCAATTCTTTATCTGCTTTGTCATCTAGTTGCTTAGGAATTTGATATGTGTGTGTTTTCCTTTTCAAGTAATTTTTAGTCCTGTTTTAAGTGAGGATTTCCATTCTCAGAGATACAGAACTTCAAGGTTCCTCTAGGTAGGAGAAGGCTTTTGGAAACTTTCATTTTGAAAACTGAGAAAACTGCTCTAAATGAAGGATCACATCCAAGTAAGCCCCATTCCCCACTCTGTTAAGGAGAGTTCTAAGGTTAGATGACAAGTTAGTTCACTCCGGTCTTGGTCTATCAAAAAGCAGCCATCATTTTTAAATAGATTTTTGTTAAAATGTTTTGTTTTTATACTGCCTACATTTCTCCATTATTCAGTGGTATGTTTATTAATGTTAAGCAACTAGTTCTCCAGGAAAAATGTATACAGAACACACTTTTAAGTTTAATCTGTATTCTTAACATGTTCTCCATCTTTTTCTTAAGATTGAACAATCAACAAAACAGTAGTTGATTTTTAGCTTTTGACAATATCAAAAATAAAAATACTCACACAGAAATTTTATCAATCACCTCTGTGGAACTGATCTGAGCTCGTTCTAGCATATCTCTGCTTTATAACTTTTAATTCTCTACAGAAAGCCATCCATTAAACAAGGAATTAAACACCAGAAGAAAAAATCAGCAAAACTGATTAATATTAAGAAAAAAATCCTAATGATATGAATCTTCTACATCCATGAATTTCCTTCTCACCTGCCCATGGACCCAACCCCAACTCCTGCAAAAGAGTAAGTGGGGAGGGAGAGAAGAAGTGTTTGTTCATAACTCTTCTTTCTGGTATCACAAAGATCTGTATCAACTACCAGGAAATTGTTCATTTTCCTCTTACATAAAGGACCAAGAGGAAGGAGAAGGAAGCAGAGGGAAAAGAGGAGATAAACATTCTCTATTCCTTGAAGACACTTCCACATCATTTCTTTGCCACCATCACTCTGAAAATTCTCTTTGGCTTTGTTCCATGTTTCTATCATTCAATTCAGATTTTTTTCAAAGCATCTACATTAATTTTGTTCTTTTCTCATGAAATCAGTATCTGTAATAGTGTTCAAACTAGTGAAAATAAGATACAATAATTAAATTTATTGACTTGTATGATAAACCTTACATCTTTTTACATTTTAAAAATCTTCACTATGCAATGCAGTCTGCTGATTTCTTTTCACAAGTTTTGGCATTGAAGTCACAACATTTTAGCATTTTTTCTTTATTTTTTTAAACAATACTCTCTGTCTTGGAATTTATACTAAGTATCAGTTCCAAGACAGAATAGTGGGAGGGGTTAGGCATTTGGAGTTGAATGATTTTCCCAGGGTCACACATCTAGAAAATGACTACATATCACATTAGCCATTCGTTATAACTTTGACAAACAACTCATTTTTCTAATGCTAATTTTGATAACAGCCCATAAGTTTTCAATGGAGTTTAATTTTTATGAGTTACCTTAGCAGTGGAGCATATTTGCTCCATCTCTGGTAAATTCTTAACTCCATCTACTGGGTGGCATAATATAAGACCATCTTTCAGAATTCTATTGCCCTTTGGTAAATTCTGTTATTCCAGATCAATTCTGAAATTCACCTGGCCTTTTTATGACAATGACTTTGATATAGCCTTCAGTATCATCAGTAAAAATAACTTTTTTCCTAATCATCAGTAATCCAGTCTTTGTATTGTCTTACCTCTAATGAGTGTATTTTTTTCTTCTTAGCAATAAATTTTTGTTGTGCATTGTCTTACATTATTTTGTTTAGCAGCTATACTTTTATTGGACATTTTTCTGTTTTTACAGTCTTAAGATCCCTCTGCAAGTCTTTACTTATTTTCTGGGGATTCATTTGGCTGCTTTGGAGCAATTGGTTGTCATCCCTTGGTGTCACTTTTTGTTCTGGAAGATACTTTCCTCTTGCCTTCAGTGCATAGTATGTATGTAAAAGTGCATGTGTGTATACATATAGATACATGTGCAGTCATATGTGTATGTGTTGTCTCTTCCACTAAAATATAAGATCTTTTAAAGCAGGAATTATTTCACTTTTGACTTTTTATCCCTAATACTTAGTGCAGTGCCTCCAACATAGGCAAGTACTTCATAAATACCTGTTGACTAATTGTTTTAATAAAATGTTAGCTCCCTCAAGGCAAGAATGTTTCTTTTTGTTGTCTTTGACATATTCCCAGAATATGTCAATGTGTCAGTGTCTTAGTACAAAAAGTGTTTGATAAAGTGCTTTCTTTGATTAAACAGAACTGGATTACATGGTGAATTAGGATAGCCAGTCGGTAGAAATGAGGCAAAGTCTTGAAGAACTCAAAGGATGGAGTATTCAAGTGGAATTCAAATTTTCTCAAATATGTTTTCTTTCATTACCCAGAAGTCACAGGGTAAAAGAAGAAAGACACTTTGACTAAAGCATACTGGAAATCAGGGAAGTATAATGGGGAGGGGGGAGAACTGAATTTCAAATCACAGGAGTTGGGCTCAAATAGCAGCTTTGCCCCTGACTCCTTATGTAACAGCTGATAACTTGTTCCTTCTCTCTAGCACTCAGGTTCCTTATCTCTTTGTCAGACAATTATGTCCACGTTCTCCTCCTGTGTGTTCTATCCCTCTAGTTTAAAGTCCATTTCAACGTCCTCACATTCTAAGGCAGCTGTAACATAAATGCCCTATGTGCTAACATTCTAGATGATAAAGTTTTGTCCTTTTCTGACATTTGATGATCTATTCATAGAAGGAATAAGATCCTAAATGGATGTCCTTCAATTGGGGAATGGCTGAACAAATTGTGGTATATGATGACTATGGAATACTATTATGCTATAAGGAATGATGAAAAGGATGATTTCAGAAAGGGCTTTCTGAGCCTCCATGAACTGATGCAGAGTGAAATAAGCAGAACCAGGAAAACATCATAACAGAAATACTGTAGAACAATCAAATGTGGTAGACTTTGCTGCTAATAGCAATACAATGAAACAGAACAATTCTCAAGGACTTATGAAAAACAATGCTATCTACCTCCAGACAAAGAACTGCTGGAATAAGACTGCAGATGATTTATCTCTTGTTTATTTGAGCATGTGTTTTAGGATTTTGGTTTTATAAGATCATTCACTTATAAAAATGAATAATATGGAAGCATATTTTGCATTATTATACATGTATAACCCATATTGAATTGCCTGTCAGTTCTGGAAGGGGAAGGGGAAAAGGGAGGGAGTCCAAAAAAAATTTGGATTATATAATTTCAGAAAACTCATGAAAATTTGTTATTAAAGTTTTTAAAAACTTTTAAAAGAAACAAGAAAATGAATTTCATAATTTCATTAATGGGCAGCTAAATGGTACAGCAGATAAAGTTCTGAGCCTAGAGTCAAGAAGACCTAAGTTCAAATCTGGGATCAGACACTTACTGGCTATGTGACTCTGGGCAGGTGACTTTACCCTGTTTGCCTCAGTTTCCTCATCTAGAAATGATATGGAGAAGGAAATGACAAACCACTTCAAGATCTTTGCCCAGAAAACCCAAAATGAGGTCATAAGAAGTTGGACATGAATAAAATAGCTGAATAATAACAATGTAGAAGTGAAAAATCACAGAACTTTTTTATCACAGAACAGGCAAAGTTTTAAAGTAGCTAAAGTTCATCTGGTGAGGCAGCTATGTAGGAGGTCAGGAGAGGGGAGAATTGGTTAAACATTGGATTTGGAGTCAGGAAGACCTGAGTTCAAATTTCTCCTCAGGTTCCTAGTAGCTATATTATTCTGGGGCAAGTCCTTTAACTTTTCCACTGGAGTTTCCTCATTTCTTAAATGAGGATTCTATATCAAAATGTGGTTGTGTATGAAACTTAAATGATATAACACATGTATGGAAATCTGTGAATCTTCAAGGGTTAAATAAACATTCATTATCATCATCATCATCATCATCATCATCATCATCATCATCATCATCATCATCATCATCATCATCATCTATATTGCCCTTCTGATGTTATGCTCCCTTAAGCAACCAACAGTATTACCCTGTTCCTCTTACACATTGCACTCCCCATAAAATCCAAAGAATTAAGCACAATATTGCTTTTCCCAAACAATGCCCTAGTTTCCACTCTTTTTTCACCTTTCACCACTGTGGGACTTAAACATCATACAATGTCAGAGCTCGAAGTGGCCACCAAACATTAACCAAAAGATGAATTCAAACATAGAATGTAAAGACAAAAATTATTACAGTGGAAAGAACCACCACAGAGATCATTTAATACACTGCCCTGTACCTCTGCCATTTTATAGAAAAATGGAGAAACTGAGACCACCCAAAGTGGGGAAAATGCGTTGGTCACCACTGTACATCTAGTTAATGGCAGAGCTGGGAGTAGGAAACAAACCATTGCAAATCACAATATATCACATGACATCAGAAACCAAAGCCTAAATTCTCCTTGTTTTCCCCCATCGTACCCAATGTTCCTTAGGATCAACTATATCCAGTCATGTATAAAAAAAAGCCAAAACTTGAAGAACTAAAAAGACCAAAGATTGAATTGGAATGCGAAACCACTTCAATCTGTTTCTTCAGGATCCCATAAGTACTATGGTGATACAATTATAATAGGTATAATCAAGCATGACCCAGACACTCCCTGCCTGAGACCACCTCCAGAAACGCCTCTAAGCCAAAGGGGCTGAATTCCTCTAATTATACCATTTGCTGTAAGTTAATGTTTCCTTGCTCTGATT
The DNA here is from genome assembly GCF_016433145.1 of Gracilinanus agilis. NCBI lineage: Eukaryota > Metazoa > Chordata > Mammalia > Didelphimorphia > Didelphidae > Gracilinanus > Gracilinanus agilis. Next base: position 65,336,272 of record NC_058131.1, on the reverse strand, counting down.
GGGTTCAGCCACAGCATTATAATTAGTTTGAAAGGGCTCAGTTTATTTATATTTTCATTAACTTTGTTTTTTTTTTCTTTTTTTCTCTTTTAAAGGTTACTGGACTAAAAGGAATTATGTGAATCATGTAATTTAGAGCTGGAAGACTATTGAGAGAGCATCTTGCCCAAACCTCTGATTTCACAGATAGGAAAACTGAATTTTGGAGAGGACAAGAGATTTGTCAATTGGAAGTCTTTCTGATTCAAAATCCGTGCTCTTTCCATTATAATATGTGGTCTTCTCTTTTGTCTAATACATTTGCCATTCTGCCCATAGACTAACAAATCCAGGTTTATAACTGGTCTCACTTGATATGTGACCCTGGGTGAGTCACTTAACCACAATCTGCCTCAGTTTCCTCATCTGTAAAACAAGGATAATAATAGCGCCTACCTCACACAGTTGTCAACATCAAAGGTGACAATAATTGACCAGCACTTAACACAACGGTAAGATACTTAATGTTAGCAATTATTATCATTAATTATTACTATTATTAGACTGACCAAATCTAGCCTGGGTTTGATTCTGAGATCGTATAAATTGATCACGTCCATAGTAATCAAGTCTTTAAATTATTAGCAGGGCTAACATGAAATCCTAGATATCACAACTCTTAATCCATGGGTCTTTGCACAATAGCATATTGACCCTATAGAAGGAATATGGGGGAGAAACATTTATTAAATGCTTACTATCTTCTAGGCACCATACTTTGTGCTCCACATCTCTCCTGATCTTTTGAACAATCTTTTAAGATAGGCACCATAATTATGACCCCCTTTACAACAGATGAACCTGAGATAGACAGAGGTGAGATGATTTGTATATCCCAAATCACATGTCCATATATACGTATGCTAAGTGATGTCATGCGTTTTTCTTTTGCATTTCTACTCCAATAGTTCTTTCTCTCAGTGTGGTTAGCATTCTTTCCCTTCGGTCCTTCAGGAGTGGGGTGGCTTGTTGCATTGCTACTAGTAGCAAAGTTCATTACATTGGGCTGTTCACAATGTTTTACTTTCTGTGTACAATGTTCTTCTGGTTCTGCTCATTTCACTCTGCATCAGTTCATTGAGGTTCTCCCATTTCACACAGAAATCTTCCAGATCATCAATCCTTACAGCACAATAGTATTCCATCACCATCATATAACACAACTTGTTCAGCCATTCTCCAATTGAAGGACAACCCTTCATTTTCCAATTTTTGCCACCACAACTATCTTAGAATTAATACTAGATATGAGTTCCAAGGCAGAAGAGCAATAAGAACTAAGAATTAGGGTTAAATGATTTACCCAGAGTCATCCAGATGGGAAGTTTTTGAGGCCAGATTTGAGTCTAGAACTTCCCATCTCCAAGCCTAATGATCCAACAAGCCACCCAGCTGTCCCCTTTCCAGTCTTCTTAAACCAAACTCTAGCACCAGTTAATATGATTATTATTAAGCTGATCTTATACCTTATACCTATTCTGACATCCAACAACAATGGCCTCTTTATTGCTGCTTATACAAAACATTTCATCCCCCAGGTCAGTGTATTTTTACTGGCTGACCCTCCTGCCTAACATGCTCTCTTCCTAGATTCCCTGACATCCTTCAACACCCAGATGAAGTAACTTGCCCAGAGTACCATAGCTGGTAAGTGTCTGAGGCAAGATTTGAGCTCATGAAGATGAGTCTTCCCAACTAAAGGTCCAGCATTCTATCTACTACTCCACTTAGCTGCCCTTGTCGCCTAAAATAATAAAATAAATATCATATAAATATAAAATAAGCTAAAAATAGAGAAGGCAATACATTTCTTTAAAATACCCAGTCTCCAAGTTTTCTGTTTTCTCTTTCTCACTAGTGACCTCTTTAGCTGGACCTTCAAGGAACACCCTGAGAAGTCCAGATTCTTCCCTTCCCATCTAATCTGCTCCCAAATCCTTTATTCACATTGAAGAGTCAATGACTGCTTGCACTAAACTGTTCCTATTTTTCAGAGTAAATCATATTTTTGAAGGGAGCAAAACCTTACACCAGTGGGATGAAAACATTTATGGTAGAACATTAGATACCTATGGGGGTAGCTATGTCACAGGAGCACAGATTGTCAAGATAAATTATTCCAACTTCTTCATTTTTATGTGGGGAAACTGAGGCTCAGGGAGGGTAAAATGATTATGATTTCTATAGCTATACACAGACTGGCAGATCCAGGATTTTATTCTGAGTCCTATGGCTTTAGATCTGGCATTCTTCACATTGTTCCCTGCCAAGAATATATGGGAGAGTGAGTGGCTATGGAGGCACTGCCCTCTAAAATTCCACCACTTGCAACCCTTCCTGGTCAAGCCAAGTCCACCACGAGCTCAGCAATCGACCACTAGGCTAGCAATGGGTAATGTTTTCCTGTTTTTAGAGTGCTGGCACTAATTCACTCTATTTGTAAATGATTTCTGTATTTCCCTGGCATCTTTCTTGCTATTTAAATAAATGCATTTTGTTTGGGGCTTTTGAATTGAACACAAGAAAAGTGATTTTAAATAAAATGAATGAGAATCACTATGAGTATAGATTCAATCTGCCTCTTTAACCAAGCTTTTCTCACGTGGCTATGGCTAATACATTGAGCAAAAAGTCCCTGCCAGATACACACAGGCTACAGTGGGCTAGGATGAATGAATGAATGAATATTTTTGTACTCAATAGGTGCAAACAAAATTGAAGTCTGTTCCTGCCCTCCAGGAGCTTACATTCTAATTAGAGAGGAGGAAATATTTTGGGGACAAGAACTGGGGAGGGCTTTTTTGGTTTGGAAATTGATCTTTCTCTTTCTCAGTCATATTCCTTTGGATTTTCCAGCATGCTCTGAGGAGCCTCATCTCCTAAAAGATCAAATCATCCTTGGTACTCGGGAGTCATCAGTCCCCTGCCCCTGGGATCCCTGGGACCAATGGAGGAATGAAGACTTCTTCCCCAAACCACCATTTCCTGAGGGTACCAGGCCAGTGAGCTCTCACTTCTCACAAAACTGCATTCCATCAGTATTCTCCATCGCTCCCCCTGTATGAGTCTCTTTTCCCCCTCTCCATTCTCTACTTCCACCATTGCCCCAGACTTACTCTTCAGCTACCTTTTGTCTTTCCTTACTAAGCTCCTTGAAGGTAGGAACTGCATTTTTTGTATTTCTGTTCCCGGCACTTAGCAGAGTGTCAGGCACATAGTGAGTGCTTAATTAATGTTCCTTGACTGATTTTTCTACCTATTGAGAGAAGCATTAGGAGATTAGACTAATACAACTTTTCTAATAGTAATGGCATTTCTGATTAAACATCCAGAAGTGGAAAGGCGGGGAAGGAAGGAAGCCAAGCTGAGAGGTGTCAAATTTTCTATATGACCTGGGACAATTTTATAAGTCTTGTTTTCCTCATCTTTAAAATGGGAATATTAATTCTTTCATTACTCCCATCCAGGGTTTCGACCAGATGATCATAAATCTAGAACTAGCAGAGAACTAGAAATCAGAGGAAATCCTAACTAACTTTCTTATTTTATAGCTAAGAAAACCAAGAACCAGGGAGATTGTGACTTGCCCAAGTTGACATAGACAAAAAGTATCAGAGGTAGGATTTGAATTCAGGTCTACTGAGCATAAAACTAGTGTTCTATCCAGCACACCTAGCTGCACTTTTTGAGATTTAGTATAGAGATAATATATGAAAAGTTCCCAGGTATCATACAATTTTAGGTGGCCTAGAGTCAGAAAAACTGGAATCCGAAAGACCTAAGTTTAAATTGGGCCTTAGAAACATCCTAATTATATGATCCTGGGTAAGTCACTTCATCTCAGACTATCTCAGTTCCCTCAACATTTAAATCAAGTTAATAATAAAACCTACCTTATTGAGTAGTGAAGATTAAATGAAATATTTGTAAAACACTTAGTTCAGTGCCTGAGACATAGCAGACACTTAATAAATGCTCATTTCCTTCCTATATACATTCCTACCACACCATATCTGTTATTATGCCCAGAAGGATCAAATAACTTACTCAATTTCTCCTAGGAAGTTAGATAACAATCTGGGCTAAGACTTTATCATCTCCTCTGATCCTCCCCACAACCCTGGCAGTAAAGTGTTATTATTAGCTCTCTTTTGCAGATTAGGAAATTGAGGCAGATAGAGATAGAATATCTTGCCCAGGACCATTCAGCTAGTATGTGGCTGAGGTGGATTTGAACTTGGGTCTTCCTGGCTTCAGACCTAGCACTCTCTCCACTGCCCCATCCAGCTGAACAGAATAGAAAAGGATTGAATTTGATATTATTTAGTGTGATTTGATGTAATATGACATAATTAACATAACATAATATAATAATAATAACTCATATTTGTATAGGACTTTAAAGTTTGTAAAGCACTATTCCAAATATTATGCCATTTGATCCTCACAACAATCCTGTGAGGTAAGTATTATTATTGTCCCCATTTTAAATATGGAGAAATGGTCATGAACAGGGGAATGAAGTGACTTACTTCAAGAATCAGACAGCTGCTGATCAGTATCTGATGCATGATTTAAACTCTTTGGCTAATGACTAACATTATCAGATGATATGAAGAAGAGAAACTGACAAACAAGATGGAGAAAAATCAGTCAACCCAAAGAAAGAATAAATTACAAAGTGCAATGTTGGAGAAGGCAAAGGAAGAGAGAACTCAGAGAAAGGGATTGCCCATAGTATTGGATAGTTCTTGTTTATCCTTTGTGTTCAATGAGGACCAGTGGCTTCATGGGATGATATCTTGACTTACCCTTGAATTGGATTTATTTTTTTTTAATTTTTATTTTGAATATTTCCCCTAGTTACATTTTATGTTCTTTCCCTCTCCCCAAAACCCTCAAGGACATTGGGGCAGTTTTGTTGGATGATTTCTTATAATATGATATCTAGATTTCTATTTGTCTCTGATTTTTCCAGGAGACCAATAATTCTCAAGTTGCCTCTTCTAGACCTATTTTCTTGAACTATTATCTTCTCATTGAGATATTTCATGTTTCCTTCTATTTTGTCAATCTTTTGACTTTGCTTTATTAATTCTTGCTGTCTTGTAAGATCATTGGCTTCTACTTGCCCAATTCTAGCCTTTAAAGACTGGTTTTTGGCTAAAATCTTTTGGTTTTCCTTTTCATTCTGCTCTATCTGGCTCTTCAAGGCTTTCAGTTGGTCATTTCTGGTCTTCAATTTGTTTATCATTCCATTTGATTTCTGAGCCTCACTTTCCAATTGCGAAATTCTGCCTTTTAAACTGTTATTTTCTTTTTGAACTACTTCCCACTTTTCTTGCCAGATCTCTTCCATCTTTCTCATGATTTCAGATTTGAACTCTTCAAGAGCTTGTGACCAATTTTCATTTTTTGGGAAGGTTTGGATGTCTTTAATTCTTTGTCCTCCTCTGTTTTCTGGGTTTTTTCTGTGCAGAAGTTATCAAGTGTTATAGCTTTTTTCTTGGCCTTCTTGTTGTTTATTTCTTGGGCATCAGTATGCTTCCTCAGCCAGAAGTATGAGTAAGCCAAGCTGACTCTCTTTATATAGAATTAGGGAGCAGTTTTTGCCTGAGGCTACTTTGTGAGTCTCCTGGCTTCCACTGTCTGCCAGGTCTTTGCTGTCTGTGGCCCTGCTCAGCCTCACTCCTGCACCCAAGGTCTGAGCTCCTCAGCCTCCTTGTCTCTCTGGTCTAGCTGTTTTCAGGGTCAAGCCCCTGTGGTCCTAGCCAGCTGCCCAGAGCCAGGAAGTTGTCCCATGCTTGCTCCTCTACCTGAGGTTTTCCCCTGAGTCTCAGCATGCTGCCTCTGCCTCTCTCAGCCCCACTCTAGTGTCCAATGTCTGTGCTCTCCAGCCTCCTGGGTCTCAGGTCTTGCTGCTCTCACGGCCAATCTCCTGGTGGTCCCACTTAGGTACCAAGGAGCTAGATTTTGTGCCTCTCCTCACTCTAACTCTGGTGCACAGCCTCTGCCTCTGGTACTGTGGGTGGGATGGGGGAAGGTTGATCAGCTCACATTTTGATGGTAGCTATTTCCACCCCCCCCTTATAATGTGGAAGTGCTCAAATCCCACATACCTTTGATACTGTGTCCTATTGTGGGGTCCCTTCTTTCATCTGGATTTTTTTTTGTCCTTTGGAGGTATGCTATATTGGTCAGTAAGGAGAGAAAGTCACCCTGCTTCCACTCTACAGCCATCTTAACCCAAAGTTGCCTTGAATTAGATTTAAGTGAGACAGAATTGTCCAAAGTCATCAGCCTCACTCTCTCTATCCAGTGTCACCAAAGTGCAATGGCAGGAAAAGTCTTGATGGTTGGTGGTAACTTGGAATGCAAGAGGTGACCATGGCATCTTCAAAGTCTAACCAAGCTTTAAACACTCCTCAATGTTTGCTTCAGCTATCATCATCACCCCCTGAACAAATTATTCACATCTGCCCATTCTGCTTGGGGAAATCTTCACACTGTATACTATTTAAACATTCAAGAGGGTGGAAGAGAAACGATCTTTTCAGGATATTTGCCTTCACTCTAGGAATGAAAATTTAGGAAGGGGTCAAGGTATAAAGTGCTTTAAAAGTCACAAATTGAGTTTTTTATTTAATTGTGGGAGAATAGGGAGCCACTGAAACATACTCAATGAGGAAGAATGTGAAACAGAACTGCATTTTAGGAAGATCATTTTGACCACTTATGGGAGTTTGTGATTTATAAGTTTGTGATTTTATGAGTGGATGAATAGTCACAGATTGTACTTTAAGATGTGGGAGCAGTCACCTCCACTGGGTCCTAACTCAAAATGGTGAATACAATTTGAGAGAGATCTATAGAAAGTGTGTTCAATTCAGAAGTATACTGAATTGACTGATAACTGAATAGGGATTCAAGTAGATGTGGACTGATATCAGGGATGTTGTATTGAGTTGAAAAACTTAAGAACTCTATGCATTAAAATGACCAAGAATTCCTGCCAAAGTAGGACTCAGGAAAGATATTGTCTGAGAATTCTCCTAAGTATAAGATTCTCTAAAAGTGAGTAGTGAAAGTAGCAAGACAAGGAAGAAGTGTGAGGTAGGAGCAACAAAAGACAAACTGAACCATTAATACTTAGTGTGGTCCACCATGCTTGTTGAAACCAGACTTGTCACCTTTGGTGTCTAGATTTCTTTTAGTAAAATGGATACAGTCTCCTCCTGAGAAAAACTATGGGACTCAGACATTAATTTTACATCCAGTAAAAAAGCTCTAATTTCTTCAGAAAGAGTTCCAAAAACAACACTGGATTCACCAGAGAAAAGGTATTGCGGGGGGAAAAAAGAGCTGATTGAAGTCATTAAGATGCTGTAGGGGTTACAAGGGGAAACCTAGAAAATCACTTTGAAATGAGGATAAACCCCAGGACTCAGAGCCACAGGCTTCCTTTCATTTTCTCGGCTGTCAGCCTCAGAGAAAATAGCAAAATAAAAAAAATAAATAAATAAAAAGCAGCCTATAAATAATTAAGCCCGTAAATAGAATAAAACGGCAAACTGAACATGCCAACGTCCAAGTCAATGGGGAATATGAAAGTGAAGGAGAAAATTAGGACAGAGAAAACAAACATGACTCCTAATTATGCCAGGGATTTCCTCTCCATATCGCCTTCTCAGCCAACCACCCCAGCTAGGTACAAATGGCTTCTCATGCACTGAGTCTCTGTGAACAGATACACTACAGCACATTGACTCAAAGACCTGTTTCTCTTTAGTTACAGCCTCGTGGTCTGAAATGAAAGAGAAATATACAGCTGCACTCATGAGCAAGAAATAAAACACATTTCTGAAGCAGGAATTGGCTCAGTTGTTCTGCCCTATAGACTTCAGGATCAGAGTGACTGAGAATGAGTAAACTGTTGGAGGGAGATTCCTACGGACCCTACAGCTCTCAGTAAAGAGGTTTCAAAGTATAGATGTGTTTATCTTAATGGAACCAATAGACATGTTGGCTATCTTCCTTTGTGGAACAGGTAAGACAGAAAGGGATGGTGTGACCAGGTAAGCAACAGAAGCCTAGGGCACCAGAGAAAATGAGGAGCTAGTTGTCTTGCCCAACATCCTTGCAATGTCATTCTCCAGATGTTAACTACCTACTGTTTATAAGTCCTCCACTAAAATCCTCCTCAAAAAAATGCCTAGAGGACTCAGAAAATATAACCACAGTATATAAACTCTGACATATTCTACAAAACCATAAAGGTGTTAAGTATAGCACTAATGACTGTCTATTGTCTGAGAACCAAATCAACTTTGAGAAGACTAAAGGCACCTGAGAGCAGCCTTCAAGATTGTTAAGGTTTATAATGTAGAAATGTACTATGAGAAATTATCAGAGATGGCTTTCAGAGAAACCTAGGAAGGTTTATGTGAACTGATAAAGAGTGAAATGAAGAGAGCCAGGACAATAACTTCTATAGAAACAATAATAAGGTAAAAAAAAAGTCCATGGAAGACTTAAGAACTCTATGCATTACAATGACCAACCACAATTCCTGAGCACTAGTGATAAAATATGCAACAAACCTTCTGACATAAAAGTGAGGAGTTCAATATGCAAAATGAAATGTGCAGTTTGGGATATAGCTAAGGAGAGAATTTGTTTCACTTGAGTGTGTAATTATTGCAAATGTTTGTTTTTCTTTTGTTTTTCAGAAGTGAAAATAAGAGAGAAAAAATAAATACTTGTTAATTGGACCAAAAGAAAATTCAGTTTTTAAAAAAAGAAAACATGTGATGCTTATTCTATTGGTATGAAGAGAAGGGGAAGAGAATTAGGAACACCAAGTGGCAGTTGCAAAGAATCAAACATAGGATTGATACTAAGATGAATTTCCTTCTAGCAGAAACTATCCAAAAGAGGAATGAATTGCCTCAGAGGGTCATGGATTCATCATTACTTGAGATTTTCAAGAAAAGTCTGGATGATTACTTTGGGGTTTTATTCTAGAGGAATTATTTTTTTTATTTGTGTTGGACTAGCTGTCTGATGAGATATCTTCCAAGCCAAAAGAAAAAAAAAACCTAATTCTAAGGATATAGAAAGGTTCACCATTAAAAGATTGATTGCTAGATAGTGACTTGTTTGTCTCTTATAACTCATGAAACAGATGATTCTCTAATGGTGCTCAGATCTATGTCAGACAACAGAGTGGCAAAAAATGGGTCAATAAGTCCTGGGAATCACACAGGTTTCTGAGTACCAGAAGCATTAAACTATTCCAGATGTGAGATTTCTGTTCAATGACCAGTGAGAGTACAGATGGCTATAAGAACTAAACTACTCTAATGGGTGGAGTCTCAGCCTGGGCTTGAGTGCCTCTCTCATCCTGCCACATGTTCCGTCAAGTATTTAAAGAGCAAATATAAGGAAGAAGCATAAGATTGGGTTTTTTTTTTTTACTCCCAGAAGCCAGGAACATAAGTAAAACGTTGCCAGTCGGAAGATTCAGGCTCAATGTCAAGGAAAATGTGGCAATAATTACAGTGATCCAAAAGTGAAATGGGCTGCCACCAATAGGGTTGCCCTTTCCCTTAACTGAGCTCATCAAATGAAAGTCGATTGTGTAGACGGAATTTTCAGTTTCCTTGTGTTTGTTCTAGGTAGTTTCTGAAGTACCCAATTTTTTAATGCTGATGTATTTTCATCCTTAGAACAATCCTAGGACCTAGGCAGTGTAAGTATCCTTAGTTTACAAGTGAAAAAATTAGAGAACAGAAAGAAAATAATTTTTTCCAAAGTTACACAGCTAGGAAGGGATAGAGTGGGATTTGAACCCTTGTCACCTGTTTACTAAAACGGTAATGCTTTTTCCCCTAGGAGAACCCTGGAATTTGTGCAAGGGTAAGCAAGTGAAAAATCACATGAACAGCAGAAATGGAAAGAATCGGAAAAAAAAGAGGCTAAGGTAAGATTTCAAGCCTATTTGCCTTTATTCCTCTCTTAATCTGGTATGAATCAATCAGAAGTAAAAATAACTCCGAGGCCTGCAAGCAGGAGTGTGTGTAGACATAAAGAACAGTCAGGATGAAAAAGAAGTGGAGGACCATTTCTCTGACATTAGAATTTGAACTTGGAGTTCGCAGGATTGAGATAGGAACAAACTTTCTAAATCGTCAAGCATCATTTTTCAGATACCATAGATTAGGATGAGGAATGCACTCTGGCTACAGGATGGAATGGAGTCTACCAACCCAAAGGGAATCTGAGTCCTCTAAATTAGATATTTAACAAGTCATATATTGATTATTAAGGAAATGTATGGCAGAGTGGAAAGATCATGGAGTCTGAAGAGTAGGAACCCTGACTCTTAGGGATGATAGGCAGAGAATAGTTAATAAGAACCAGAATGATAGAGATCAATGACAGACAAAAAGAGAGACAGACAGAGAAGCAAAGAGACAATCAGAGACAAAGATGGAGAGACAGAGAGATAGATTCAGAGAAAGACAGAGAAAAAGACAAAGACATAGAGCCAAGAAGGGGAGAAGGACTTCAAAAGAGAGGAGAAAGGGGACAAAAACTTTGTAAGAAATGGGGGAGTGTGATCCCAGGGATGAACTGAGATAATAGACTAGAAGTCATGCTGACAGAATTCACAAGATCGCCAAATTCAAGAGTGATTCTAGAGTTACAAAAAACATAATTCAATTTATTGGAAGGCTGTCACAAGGTATAGGTATATAGTCTCCTTCTAATTGGAGCCTAAGAGCAGATATTTAAATAATGGGTAGAATTTGGAAGGAGACAAAGTTAAACTGTCCAAGGAAAAAAATTTCCTCAGTATTAGTCTTCCAAAATAGAAGAAATTATCTCTGGATTCCCTTCCTTCCTCTTAAGGTCTTCTGGGAAAGTCCTGATGACTCTTTCTTGGAGATGTTTTGAAGGGTATTTGTTCTTTAGATACAGATTGTATTACTAGATCACAGAGGTCCCTTTGAACTTGGAAATTCTATGAACTGAAAATTCAGAGAAATCATCTTTGGGGAGGTCAATAAGGATTAGGTCAGAAAACACAAGATAAAAGGGAGCTATAAATTGTGACCAAAGTTAGTTTCTTTCTTATATTGTAGAACTTCCACCAAAAAGGTTTTTTTTAAGTAATAGCATTAATGAAACCCCTCCTCTTGGACTGCTATGGACCTGATACTGAGGTAGAAAGAAAGAATCAAAGAATTAGGAGGGTCTCTAACCACAAGTGAGTCAAACCTATATACAAAAGGAATGTTTCACTAAATTATACCCAAGAAGTGGTCATAGAGCATCTGCCTGGTGATCTCCAAGGAGACTCCCCAAGTCTGAGGCAAATCATTCCTTTTCAGAGCAGTTGCAATTGTTGGGAAATTATTCTGTTTCTCCAAGATGTGAATTCTAATCCCCATTTTACTACATGTTAATTGGGAGAGGTAAGACCTCAAGGTAAAAAGGATGCCAAGTTCTAGAACCATTTTGGAGTGATTGCGAAAGTCACAGGCTCTCTGAACCTCAGTTTCCTTATCATAAAAGAAAGGAGTTGGACTACATGTTTTCCAGGTACTTTTCCTCCTGCAACATGCCTATATCATTCTAGGGATGACTTTGAGCAAGTCAAGACTTCCTTTTTCTGAACTGCGATTTCTTCATCTGTAAAGTGGGGATAGACTCTCTTCTCTACCTACTTCCCTGTCATGCTGTGAATATTTAAGGATATAATGAAAGCAAAAGTGATTTGGAATTATAAAACACAGTGCAAATTTGCTTTACTGATTTAGGGCTATAAATTTCAGTTCAACAAGAGACCTTAGAGATTATGTAGTCCAAATCCCTCATTTTATAGATAAAAGACCCCTACAGGTCTTAGCATTTGCCTTAGAGAGACTTAGGGAATAAATAGCAGGATCAGAATGTAATATAAATTATTTTTCTCCAAATCAAGAGCAATTATGATTTTCAGTAAGTTAGGTGACAAAGGAAGAGGGGGTGGGACTTCAAGTCATTAAGATCTGAATTTAAATCTTACCTCAGACACATACAAGTTGTGTGGCAACATTATGTTCCTTTCTTCATCTGTAAAATGGGGATAATACCTCCAAGGGTGTTGTTGCAAAGATCAAAGAATTAATGAATTTTAGAAGTTTTGAACACCTTAAAGCCTTTACATAAATGGTAGCTATAGTCATTACAAACTATCAAATGAAAAAAATGCATGTAAACTATTAGGTGGTGTAGTGAATAGATTATTGGACTTAACAATGAGGAAGACTTCTCTTCATGAGTTCAAATCTGGCTTCAGATACTCACCAGCTATGTGACCCTGGACAAAACAACTGATTCCTCATTTGTAAAATGAATTGGAGAAAGAAATGGCAAATCACTCTTGTATCTTAGCCAAGAAAACCCAGAATGAGATCACAAAGAGTCAGACTAGATTGTATAACAAGTTATAAAGGACCATAGACATCTCAGCATTTATTACTTCCTATAATCCAGAAAAAGTATTACTTAGTGCCCCCTGGAAATTATGAAACTATTTATTGAACTTAGAATGGAATGTAATACAAAAAAAGTGTGGCCATCACTGCTCTCCCGGATTGCTGCAGCATCCAGCAGGAGGCGGTGGCGCCCACTTTGGGAATCACTGATTTACATTATCAATCACCTGTAGAATGGGTATGAGAACACCAATGCCTCCTACTCATGCTGCAACAAAGCTAACTATTAAGGGCTGACTGCAAAGTGCAGAAAACAGTAGCCAAGGCTTCAAACAGTTATCTTTGTGAGAAGAGACTTGACATTTTCCAATCATTTCCAACCCATTTTTGCATGTGATCCTCCTACTGCTATTGCCCAGTGGAGGAAAATACAGATAAACATGTACTCAAAATGGGAGTTTAACATGAATGCTAATTTATTTTAAATGTTTTCTAGCATTGTCTCTTGGTAATATAAGTTGGCAGTAGAATAGTAGCACAGTGGGAGGTTAATAGAGATTTAGAAACCTATGGCTAAGTTGTAATTTTCTTTTGATTTTCATTTTTAATCTTTTTTCTCCCATTTTTCCCCTTCTGCTTACTAAAAATCCAGTCATTCACTTGTTTTAAATCATAACACTTAAAAGTTGCTGAACTAATTTGTATCCTAAGGTATTCACTCATAATGGGAGCTCAGAGCATGGATAGTACCCAACTGAGCAACAAGTTCTATTCCAAAAGTTTATTTGTAAATCAGTTGTTCTTAACCTGGCACATATCTCACAATAGAAATGAAGCCATAGAGTACTTCTCTTAATGAGATAAAACAAAGGAACAGTTCTAATAAAGCAGAATCCAATGCAGCTAAATTAAAGGTCCTAAAATAGGTTCGAAAGACAATTAATTATAGAAGGCATGGATAATAAATTAAGGATTCATGAAAAAATTCATGAAAATGAATTCATGAAAAAGAGTATCTAGGAGTACAGAAAATACTTTGGTACAGAACAAATCATCATGATGTCAGTTCTTTATAAGCCCAGCTTGATTCTTCTCCAGTGTCTCCTCTTGGAGTTTTACCTGATCTTATTGCCAGTTTTCATGCGAATCTACTGAAGAATCAGAGGGTTTGGTTCTGCTTCTTTGTAAGGAACCTCTTGATTCTGAAAGTCTTGTGGGAAGACATGGCAATGTCTCAGCAGGGTAGCCAAATGGATTGCAGGCTCAATATAAGTCAACAGTATGACAGAGCATCCCCAATAGCTCCCATGATTTAAGACTTCATTAAAAATAAAAACTAAAAAGTCAAACACAATGGAGAGAATAGTCCTGTTTATTTTCTGCCATGCTCAGACCACATATGGACTGTTATGTTCAGTTTTAGGAGATCTAATATGCATTTTAGAAAGGACATAGACAAACTAAGCATGCTCAAAAGAGGATGCCCTGGATGGTAAAGAAGACTGAAGAACATGCCATATAAAGCTACTAGAAATGTTTGCTCTGGAGAAAAGAATATCTAAGGAGGGGAGATATGACCTGAGAACTATTTACAGTTATTTGACAGGCTACTTTGCATAAGGATTAGAGAATTACACAATTATAAAACTGTAATGAACTTCAGTGACTATCTTGTTTATCCATAATAGAAAGGATCTCTATTTATACCCAAGAAGGGATCATTCAGATTCCAGTTGAAGACCTCTGATGCGGAGGAATACTGTCTCAAGGAAATGTATCCCATTTTTGGATAATCATTAGGAAGATATTTCTGAAATAATCCAAAAATTTCCTCTGTAATTTCTATGTGTTAATCTTGAAATCAGATGAACACTTTCAAGGGTTAAACAGAATACTTTTCATATTCTGGAAGGTAGCTCTCATATCCATCCTAAGTATTATCTTTTCTAGGCTAAATATCCCATTTCCTTCAACATTAAATGATCTTTCAAATCTTCTCCAGCCTAACTGCCCTTTTATGCATGTTTTCCAATTTATCAGTGTTTATCCTGCACTGAGGCACATAGAACTGATATTAGAATATTCTATATGTGGTTATATAGCACATTAGAGAGGACACAAAGTTTGATGACAATTAGATTCATTTTTCTGAGTTCAAATCCATCCTCAGACACTGACTATGCAACCTTGAGCAAGTCACTTAACCTCATTTGCCTCAGTTTCCTCATCTGTAAAATGAGCTGGTAAAGGAAATGGTAAATCACTACAGTATCTTTGTTTAAGAAAACCTCAATTAGGGTCAGAAAGAGACAGATATGACTGAAAAACAACCAAATTGAGTTTAAAAGAATAACATAACAAATTAATTCCCAGGAACTTAGAGGTCCAATGTCCCTAAATCTAATGATCCTATAAATCAAATTGAATTGAATCAAAATGAAAGGTTTAGGTCCCTAGACAATATCATATAGTCAAGTAAGTGCAAGGATTTAGAATCCAAAAGCCTGAATTGTAATCTTGAACTATTTTTTATTAACTCTGTGATTGTAGTTCAGCCATTTCCTATCTGTACGTCTCGGTCTTTTCATCTGTAAAATGAGGGACTTGGGCTAAGTCATAGGGTCCCTTTCTATATCTGACTGCTAGGAGATTAAAGAACGGAGATTCCTCACTTCCTTTAAAGGCTCAGCCTCAGGGACCCAATCCTCAATGAAGCCATACTTAATCCCTCTAGTACTAGTTTGCTTCCGACTGGAGGAATTCACCTTAGGTCTGCACCCAAAGTCATGCCTGCTTCATCCTTTGCTATCTTAGGTATTTCTTTTCTAGATTAAAGTCAAGGCAGCCACCCACCATGGAGCTATAACTACAGCAATGGGGACCTGTCCCCAAACTTTTCTTAGTTACTGCTGAGCCAAAGTGAGATTCTGCACCAGAGGCAGTCGTATCAGCAAAGTTTATGGAGCAACTTATTAAAAGAGAGAAAGAGAGCAACGTTAGCAGTAAATAGCCCTTGACAGTGGCTAATGCAGGATAAGGAGGAAATTTTGTTGTTGTTGTTGTTGATAGTGGGCAAGAGGCTATAAGGCCAAGGGAGGGGGAAAAAGCAAAGAAGTAAAAATTTAATAAAAAAAATCTGATCATCTGGCAACTTTAAATAGGGTCACACTGCTGCAGTTGAATGCAATGAATTTTACTCCAATACAGATGAAGTATACCCTCCTAGGAAACGTGTAATGCTCCAATTATTGTGACCTGATAAATTTATCAAAAGTAGGTTCAATTCAATTCAGTTCCACAAGCATTTATCCAGCATCTATTTTGGCCCTTGCTAGACACTGAGAATCAAAAAGGGAAAAATGATAACAATCTTTGCCCTCAATGTGCTTACTATCTAAAGAGGGGGTGGTGGGCAGGCAGAATCTGATGGGAACATAAATGATTATGATACAAGGGACATTGTTAAGGACAAAGAAGTCAAGACAAGACATGTGGAGGAAGATATTCAATTCCGTAAACATTTATTAGACATCTCCTTTTTGCAAGGCATTAGAAATACAAGGACAGAAATTAAAAAATCCTTACTGTCAAAAGGAGCAGCTGGATGGCTCAGTGCATAGAGTACCAGATCTGAATTGAAATCTGGCCTCAGACATTTATCACTTATGTGATCCTGGGCAAGTCATTTAGCCCTGTTTGCCTCCATTCCTCATCTGTAAAATGAACTGGAGAAAGAAATGATAAGCCACTCTTGTATTTCTGCCAAGAAATCCCCAAATGGAGTCACAGAGAGTCAATAGTGGCTAAAAATGGGTGAACAACAACAACGACCCTCAGAAAGCTTGCAGAATGCAGGGGATGGGTCATGCAGGGATAAACAAGATACAAGGCAGGGACTGAAGACAACAAGTAAGAAACTGGGAGTAAGGAGAAGTACCTTTCATTCGAAGGATCAGGAAAATGGCATCAAAGAAGTGATATCTGAACTGAAACTTGAAGAGGAGGGTTTTAAAAGGCGAGGTAATCTAGGTGAACATATGGAGGCAAGAAATAACATGTTGAGTTTAGGGAATAGCTCATAGTCCAATTAGTCAAAACCAAGAGTCTGTGAGATTCTAAGTCCTGCTCTTTACCCATTGTACCACCTACCTGCAATCCAGGACTCCAAAGAATCCAAAATCTCTGATATCTGTACAGAAGCCCAATCAACATGCTAATGGGAATTTTTATTCATTTGATAATATGTGGCTACCAGTATAGCACTTGGACTGCTTATCAATTATTCTTTGCCCTTGCTATGTGATGAACCCATCTATTTTTCCTCTCAAATCGTATATTTGTTTCATGACATTATTTCTCTTTTACATGCTCATCATTCACCCTCCATTTCCCTTTAGGTGATCCTTAACTTCAATTATCACAGGATCATAGATTTAGACCTAGAGAGGACTTTTGAGGCCATTGCATCCAACACTTTAATTTTATAAAATAAGGAAACTGAAAGCCAAGGAGGTTAACTTATGCAAGGTGTTTTATTATATTATGATAAGAAGTTTTATTAAGTTCATTCTGTCTCATTAAGAGCAGAAGTTTTGTCAAAGGAAGTTTATATCACAAAGGTCACAGAACTGGGACTTGACCTTAGGTATTCCTGACTTTAAGATCACCAGCCTATTTACTGGACAACTTGTCTACCTGCTTTGGAAATTGTAATGATTTGAAGATCAATATTTTATAGCAACAAATAACATCACATCAATAGAAAAAATATTGGTATTAAAATGGTAGGCTTTTGTTTTAGAATTATTCAAAGAACTTGGAAATTTTAAAAAGACATTCTAGGTTTCTCTTGTCCTGGTTCAGTCCAGGTTCCAGCCTACTGCACAGTTGTGATATCTATCCAAGTTAGATATACAAATTAATGAGATGTATAAGTTGTCATCTGACTGGATACTTTAGTATAGACAACAGAAATTTTTCATCCACTTTTTTTTCCTGAGTGGATAGTTAGGTCGAACTCTTTTGAGTTAGGAATCTAATTTAGAGGCTCTGCAATGTTATCAGGCTTTTTAAAAAATCAATACAGTGTAACAGGAAGAACTTGACATGATAAACTATTAATGTTTCTGGATTGTTGATTGAGGGAGACCCACTTCAACATAGTCTCAGAGTTGGGTATCTTCAATAACGGTAGTAAACATTTTTGGCAATCTATGCAAGTGTAGTACAAGGAAAATTGAAGAAGTAAATAGAAACAACTAGGAATATTAAATTTTATTCCACCGAAAATGGGGCACCTGAGTTCAGACATGAAAAAAGACAAGGATTCTGAGATGTGTGGGTGAGAAAGAAAAGCATTCCAAATATATATGATATCTTCTGCAAACGCACAAAGGTGGGAGCTGGAGTGTTAAGTTCCAAGAACAGCTAATAATATAGTTTGACAAATATGTAACTAATTAATAGCAGCATTATATAAAATATACATGGCAATCAGATAGTAAAGGACTTCAAATGCAACTAGCTGTAAGGCATTTATATTTTATTCTCCAGTCAATGTTGTTGTTCATCCTTCATTTTCAAAGAGAACCAATGATATCACAGGGTGCTCTCTTGATTTGTGAATAAACTGGATTTAAGTAAGCCAGAAATGAACAAAGTTGTCAGCCTTACTCTCTCTTCCAGAGTTATCCAAGTCCAATGGTGAGGTAAAACTCAAGCTGGCTGGTGATGGCTCAGGATGCAGTGGCTAACCTTGGCATCTTTGATATCTGAGCAAGCTCTAAGTTTTCCACAGCACCAGTTTCATCCACCTTCATGTCCACTGGAATAAATTGCTCACATCTGTCCATTCTACTGGGGGAAATCTTCACATGCTTGGGATAGACATCCCCCGAACTCAAATTCCAAAATTGGTTTTAAGACCTATTAGTTACCCTCAACCTGGTTTAGCCCATCTGCTTAGATGGTTTAACTAAGGTGCAGCCATTGCACATGCTATAACATCTTAGAGTCACAAGAGAACGTATGGGGTGTTCAAGCAGAACTAGCATCTCTGGTGTGAGAGTCTGCCAAGCCCTTTATCATGGCTGCTCATCCACCTTTGGAGTCTATCTTTCACCCAACTCTCACCTGTGGTTCCATAAAGCTACGTGCTCAATAAGGAGTCCTTGAACGTTTTCTGAGCAGGGAGTGGATGCTTCCCAGAACCAGAGTCCTAGAGTATTATTTTGGTAGCCATGAGAAGGATGGTTTGGTTAGGACAGTCTTAGAGTTATGACATGAAATGAGTCATTTTTTCTTTTCTCCTCACGAGTGACATGATTTTAATGGTGTTAAAGTAGCCAGGGCTCATGTGTACCAGTTTTGGCTGCTAACCCATGTTACCTCATTAAAATTCCATATTTGCCAACCTTGGTTTCACCTATTTTAGCCATATTGTACCCATATTGAATGTATCTTTCTCTCTTCTCCCATTTTATCCACAGTTTGACCAAAGACCCACAAGGATAGGTATTAATAGTGCTCAGAGAGAACCAGGAGAACCTTATACTCAGAGATGGATTCACTATGGCACAATCAAATGCAATGGATTTCTCTACTAGCAGCAATATGATAATCCAGAACAATTCTGAGGGACTTATGAGAAAGAACAATATCCAAACCCAGAGAAAGAACTGTGGGAGCAGAAACACAGAAGAAAAACAACTGCTTGATCACATGGGTCAATGGGGATATGATTGGGGGTGTAGACTCTAAATGATCACCCTAGTGCAAATATCAATAATATGGAAATAAGTCTTGATCAATGACACGTAAAACCCAGTGAAATTGTACATTGGCTATGGGAGAGGAGTGGGAGGAGGGGAAGGAAAGAACATAAATTATGTAGCCATGGAAAATTAAATTAATTAAATCTTAATTAATCAATTAAATAAAATTTAAAAGTATTTGTGAAAAAATAGTGCTCAGAAACATGAGAAACATTGACACAGCTTGTTGAAGACCACTAAGAAGGATTATAATGAAGATTGAAGTTGGCAAAATAGTCAAAGGGGAGGTATGGGTGTCATTAAAGCTTGGGTGGAGGGATTTGACTTTTATTCATTTGACAATAGCTAGCAGTTTCCACAATTTTGGAATGTTCTCATCCTCATGTATTATTATGCTGGAATAGTCTTTAATCCCCATTTCAGATATGTGAGTGAAACATCTTCTGGCCACCTCCTCTTGCTACATCCTGGAGTTTTTATTTTGTTAACAATTTTCCTGCCTTCTGTGGCTCCTTGGAGAATCACAATGGTTCAGATAGTTGACAATTGAATGGTACACACATCCTGAAACATAGAATTGTCCCCAGAGGCACATTTCATGCTACAATCCAAGGCAATCTTTGTTGCCAGAAACACTCAGGTTGTTTATGACTTTGGAGGGAAGAGGCTGGTAATGAGATTTTCAAACATGGACTGTTTTGCTTCCAAATGCCTGGTGAATGCCAGTACTCTTGCCTAAAGTAACACCAGGCCCAGATGATCAAATGAAAACCCCAGATGTTGCAGAATTAGACCCTCACAACCCCCCTGGGAGGTAGAGGGTCAGGATTATTATTACCTTTTGAGGAAAAAGTATTCCCAGAGAAGGAAGGGGATTGGCCTAAGGTCATTGCTTAGTGGTTATAGGAGTAACAAGAATGAGACTTGAATTCAGGTTTTCTAATTCTTATTCCAGTTATTTTACCATTGTGCTATGTTAATTCCCTATGGGGAAAAGTTTTGACTGATATCTTTTTTATCCCAAAGGAAGTAAGGCAGAGCTTTTTAATTCTCATATGAGTAATATTCTATGCACATATTTTACATTTTATGAAAACATAGTGTAGCCATATGCCACTGCTTCACGATTTTTAAATTCAGGAAAAAAACCTGATTACAGCTTGATAGCCCAAGTAAAGATAGAAACTGAAATAGAAGCAGAAAAAGAGAGGGATTGTGATAGAGATTAGATAGAGAGCCAGATAGAGATATAAGCAGCCAGATAGACACATGTTCATATGTGTGCACATATATGTACATGTGCATTTATACACCTGTATGTATATGTGTTGAATATATGTGTGTATGTGTATGCAAGTGGTACTGGAGGATTGAACTGGGAGTACGTAAGATCTGAAGATAATATAGATCTCATTGTCAAGTTTAATACCCTCACATTGGAGGTAATACTTTTTAATTGAGTTTTCCTCCAGCCATTTCTGTGCATGTGTCTATGTATAAGTGTGTGTATTTCTTTTTTTTTTTTAAAACTAGCTCTAGATACCAGAATTTTTTTTTATTTTCCTGTTTCTGACTTTAGACTCCTCCCAAAATCCCTAGCTAACCTCCCTTCCATGCTTTCAATATTCTGCTGAAGAACAAATTCCCATTTCTGCTTTTATCATTCTCTGTCTTTCTCTTTTTCTTTTCCCATTCTTTTCCTAGCTCAAGGAAGAGAGCTGTCCAGAATCCTCCTCCTTCTTATCAACTGTTCTCTTAATTTGAAAAATGTTAATTTGTGGGGCTCCTTTCCAAGAAATATAAATGTAATTAATCATTTTTCATCCAACTAGACTACTCTGAAATATAACCCGCAATTTACGGATTTGGTGCATAAATGTTTTATCTTTATTCTCTCGATGACATTCGTATAAGGTAGGGTTCTGTAAATGAATAGTTCTGCTTCCTCTTCCATATCTGGTATGACTATGCATAACACTGACACCTTCCTGATTCTACATTTTTTTTCTTAACTCTTACTTTCTGTCTTAGAATCAATACTGTATATTGCTTCCAAGGCAGCAGAGTAATAAGGACTAGGCAATGGGGGTTAATTGACTTGCTCAGCATTACACAAGGCAAGATTTGAACTGAGGACCTCTATTCTCTGGGTCTGACTCTGCATTACAGTCCACTTGAGCTTCCCCATTTGCCTCACCTTTTTATTTGAAAGGTCATTGCCAGAGAAGGCTCATTCTCAGAAAACTGTAATGAGAACAATGTAATATGTTATAGGAATATCCATATTCAATATCAGGGGCTTAGATTGAATAATGGTCCTTCTATTTTCTAAGTATTTTCTAATACTTTCATATTAAAGGGTTATTGTGTCATCTCTCTGAACATATATACATGTCCCTGAACGCCAGAGAATGTTCAATATATGGTTAGTCTTGATGTGGGGGTGAGAAAGAGGAAAGAGAAAAGAGATCTTTCACCTCTGAAAGATCATGTGAAAAACCTCAAGTTTTTATGCCCTCTCTTTCCATTTTGGTAATCTCTCCCTTATTCCTAATATCCTACAAGGAAGATAAGGGATTAAAAACATCATATCCCCTCTAACCTTCCTAATTATGAAGCATGTAATCCTGGATCCCACTCATAGGATCTTTCTCCATATTCCAAATTCATGAATAAGGAAAAGTGAATTCTAGACTAATTAATGGGTAATTCATTCTTTCATCTTCCAGTCTTTGAGCCCAGTTTTGTAGTCTATCCATAGATGCTCTCTGAGATTCAAAAAAGTTAAGAAATTTGTTTAGTGTCTCACCAGAAGTAAGTGTCAGAAAGGGAATTCAAACCTTTGACTCTAAATCTTTCTTTTTCTTTCCCTTCAAGAAGGTCAGAACATCATAG
Organism: Gracilinanus agilis; assembly: GCF_016433145.1. Taxonomy (NCBI): domain Eukaryota; kingdom Metazoa; phylum Chordata; class Mammalia; order Didelphimorphia; family Didelphidae; genus Gracilinanus; species Gracilinanus agilis. The sequence continues at coordinate 65,314,080 of NC_058131.1, read as the reverse complement.
TATATAGTCTTGTCTAGCCTTTGAAGCATACAATCATTGATTTAATAGTTTGGTCTTCTCTTACTATATGTACTTACTATATACATACATATTTATGTGTGTGTGTCTAGTTTGCTGAATTTGCTTGCCAAATTGCTCTCTTGTCCTTCATTTTATTCTGAACCCCTTTTTGCTAAAAGGCAGAGCAACATATAGTTCATGATTTTCTGTAATACAAATTTATCCTTCAAAAAGTAGGAAAATTAAGGGGAACAAAGCAGATTCTGACAAACAAGTAAGAACTTGTTTAAGTAGAAATAACTAGCATCTTGACAAAAAGTAGGCATTCCATTATAGTGTTCATGATAGAGAAGGAGAAGAAAACATTAGTATAGCTGATGTGAATTCTAATTTTGAGAAAACAGATTTCAAAAGATTAGGGAACAGACAGCTAGTATCTAATGAACTAATATTCCATGGAAGAAGCTGACCCAAGAGGACATGAAGCTCTCGAGAGTAGAATTCTGAAGACTAAGGAAGATATGATTCCAACTAGGGGAAGGACGAGCTGGCTAAAGATAACGAGATTGTTTCAAAGGATACTATTTAACCAACTCATATTTTTAAAGGTAACATTTATTTATTCATGTATAATAATAATAATAATAATAATAATAATAATAATAATAATAATACCAGGTACCATAATAGAGTTCTGGGCATGGAGTCAGGAAGATCTGAATTCAAATTTAACCTCAGATACTTTCTAGCTAGGTCATCCTGTGCAAGTCACTCAGCCTCTGCCTCAAGTTCCTTGCTGATAAATTGGGGATAATATAGCACCTATCTTCGAGGGTTGTCACCAGGAAAAAGCAAGATTAGTAAAGCACTTTGCAAACCTATCATTATATAAATATTAATCATCATTATCTATATATAAATATAATGTAATCAAGGGCAGATAATGGAATGAAAACAGAAGGGGGGAATAGAATCAAAAGCATTCATTCCCCCTCAGTGAGCTGAAGCTAGCCATAAGGATTAAAAAAAAATAAATATGTAGTGGAAATTAGATTTTATAAGTCACCAGATTATTGGATAATATATTGGATAATAGATTTAGGATGGGAAGAAATCATGAAGTGCAATCCATTCATTTACATAGAAGAAAAGTAAAAGAACTAAGGGTCCCACAGCTAGTAAGTGTATGAGGCAGAATTGGACCTCATATCTTCCCCATAACAAATCCGAAGCTCTGGCATTATGCTATCTAGCTGCCCTTCTCTTTTGTACTAGACGTGTCTCAGGAAAATGGGAGACATCTCAATTGTTTATGTCAGTTCAATGAGGGAATATGGCCTGGCATTTTGTAAACACTTAATAAATATGTTTTTATTCCTTTACTCATTCCTTCCTTTCCCCACTTTTGAGCATTGTTGTTGTTCTGGCATTTCAGTCATGTCAGTCTTTTGTGACCCCATTTTGAGTTTTCTTGGCAAAAATAACAGAGTGGGTTTGGTTTGGGTTTGTCATGTCCTTATCCAGCTCATTTGAGAAATGAAGAAACTGAGGCAAACAGGGTAGCTCAATTTGCCTGGTATTATACATATTTAGTAAGTCTCTGAGGCCAGATTTGTATTCAAGAAAATGAGTCTTCTTGGCTCCAGCACCAGCACTCTATCCACAGCATGATCTAACTGTCCTGGTTATACATCATTATTTTCTCCTTTCACAGTAGGCCCCTCAAAACTATTCCTTTGTCCTTCCTCTTTTCTTAGTCATATTGTTCCACACTTCAATCTCCTGATGCTTATCAAAATTCCTCCTGCTTTTTCTTATCTATTTTCTTCTTTGTTTGAACCATTTCTTTCCCCCTTCCAAGGAACAGTTCATTCTCCCAAATACCCTAGTGATTAGAGATAGATTTTCCATCCTTTTCACCTTTTCCTTCAGGATACAGAGCACTATGTACTTTGTGCATACAGAAGGACACCTTGACACTGACAAAAGCCCAAAATGGCAAATTTTATTTCACCTAAATTAACATCCAGGGCTCAAAAACAACTGTGGGTCTGTCATCTTAGACTCTATCTGGCTTCATTTAAAGATGCTTCTTACATATTTAGTCAGAGGGTGATGAATTTTTTAACCCTACTCATTGTCTTAGAATTAATACTAAGTATTGGTTCAAGGAAGAAGACTGGTAAGGGCTAGGCAATTTGGATCAAGTGACTTGTCCAGGGCCAGAGGTCTAGAAAATATGTGAGGTCAGATTTGAATTCAGAACTTTCCACATCTAAGCAAGGTTTTCTATCCACTGTGTCACCTAGCCTCCCCTGGGTGGTGAATTTTTTAAGTTTAACATATCTTGAAAACCATCTACCCAGAGTAGAAAGTCTGCTAATTCTGTCTTTGCTGTTTATTATTGATATAACATTGTGCAAGTTATTTAAACTCTCTAGGCCTTCATCTATAAAATCAGGGGTTTGAATTTAGATTAATCCTAAGACTCCTTCTAGTTCCAAATCTATGATCCTGGAAGCAGGCTAAGATGGCCATAAAGTATAAGTAATTTCAGGACTCTTCCTACTACTGATAACAACAAAGTGTCTCAAAGGGACAAAAATCAAAATCAGACAAAGGAAGGGGCTCTGCCAAGGGGTGCAGCCTTTAGGGTAGATAGAATTTGGGTATTTCTACACTACAAGGGAGTAAAATTACACCTACCAAAGCATGAGCTGACCACCCCTCTCCCATACCACCTACTTCACTAGTGTCAGAGCAAGGGATGGGGCAATCTCTAAATTTGGGGGGGGGGCTGGCTGAGGGGATCACAGTCACCCCTCAGGGCAGCACAGGGCCTTGGCAGGTACACTTGGGATCCAAGGCTGAGGAGTGGGAAACATGGAGTTCAGAATACAGGCACAGAGACAGGGCAGACCCAGGCTGGCCAGGCAGACCTGGGCCGCTCCAGGCAGATGTAATGGAGACTGGAAAAATAGCCTCAGAGCAAGACTCTTTAAAACCCACTAGATCAAGAACTACCTGCATGCCTCACTCAGACTTCTGGATGAGAAGCCAATGTAATTCAGAGGAAAAGAAGAGAATAGCAATGGCTACCAACATGAAGGAACTGCAATCCATGTGTTCCAAAAGAAATAAAAAGATCTTGATTCTAGATAACTTCTATGGAGAAAAGGAGCAGAGTACAGAATCAACAGTAGAGAGAGACAAACAAGAAAACACATCCAAACTTTCAAAAAAATGGAAATTGGTCACAAACTCTCAAGGAACTCAAAATGGATTTCAAGAACCAAGTAAAAAAGATAGAACAAAAATGGGCAGAAAAGTAGGAAATGAAAATGCAAGTAATTCAAAAAAGAAAAAAAAACAGTTTAAAAGACAGAATCTCCCACTTGGAAAAAGAAACCCAGAAATCCCATGAAGTTATAAGCAAATTGGAGACCAGAATTGACCTGCTAGATGCCATGAAAAGCAGGATGGACCAAACCAAAAAGGAAAATCAAAAAATCATAACTGAAAACTAGTTTTTTAAAACTAGAATTTGGAGAGTAGAAACTAATGATCTCATAAGACAGCAAGAATTAAATAAAAATTAATAAAGTAAAGTTAAAAATATAAAAAAGAAGGAAATATGAAATATATCATTGAAAAGACAACTGACCTGGAAAACAGGTCCAGAAGAGACAATTTGAGAATCATTGGTCCACCTGAAAACCTAGAAATAAACAGAAGCCTTGACATTATACTACCAGAAATTGTCCAAGAAAACTGCCCAAATATTCTTGAGCAAAAGGGCAAAATAAACATTGAAAAAGTTCATAGATCACCCTCTTAATTAAATCCTCAAAAGACAATCCCCAGGAATGTAATTGTCAAATTCAAGAGCTTCAAAGTCAAAGAGAAAATATTACAAGAAGCCAGAAAGAGATAATTCAGATATCAAGGAACACCAATCAGGATTACAAAGGATCTGGCAGCCTCCACACTAAAAGACTACAAGGCTTGGAATATGATATTCAGAAAGGCAAGAGAATTGGGTCTACAACCAAGGATCACCTACCCATCAAAACTGACTATATTCTTCCAAGGGAAAGTATGGGCATTTAACAAAAGAGAAGATTTCCAAATATTTGTAAAGAAAAGACCAAAATTAAATGGAAATTTTGATGTCCAAATACAAAATTCAAGATAAACATGAAAAGGTAAACAAGAAAGAGGGGGGAAAATAATAATGCAGTAAGGTCAAATTGTTTGTATTCCTATGATATTTGTAACTCTCAAAAATTGTTTTCACTATCATAGTAGATAGAAGAATTAGTCAGAGTTTGAGATACTAAGTGTTTTAAGATGATATGTAAAAAAAAAGGAAGATGGCACCAAGAGAAACTTAAAGGAAGAAGAAAAAGAGGATAAATTATAACACATAAAGAGGTGCATGGAAGAGGGAGGGGAAGAATACTATTATAAGAAGAAGGAGAGAGTGCTAATAGGTAATACTTAAACCTTACTCTCACTCGATTAAATTCTGAGAGGGAAGGGCATCTAGATCTATTGGGATATAGAAGTTGAGAGGGAAAAACCTGGGGGTGGGGGAGTGGAGCAGGGACTACCAAAAGGGAGGGGAAAGAGATTGGGGAAGGAATTCAATAGACCAAATCTATGATCCTTAGTGTAAAAGATTAGCAATTTGCATTGGTAAAGTACCGATATGCAAAATTACAAATTCTTAGATTAACAGAGTCATAGATGACCTGAACTATCACTGGTGAGTGACAAAAAATGACCAAGCCAAATTTTCTACTTGAAATATCAAAAACTGAAATATAAAAATGAATTTTCTATGTGAAATATAAAAAAAAAAAACAACAACAGCGGACTTCTCCATTGTTTTGGGTGGGTGACCAAAGATTCAGAGAAGATTCCAAGAAGGTTTAATAAATAATCACTCTGGAGGAAAATGAATGGAAAACTCATGATCCGCTTTGGTGGAAGAACTAGCCATATTTTGGGGTGTGAATTCACTGAAGTGTATGACCTCTGCCCCACATTTATCAAGTTTTTAATGTCTATTTTCATTCTAAGTCTTTGGCTTCCTCAGTGGTAGAAACTCCCAGTGAGGAAAAGCCTTCTAACAATGGTTCTGCTACTTATAGCCTTAGAGATCTGCCTGGGGCATTGAAAGGTTAAATACCTTGCCCAATGAACACTCCCCCAAAGTGGGAGTTGAAAACACAGCTTGTCCTGATGCCGAGCCAAGTCTCTTTGAACTCCCCCATGCTGACTCCTTTGAACACTTAGCTGTTTCTAAAAATAGTTTATATTTTTGTCAATCTATATAAATCAAGAGCTCTTTATTAACCTGGAAGGGAAATAGAACAAAAATTATCGTTCACCACTAATAACAATATTAATATAATTACATATAATTAATAGCATTAGTATAATTATGATTATTATAAAGGAAGAAATTTAAGATTAGAGAATGAAAACCAAAAGTCTCAGAATAGAAGAGAGATCCCAAGCCAGAGTTTCAGAGTACCACTTTCATGTTCCTTCCACTACACCAAAGTGACTTTTCTGTAATAGGAAGGAATATTATTGATGTTTTGCTGCTGGGACCTCTTCAGCATATGCATGATGTATTCATGACTGAAATGGTCATATATTCCCTCAGATACATGTCAAGATTTCAAAGGACCATGAATTAAGAATTTGAGGACAACTATTACATAGCCTCCTCATTTTATAGAGTAAAAATATGCAGCTCAAAGTGAAGTGACCCAGGTAGTAAGCCATAGACCTGGAATTCATATCTAGGTCCTTTTAACTTCAAATCCAATAGGCTTTTTGGATTGTTTGTTTTTCCATCTAAAATGATGCCTCAATGGAAAGTGACACTATAGGGCAGTGATAGAAAATCTTTTAGAGATGGAATACCCAAATTGAACCCTCTGCATGTGAGCTGCCTCCTTACCCCAGACAGGGGAGGAGGAAGCTCTCCCATTGGGTGGCTGCGTAGAGGGGCAGGTGATGTGAGGAATGTCCTCAGGCATGGAGAAAGGGTAGGGAGCAGCCACCCCCAGCATACATGCCATAGGTTCACCAACACAGCAATAGAGTATTGTAGGAACAGGATAGCAAACAATAATCCTTCTCATGCTGAATGTTTCTCCCTCCCTTAGATAGAAGGTGTCCACAGGCAGATTTCTGTTCCACATAATGAAAAGCCTTCTAACGATCGAAGCTGTCTAAAAATGGAAGCCACCTCAATAGGTGGTTAGTTCTTTGGCTTTTCAAGCAAATATTTCAAGTAGGGGTTGTACTAGATTGCCTCTGAGGTCTGAGACTCATCAATCAACAAACTCTAAATTCCAATGTACTATATGAAGAGAGCACATACAAATCCCTGAAGGAGATTTCAATACCTGTCCTTAGCTTAGTATTTACAACCTGTCCTTCCCTCCCACTCAATGGAAGATTTTTCTATCCAGAGATTTATCATATCCTTGTATCACTTAGGTATAGTTTCATTCTCATTTTGCTCTTTCCAGTTCAAGCAAAGTGGCATCAGAAGTCAATTTAAGTCAGTATGGTATTTGATATCCCAACCTTTCAAAGTCTGGAAAATAGCCAGGCCACCATCTTGTAATCAATATGCAAAATCACCATTCTATGGCATCTATTCTATGATCCTTCAAAACAACCAATGAATTAGAAGTTGTAGCCATTGTAAAAAATGGTTGCTATGAAAGTGGGGTGTTTATACAGAAATACATCTTGATGTGATGGCTCCATTGGGCAGAGAATAAGAAATCCTCTGAAGAAACATAACATATAGGTCTATAAAAGGAAGCCCTCCTTTCAACAAAAAGGGATTCTCACAATGAACTTCTTTCATGAGCTCTCAGTTTTTCTGCTACAACACTCCGACTTTCATCTTTGTGAGTTGGTGAGTCTGAAGGCATTGAAGCCATCTATTGAAGTGTTAAATCTAAAACAGATGCTGGATGGTAACTGTGCTAATTTCACTTGGATAAAAGTTGACATGGAATGTGAACTCAGCCAGATTGAGAGCACAGACACAGGCAGGCCTGTTCTTATAAAAAATCTGCAGGAGAATTTTTGTTTTGTTTTGTTTTACATCCACACACACACTATTCGGGAAATGGGAGCAGAGAGGGTGAAAAATGGTGTGAAGAGATAGCTGGTGTAATGAAGGCAACACTGTCATTTTTGTACTATAATTGTGGGCATATCATTTCTGCTTCTTGGTCCTCAGTTTCTTTCTCTGTAAAATATTCTCCATTTGTAGCTCACATGAATTATGATTCTAAATGAGACAAAACAGGTGATATTTTCTGGCTTCACAATTCATTTTTTAATTCAAAGATGTTTTATTTTCCCAATTATATGTAATAACAATTTTAACAAAAGTTTTCCAAAATCATAAGATCCAAATGAGACCAAAACCAGTATTAAGGGAGTTATATTTGGAATTTAAGACATAGCTATACCTGGTGAAAAGTTCAATCGTTAGGCCTTCTCCATCCTAACTATCTGGTGGATATAACCTGAATGACTAGAAAGAAAATTGATGTGAAGAAGCCAGTCTCCAAATGGTGTGGCAGCCAATTCAACCTATTATGGGATAACAATGGGCACATGTAGTCTTCCAGAGGAAAATCCAAGGAAGATCACACCTTAAATTTGGAGTATCACAGATGGGATGCTAGCTGCCATGATGTATCATCAAAACCACCACTCAAGAAGCACCTGTAAGTGGTGACTGTTGGTTAGAAAACAAAGAGTTGAAAGACATGAATAAGATGAAAGAAAATGAGGCATGAAATAAGAGCATCAGAAATGAAAGAGAGAACTTAAAGTTGAGCTATAACAAACTAGTTGACCCATCAACAAACCTAGTTCCATTTCTATGGAAATGAGCTCATTATTGTTAATATTTTTTTCTAGCTCCTGGTTGATTCATGAAGTGCCTTTTGAATTTTGATAAGAGCATCATGAATCACTGAAGAACATTTGGGCCAAAAATCTCAAGTTACCGATTACCGTCTTTCTTAGATAAGTATGCCCTTTGTGATCAGAGAAATTTCCATTTTCAAAAAGGCTCTTTGCTCCCACATCTACCTGAGCAGGTCAGGAAAGGCCTCAATTCTCCTCCTGAAATCTCCTGTTTCTGAAGTTGAACAATAGACATAATTTTTGGCATTTTTATAAGACATTACACTTTCCAAACAATTTGTAAATATTAATTATATAAAATCTTAGAATTGAAAGAGACCATGGAGATTTTTTAATTCTCCCAAAAGATTGCTATGAAGAAGGCAAATTTTATTTAGTTTCTGAATGTTTTTGAGCTGTGAAAGACCTTAGAGACCGTCTAGTCTATTTCCTTTTATACATGAGGAAAATGAGGAAGAGAAATATTTTTTGTTAGATAAACTTAGCCCCAGTTGGTCAAGGTAGGTATAGGTCACAGTTTCTAGGAAGATCATTTTCAACTTATTCTAAGGAAGAACTTTCTAACAATTATCCAACAACATAATGGGCTGCATTGTAAGCTAGTGAGTTTTCTGTCACTGGAGGCAGCCAAGCATAGACTGTGAATCTACTTATTGAACCTGTTGTAGATGGAATACATATCTTAATCAAGAGGGTGGCTTAACTGATATTTAACTCTAAAATTCAGAGGTCTAATCAAGTGACTTGTCCAAAAACACACAGATAAGCTAATAGCTGAGCCAGGATAAAAATTCTAATTTCTAATCAGGTGTGTACCATATTACTTTTAAAAACATTTCCTATTTTTCCAGTCTTCTGATACCTGTACCTTCCCCACCACATACACATGCAACTCATCCTCCCCATGCCTTGTGGTCCAACAATCCTGGCTTCTTGGCTGGTCCTCAATCAGACTAAACACTCCATCTCTCAACTCCATGTTTCTAGTGGTTCTGCCTCATACTTGGACTTGTCTTCCTCCTCATCTCTGCCTTTTAATTTCCCTGGCTTCCTTTGGGCCACAGCTAAAACCCCACCTTTTCTAAGAAGACTTCTCCAATCCCACTTAACTCTATTGCCTTCCCTCTGTTGATCATCCCCCATTTGTCAGTCTATAACTAATTCATACAGAGTTGTTTAAATGTTTTCTCTTCTATTAGGCTGGAAGCTCCTTGAAGGCAGGAATTGTCTTTGTCTGTCTTTATATCTTCCTTGCTAAATATACAGTAGGAACTTAATAAATGCTTCTTGACTGACATCTTTAGGCAAAGGAGACTGACTTCCTCTTTCCACATCCCCCTTGGGCCAACATTTCATGACTTCTCAATCATATAAAAGGCATTAATGGCAATAACAACAAGATCTTATAGTGGCTCAGAATTCTAGTTCTACCACTCCTTACCGACTTGTTCATAGTCACATAGGTAAGGAGTGGTAGAACTAGAATCCCTACTAATTATAGATATGTGGTCCTATGAGTCCCAGCTCTGGTCAAATTATGTACTTTCCATTTTTGAGTTTTGGCATCCCCATCTATAAATTAGAGATAAAAATAGTAGTGCCTCTGATCTCCATGAGAAAATATTAGGATAGTGGTGTCTACTCCAAGTCTATGAAGACTTCCATCAGTAGAATGGGCAGATAAGAATAATTTATTCCAACAGCCAAGAATGGTAGCTGGAGCACTTAGAGCTTGGTTAAACATCAAAATAGCCAAGACCATCCACTGAATCCCAAGTCATCTTGGCTTTATCTTGTCACCGTAACTAGGTGACTCCTGAAGAAACAATGAGAATAAGGACAGTCAGGTAGAACAGTGGATAGAGAGCAAGGGAGGACTGGGATTCAAATCTGGGTTTAGATGCTTCCTACCTGGGTGACTTAACCCTGACTGCCTAGCCCCTGTTGCTCTCTATCTTATAATTGATATTAAGACAGAAGATGTCTTTTCAGTGTAACTGATGACTTTGTGAAACTCTGCCTCACTTAAATCTAGTTCATGCACAAGTCAAGCCCTCACAGGTGATCTCGTCGGATCTCTTCAAAAACAAGGGACAAACGATAATATATATTAGAGCCCTAATAAATGTTTGCTGAATTCTGTGGGTGATCCTTCAAATTCCTTCCCAGCAAAGATTGTATGGTGGGAAAACAGGATCATATCTTTAGAGCTGCAAGAGATTTCAGAGTTAATCAAGCTTAATTCTCACCCTTTGCATAAGGAAACCAAGGCTCAGAGATGCTAACCAGAGATTCAAACCCAGGACCCCAAACTCTAAATCAAATGCTCTTTTCATTACACTGTGGTGTCTCAGATCCCCTGGTGAGGACTCATGGCAGCCTCTAACAATGATCACCCTTAGTTATCCAATCCTCTAGACCAGTCAAGTCAAGGAGCTCAGTGCCATGGGATAGTCCTCTGACCCATTCTAATGCCTTTTTGCCAGTTTCTTCCTGGCTTAGGATGGATACAAGACTAATGAGTTACAGACCTGCCATTCACCTCATCTCAAGCAACATCACCTGCATGAAACCTTTCCTAATGTCCATAGCAATTACNATATATATATATATATATATATATATACATATATATATATATATATATATATTTTAGTGCATCCCCATATATGTCCACGTTGTCTCCTTACCCACCCTTCTACCCCACTGGAATGTGAGTTCCCTGAAGGCAGGGATTTTTAACCTTCGTCTTTGTTGCTTTCCTGTCTGGCACAATACAGGGCACAGAGAAAGAGATTAGTAAATCCTTGCCAGTTGATTGCTTGATTGACTGATTTCTAGTAGAGCCAAGTTGAAATTAGGATCGCTTTAGTATATAGTATTTGTGGATTGCTTATGCTACAAGCTTGAGCTTTTAAAAAGCTTTGTCCTACTATTTAAAATTAAATGGAAGTGATATGTATCCCTGATAAAACTGATGAAAAATAACTGAATATGACATTTATTATAAACTAACCTGGCAGTCCTGGTGCCTGAGAGGCTAAATGCTGTTATACCCATATTTGCCCAAAAGATAAATAATCATAATCAAATATGCTCTATCTCTTAGCCTCTTATTGGACCTTGGTACCAATGTCTCCATCTCTTCCTGGAGCATTTAAAGCATTTTTCCATTTCCTTTCAAAGCATTCCAGACCATTTCCTGCCAACATCCCTTATCTCTTTGCGAACCTTCTGCTTCCCACTCTGCCTAGGATTCCTTTGCCCCACCTCCCTACGACTCCTTGCCAACAAATATATACCTTTTAAAATGTCTTTCTAGCAGCATAATAAGCCTGTCTCCTTTCCACATAGGATGAAAAATGTCTGAAATTACAATTCTGTGTACTTTTTTAATTTTGTCTTTTTAACTGCTATCTGGGCCCTTGTGTTTTTGCACTGTTTTGTTTATTTAGTTATTCCTTTATTTATTTGTTCATGTATTTATTTTCAGATTTTTCTCTTTTTAATCATTACCCCTTCAGTGAGGGTGCATTTCTAGGTTCATAGGACTAAAGAGTTAGAGCTGTTATAGAGAAAGCCTAAGATATCATGGAATTTAATCACTTCATTACACAGATGAGGACACTGAATAAGAGAGAAATAAAGTGATTTACCTAAGATTATAGAGATATTAAGAATCCAGTCTAGGAATCAAATCCATGATTTAGAACTCTGAATTCTGGACTCCTTTCACTGCAGTCCAACAATCTCACTCGATTTTACCTGCTGTTCAGGTCTGTTTACAGTTTGTAGCATAAAAATAGACTACTAATAGTCTCTTTATTCATTTTAACTTATTTCTCCAAAGTTTAGTGAATTATGATAGCTCTTTTAAGACTTGCAAAGCACTAAACTTGTATTTATTTGATCCTCACAGTGGCTTGAGGAGGTAGGTTTTGTTATAATCCCTATTTTACAAATAAGGAAACTGAGTCTGGTAAAGATGATGTGATTTGTTATTTGTCCAGTCATATAGCTAAGAAGTATTTAGGGTAAGATTTGAATGAGTTCCAAGACTCAGTATTCTGCATTCTATTAATTGAACCACCAAGTTGCTTGAATTATGGTCTAGATATCTCTCAGGAAATGATTGGTTTTTGATTTACTAAAATGTAGCAATTTCTAATACAATTGGAAATGGGGTAGAGGACGTAGTGCCACACTGGGAGTCACAAGACTCTGGCAACAAGATGCCACAGCAGACAGAACCCTGGGTATGATGTCAGGGAGCCCTGAGTTCAAATCAGAATTCAGATACTAATTGTATAACCTTGGGCAAGTCATTTAAACTGTTTACCTCAGTTTCCTCAATTATAAAATGGGAATAATAGCCTCTACTTCCCAGAGTTGCATAAGAATCAAATGAGATAACTTTGTAAAGTGCCTGGCACAATGTAGGTATTATATGAATGCTAATTATTTGTGATTATGATAATGATGATAATGTCCCCTTTCTTTCCCTTACAAGTAATTTAGAGCCAATTATATCTCTTCTCTAAAAGACAGGATTGGACTGTACCTTCTCTATGTGCCCCTACTATTCCAAAACTCTAAAATTTAATATCTCTGTCATCTCAAACATGTTACACATTCCCTAACATCCTGTAGTCTCAGGTCCCTGCCATCTCTAACATTCTTTGATTCTATGTCACTATCCTTGGATGGGAATGGAATTAGGCAGACATACAGCCTAGGCAGTGTTTAGAAATTGTGCTGAGATTGGCTTCAAAATGTCATTTAACACACACAGCTTGACTCCCCTCTGTTGATTATCTTCAATTTATTCTGCATCTATCTTTTATGTCTGCATGTTGTGTCTCGAATAAGATTGAGAGTTTCTCAAGTGCCGAGACTGTTTGGGCATTTTTTGTGTCCAGTACTGAGGACAGTGACTGGCACATAGTGGGAGCTTAACAAACATCTCTTAATTTCTTTGATGAGGACCAGTTGAAGAAACTGGAAGGCGAAAAGGTGAAAAAGCAAAGAGCTTTGAATCCAAGAACCTGGGTTTGAATTGTTTTGCCACCTGCCCTCTGTGTGAACTTGAAGCAATCATGTACCTTCTCTTAGGCTCCGTTACTCATCAATTTATAAATATTCAGAGGAAATGGACTCATTTACGTCTGAGGTATTTGTCAGCTCTAAATCTCTCATTTCTTACTCTATGATCCTAGAACTAGTCATTGCTAAACCGGATTACAGAAGACTGGGGGCTGGCAGGCGAGGGGGAGAAGAACATATGATAGCTGGTTTCAAGTATTTGAAGAGCTAACAAGATTAAACAGGGAGTTCTCATTCCACTTTGCATCTTCTACTCTTCCTGGATTCAATTCCACAAAATAAGATGCTCCTCCCAGGTTTGTCATACCGCTCACTCAAATCTATTTTTTTAACCCTTACCTTCTGTATTACAGTCAATACTGTGTATTGGTTCCAAGGCAGAAGAGCAGCAAGGACTAGGCAATAGAGGATACCGGTCATGACCAGAAGAGTCTAAAGCCAGATTTGAACTCAGAACCTCCTGTCTCTGGGCCTGTCTCTCAATCCACTGAGCCATCTACCTGCCTCCTCACTCAAGTTTTAATTGACAGCATCTCCCTGAGCCTCTTCTCACTCTGATTGGAGGACTGGAAGGCAGTATATCAAACTCCTCCTAATGCCTTCCTTCGTAGAGGGCAGAAATTGGACGTTTGGACTCACTCCACTCTGTATTTACTACCTTACTTGATTTCAACTCAATGGAACAAGATTCTTCTAAGCTGTATACTCCAAAGTATCTTCCCAGACCCTACTTTCTGCCTCAGCTCCTTGAGGATAAAGACTGTTTTTCTCTTTATTAATTATATTTCCAGCTCTTTATACAATGACCAACACATAATAGGTGCTATTTTGATGCATTTAGACTTCCCCTTTCTTTTCCTTTCCCTTTTCTTCATGAATCTCTGTGACAATCATGAAACTTGGGGATCCCTTCTCAGAATAATCCCTTTAATGCATAAAATAAAATATGTAGTATTATGGGAGGGATGAAATTACATTGAAATGAAAATGTAATTTTCCCATTCAAGCTCATGGCCTCCCGGAAATCTATATACAGACCCCAATGTGTTGACCCTGTGTTCAAGAACACACAAATTAGACCAGACTAAAAGTAGAAATGGGAGCAAAAAGTACAAAATGGTGCAAAGAGGCAATTTTAAGTTTAATGTCAGGAGAATTTTTCTAAGAAAAAAAAGTCATGTAAACATGGAATGGGAGGTAGTAGACCTCATTAGAGGTAATCAAGTAGAAACTGGATGACCCTATGTCAAGTACGTTGTTCGGCAAGTTCTTTCAGAAATCTGGGTTCAACTAGAAAGTGGTTGAAGTTGAACCCTTCAAACTCTAAAATGCTGAGATTTTGTAGAAACATGTTTCTTCAATAAAGAACAAATGTTCTGGCATAAAATGAGGTGTTTTTAAAAAGAAATATTTAAAAGCTTCCCACATTGTAAGTTCCTATATGGGGAAATAATGTAGGTCTTTGCCTTTGGTACCATTCCTAATTTAGACTCTGATTGAGATTAAGCTCAAAGGATTCCTTGTTTCTGAAAAAATCACTAAAAGTCTACGTTTAATCAAAATGGCAATTCCATTCAGATCCTTAAAGCCAAATCAAATTTAATTTGTGTTTCAAAAGAGCTATATGGCAATTATTTTAATGTTGTCAAAAATCACAAATAAAATTCTCCCTTTTCCTTCCCGTGTAGCCATTGGCAGTCACTCCACCACTCAGAATTCTTACCACTTCAAGCTCTCATCTGCCAAATGAGAAGTCTGGATTAGATGACTTTTTGACTTCCATTTCTAAAGGTCTATGGTTCTTTGAACTAGAAACTGATCTGATAGGGCATCTAGTCCAGGTCCCTCACATTACATATAAAGAAACGGATCTTTAAATATAGATCCTAGAAAGTTACCCGATTCAGTTGTTGTAACCCAGGTTTTTAGTATCAGAACTTGTATCTGAACTCAAATCTTCTGAGTTCCATTCTGCTTGCTATGTAAATAAGAAGAAGCTTCAGTGTTCTCTACACGTTCAGCTCTGATTCAGAGTGAGTGAAAGGAGAGGAGAGGAAGAAATGGCTTTTACTTTTGTCCTTTCACTTATAACTTTTTTTTCACTTACCTAGAATTCCAGATCTGACATTTACAGTTTCACCCACACAAATACCAGGAAGGAAGGGAAACAATATCCCATGAGAAGGACTGGAGAATTGATATTGATATCCCTCTGGAACAAGATCCTATAGCCTACGGTCTTGGTCAAGGTCTTTGTGTTTATTTTCCACCTAAAAAATACATAATAGGCTAGTTCTGCTAGAGTCAAATGACAGCAGTCTGAGAACAAAATGTTCCCATTTTCCATCCCACCCAAATTGTTCCTCTATTCCCAACAGAGTAAATCCCAGCAGCCATCGTAAGTGAGTTCCAAACTATTTACTCCAGATAAGGTTCATAGTGATTCTTTTTTTATATATAACTGATTTGTTCATTATATTAAAATACCCAATTAACTCCCTCTCTCCCATCTCCCAGTTAACCTATGTCTTACTTACAGTGATTCTGTTATTCATTTCTGATTTGACTTCCTATGTCCCTCTGGACATATTACCTATCTACTTAAGGAACCTTTTGTTTTCCCAAAGGATTCAAGTATTTAAAAGAAAATTTCTTCAAACTCTCCCCTCCTCAAAGCTCAACCCTCTCAGTGGTTTTAGGCATTTTCGTCTCCTTTTATCTTGCCTCAGAAAAAGATATGACCTTTGCAGGACCACAGATTTTAGAGCTGGAAGGGAGCTTAAAATAAAAATATTATTACCATAATAATAATAACCTTTTCAAAGGCATTGTTCATGCCATGAGAAGGGGATAGATGGCAAAGTAAGAAAATATCATCCAGGATGATGACCAAGGAATGATTTTGTACATCAAACATCATCTTCTAGAGCAGTGTTGGCAAAGTATTGTCATGTGTGCTGGGTAGGCACTCAAGAAGCTGCTCCATTCCTCCTCTTCCCAGCACCCAAGGACATTTTTGCATGCCCTGCCCTTCTGTCTAGCTACCCAAAACTAGCACTTCCTTCCTCCACTCTTTGGGGTAATGTGGGAGGCAGCTTGAAATTGCAATCTGGGCATTCAACCTTGAAAACCTTCACCAACAGTTCTAAAGACTTTTAGAGAGGTTAAACAGCTAGATGATAAAATAGATAGAGACCAGACCTAAAGCCAAGATCTCAATTCAAATCTGGCCTCATTCACTTTTTGGTCATGCCTTAAATAAGCCCACTGTATTTTTTCTGCCTCAGTTTTCTCTACTGTAAAACTGTAAAATAAATGTTATAATAGCACTTACCTCCAAGGGTTTTTGTGAGCATCAAATGAGGTAATATTTGTAAAGCACCTAACATAATGCCCAGCCCATGGCAGGTGCTTAATAAATGCTTGTTCCCCTGCTCCTGACACACTTCCCCAAATTATAAAGGCCCAGCATGAAGACTGAAACACCGGCCAACTTGGATCTGGAGATAGTTAGCTGTTAGTATGAATTCAACAAATTGGCATGGTAGAATCCAGTTGCAGGTTGGCCCTGCTAGAGATTTCCATGATGATCACCTTGACATAGAGGACAGCAGGGAGAGTGCCTTTTCTTCATAATCCAGCACCCCAAGAAGGCTTGAGATACATTGAAACAAATCAGAAACACTGATACCCCACCTGCTTTAAATGCTTGAGTGCAGATGGCACCCAGCACTAAACAAATAAACCATGAATGTGCAGGAAATGAACTGAATACATGAATACTTCCATTATGCACCAATATTATATCATAAAATTGGAAATGGATCTCCCAAGAGGAGGCAAGAGATTCATATAGCATTTTTGTCAATAGTACCCTCAGATCCAAGTCATATAACACGACACTGCTGAATAGTACAGATCATTTTTAGGGGTATCACTAAGCCTAGATTGAGCAAAATAAGAACTGAAATCAAGGAGATACTACTGAAAACAGAAAAAGGAAAAGCTGAAGCTTCCAAGGCTCTGACATAGCAGAATATGCTGCAGCCACTAGTATGGTAAGAACCAAAGAAGGGAGGATAGAGCAATTGTCACCAGGAGGTTCTGTATCTAGAGTGCTAGACCCAGAGTCTGGGAAGACCTGAATTTGAATATGGCATTGGAAACTCAAAAGCTCTGTGAACTTAGACAAGTCACTTAACCTCCAAATACCTTAGCCTCCTCAACTCTGAAATGGGGATGATAATAAAACCTACTTCCCAGATTTGGTAGGAAAACCAAATGAGATGGTATATATAAATATAATATCTATATAGTTCACAAGCCTTAAAGGGGCAAATAATTACTAATTATTTTTTCTTATTATCAAGAAGTACCCTTATGGATAAATATCAAATACTACCTTATCAGAAGCAACTTGAGAGTTTTTTTAGTTTATGTGTATTGGAAAATTATATCAATATCTAATTGGTTTATGTAATAGAAAACTTAAATGCCACATTGCCCTATTAGAGGAAACAATAAGAATAAGAAATGTCTGAAGAGGATTCTGGGAAATAAAAACATAACAGAAATTCTAGATCCCTTTAATTAGCAATTGAAAGTAAAAGTCAAGAGGTTAAGATGATACAAGGAGTCTAATAATGCAATGAACAAAATGAACAATTCTACATCAATAAAACTTTTTGCTATAGAAAATTAAGAAGAAATGAGGGGTAAGCCACAGCCCCTAGAGAAGGAGGATAAAGAAAATTTCTGGTCATCAATAAGGTCAAAAGAAATCCAACTGCTCGACAAAAATGCAATTTGGATTAAATGAGCAACTGAAAGCTTGTTTGCTATTATTGTGATAAATGATAGACTCATTACATCAAGAAGATTGACTGAAATTCTAGCCCCCAGACAAAACCAGAAAGGGGTGGTGCTATCAATATAAGATCCATAATTCTTTGTTCAAATACTTCCCAGTGGCACATGGATTACTACCAAGCCACTTTACCAATTCCCACTCAGGCATAAAATAGATCTCACTTTTATTGACAGAAGTCATCACATATTTAATTCCAAAGCTGAAAACACTAGAGACTATTCCAAATGTAGGCCAATTACAGGTTTATATACTTTATATAAAATAATTGTATCTTGATTATACACCACACACAGGCATGCACACACACACACACATACCTATTAATAATTAAAAGGAAACAATATTAGTCAAGCCACAAAAAGATATGCCGAAAGCCTCTGATTAAAGAACAACTTATGAATTCCATAATTATCAAATAAGCTTTCACAAAATACCAAAATATCTATAATACTTTATTGATTACCACAAAGCCTTTGACTCAGTTCATCACTCATACCTTACTCATGTACCTCCAGTTGTTATTGAGATGTTTTCAGCCAACTTTTTGGGACCCCTTTTTTAGTTTTCTTGACAAAGATATTGGACTGGTTTGACATTTCCTTCTCTAGCTCATTTGACAGATGAGGAAACTAAGGCAAACAGTGTTAAGTAACTTGCTCAGTGCGTAATGGTAGGGCAACAGGGATGTTAACTATTATTATTAAAATGTAACTAAATGGTTTGTGGGTTCACACTGGGTTGAAGGAGAGACAGGACCAACCAGGTTAGGGAGACCAGCATTTACTGCCAAGCTGTTAACCATCACAGGAATGACAGTTAGGCCCAACAGTCACTCAGCCCTCCTAGGCTAGGGTCTATGGAACCAGCAGGCAAAAGGTAAAAGTTTATAACAGTTTAATTGAGGGAAACAATAATAAAGGATGGGAATAAGGGATTTTATACTTACAACCTAAGGGCAAACCACAGGGGCAAGGGAAGGACACTATTCTATTGACCTAAGCCAGGTAGGGCCCAAAGAAAGCAGTACTGAAGTCACAGGGAAAACAACTCCAAACCTGGTTCCAGCCAGGTTTGGTCAGTTCAGCTAAAGGGCCTGAGGATGGCTTTCAATTGGGGTCTCACGGTAAATCCAAGGATGGTCTCAGGATGCCAGGAGCCAACTCCACCGGGACAGGTGATCCAAGGTACCCAGGTAGGGAGAGTGAGTTTGCAATGCTGTCCACCAGATCACAAACCACTTCCCAATTGGTGCTGCTCTGCAGGTCTGTTGTCTACTGCTGAAAGCCTCCACCTCTCTCAGGATCCCAGGGAATCTGGATGCAGTTTTTCCCTAACTCTGAGATCTTCCAGGGTTAGCAACAGTTATGTCCCCAACCACTATGGAGTCTCTCTCAGAGTCCAAGCTCCACTTCCTGCTCCTTCATTCCATCTTGGAATCCTCCAGCCCTTCCTGCTAGGTCCAACACTAATACTAAATTAATCTTCCTCACAACAAGGGTCACACAGTTAGTCAGTATCTGAAGTCAGATTTAACTCATGAAGATGACAGCACTCTATCCACTGTGCCACTTAACAACTGCATATTGACTTGAAAAACCACAAATTAATATCATATATGTTGTATTATATTTTTATTTAATTATTTCTCAATAACATTTAAACTAATATTTAAATATTCATCAATTGCATTTTAATTTGTTTGATGATGCAGAATTTGACCCCTTTGATTTGGCCCATTATGATCATCTTATATATGAGGAAACTGAGGCCCAGAAAGATATAAGGTTGTACACAAAGTCACAAGTAACAAATGGCAAACTGAAACTCAGATTCCAAGACTCCAACTCCAGGACTTTTTCCATTTTAATAACCATCAGTACAATATTATCACTGCCCCCACTTCCAGAAGAGGGGCGATTCTTTTTTATACCATAGACTCCTTTGACCATCTGATGAAGCATAAGGATTCTTTCTGAGAATAATGTTTTTAAACACATAAAATCCATAGGATTATAAAGACACCCAATAATATTAAAGTACAGTTAATAAAAATAAAGATTTTATTTTTAATTCATAGACTCCAACTTAAGAATTCCTATTGGAAGAAATAA
This sequence comes from Gracilinanus agilis, assembly GCF_016433145.1. Taxonomy (NCBI): domain Eukaryota; kingdom Metazoa; phylum Chordata; class Mammalia; order Didelphimorphia; family Didelphidae; genus Gracilinanus; species Gracilinanus agilis. The sequence goes on along the minus strand of NC_058131.1, from coordinate 65,294,013 downwards.
CAATTGACCTCCCATTGCCAGAGCCAATGTACTTCTCTATTCATTTTTTCTGGCCTCTCTTTATAGCATTCATGGCGTTGACTACATTATCCTATGGAATGTGCTCCCTTTCTCCATCAGATTCCATGACACCATGTTCTCCTCCTCCCATTCTCTGTCCACAACTTCTCTATAAACTTCACATGCAGTAAATGTACTTAACCTCTGAGAAACTACCTTAGAACCTCTTATCTTTTCTGTCTGTATTTACCCAATCTTCATCCCCTTCCACAGCTTTAACTATTACATCCAGATAGACGGTTCCCAAATCTTTATCCTGTCTCTTTTTGTCCATGGATATCCAGTCTCATATCTTCAACTGTCTACTGAACACCTCCATCTGACAGTCCTTCTGGCCCCTAAAACTCAATATACCCAAACGGAACATTCGATGGTCATCTTAATCCCATTCTCCCTATTTCATATGACTCATATTACTTTCTCATTCTGCTACTTTTCCTCTTAGATGTCAAAGCCCTTAAATGTCCTCTAAATCTTTCCTTTCTTGTTAAATATTAATCATTCTTCCAGGTCTAGATTAAAAATTCTCTTTCCAAGAAGTCTTCCTTGAATATATCCTATCTCCACCCCAGCCAGAAGAGATGTCTCCCCTTTCTGAGCATAAAGTGCTTTATGCTCATTTTTCCTCCCACAGCGCCTAGCCCAGGGCTTGGTGTATAAATGAGATAATGTCATATTTGGAATTAAGCCTATCATTTCAATAAATCCAAGCTTTCTGAACTCCTAAATGTGAATAGAATAATTTACCTTAATTATTTCCTAGAGTGTCAAAAGGAATTTACATTGTAACCAAATGCTTTATCTCATGGCTGAATTACAACTAATTTAAAGTACTAGAAACAGTTTTATTTCCAGAAGATTTGTGATTATTCGTGGTGGCACCATAATGCACAGAATGTGGGTCATGGAGTAAAGGAGATACATCTTCCTGAGTTCAAATCTGACCTCATACACTTACTACCTATGTGACCCTGGGCAAATCATATAACCCTGCTTACCTCAGTTTCCTCATCTGAAAAATGAGCTGAAGAAAGAAATGACACATACCCCCAGTATTCTTGCCAAGAAAACCCCAAATGTGGTCATAAAGAGTCATATATGACTGAAAAACAACTGAACAAATGGCAGGACGGGAGACAGAAGAAAAGGATGTTGGTTTAAGCCCTGAGTATGCAACAAACTTTTTATATTAGTAGATTCTCTAAGCCTCAGTTTCTTCATTTGTAAAATGATCAATGTAGATTAATTAATCTCTAAATTTCTTTGCAGCTGTACAGGGTTCTGACTTTATGCCTCTGTGAACTCTTCTGTCCCTCTTCTTGAAAGAGATAAAACAGTTCATGGGTTTTGGTAAATAGGAAGGGCTAAAATAAACAATGCAAAAAGGTATCCATGTCATCATTGAAATAATGGAGTTAGATTATATGGTATCTAAGGCACTCCAAGCTCTCAGAGCATATATTCTTAATATATGTTACTTTATGTTGTTATAGGATCATGGATTAAGAGTTTAAAGGAATCTTAAAAGTCAGTGATGGCGAACCTATGGCATGGATGCCAAAGATGGTAGGCAGAGCACCCAGCCTCCCTCCCCCTTCCCACCAGGGTTCATTACTAGAAAGATAGAGAGCCTCCAGTAGAGCTTGTCCCCTCCCACTCTCCACGGTGCCTGATGATATTTTTTCACATCCCTCACCCCTCTCCCCAGTAGCCCAATAGGAACACACAGTGGGTGAGGTAGGTGGCTCACAGGCAGCAGAGCTGGAGGAGAGCAGAGTGCCTGGGCCACTCCCCTCCTCCTCTCTACAGTCTCTGAGGGCATTCCTTATTTCACCCACTCTTCTGCCCAGCAGCCCAATGGGAGTGCTTTCTCCTTCCCCTATGTGGGGTAAGAAGAGGGATGCAATGTGTGCCCAGCCCTTGTGGGGGGGTGAAGGCACAGTACTTGGTCTTTGGGGGGGTGGGCACAGCACTTGGTGGTGCCCCACTGGTTGAGGTGAACCTGTCTCTAAAAGGTACACCATCTTTATTATAGGTCATCTGGTCCAAGAAACTCATTTTATAGGTAGTATAGGTAGGGAAAACAAAAACCAGGAAGACAAAAGGAGAAAATAGCAGCAGTTGTGGTGTTTATTCAGTCATGTCCAACTCTTCGTGACCCTATGGACCATAGCATGTGAAAATTGTCCATGTCTGTTTTATTCTTTTGACAAATGATGCCAATGAGGGTTGGTATTAGTAAATGGTACTTTAAAATCTTAAAAATGCTTTGAAATCTTTTTTTCTTAAATACTGCTTTTAAATCTTGTGCTTTTTATTAATTAGCAGATATTGGACTCAAACCTTGTATTTTCCCTATGCCCTTCCTCCCAGTTACCAAGCCTGAAGGGAGTGGAGAGCATCTGGATTATTATGGCTTCATTCCCTTTGATCAGAGTTTTCAAGGATGAGAAAGGACATTCAAACACCCAAAACAACCTTGAATGTCTGACAAACAAGGCATGGAAAGGAACATCACCCAGATGCACTAGGGATCTTTGCTCTCCTTTCCTGCCCCTTCCCCTGGAAGATCCCCTGAAGCACCCATAGGAGGAATATTCTGAGGGAGGGCACAGAATTCCTAGGATGGGAGAAAGGCAATATCCCAGACTCATAATAAAAAATCTAGAAACCTGAAATCCCTTCTTTGGCTTTTCAATTGTCCTATTTACACAATCTGTAACATCTTTGAATAAATACTTTCATGCCTTACGATGAAGGAGTCTGAGCTGTGGTTCTTTGGACGGCAATCAGCGCTCACTCTTTCACAACAAAACTCACCCTGCCACATCAATAATAAAGTATTTTACCATTTTCTTCTCCAGTGAATTGAGGTAAATAAAAATTAAGTAACTTGCTCAGGGTCATAGAGCTAGTAAGTGTCTGAGGCTAGATTTGAACTCAGATCATTCTGACTCCAGGCCCAGTGCTCCAACCATTGGGCCATCTTGTTGCCTTTGTAAATGACAATACTAGGATTCAAACCAAAGTACTTCTACTCCCAAGCCAATGTTCTCCCCACTTATTCATACTTCTTCAGTTCCCTCACCTGTAAAATGGGAAAAATAATAGCACCTACCTCACAAGGCTGTGGTGATAGAAGGAAGAAAGGAAACAAGTTTTGTGCTAAGCATCTTTACAAATATTATCACATTTTAGCCTCGCAATAACCCTTGGAGGTTGATATCATTATTATTTCCAATTTACAGGTGAGAAACAGGAGGAAGAGGTGAGAAACAGAGGTAGGCAGAGATAAGTGACTTGCTCAAGATCATATAGCTAATAAGTGTCTGAGGAAGGATTTGAACTCAAGCCTTCCTGACCCAGTGCTCTATCCACTGCACCATCTAGCTGTCTGTGATGTTTAAATGAGATAATTTATATAAATTATTTTTAATCTTGATGGACTATGTAAATAAGTTGTCATTATCATTAAGGAGAAGGTCCCTTTAGTCATCATTCTCTATCCTCAAGCCCCTTCTAAGCTTCACACTTATTATTATGTTCTAAAATTTCCTTTTTTATGTTTTTTTTTCCAATTCTATTACTTTATACTTTACATACCAATATTCTTCATTCTAACATGGTTTTCTCCTAAGTTCTGACATTTTATAATCGAACATTCTCTGTTCTGAGGTCCCTTTTCAGGTCTCATGTTCTATGATTCTCTGTAATTATTCAACGATTCCAAATGCCTTGTTAAAGGAGTCTAGCTGAAGGACTCTTCAGAAATTACAATACTTTCGCAAATTAATTGTCCAGTCCTAAAACAAGGGCAAGGAAAATGAAAGGATTTGCCAGAAACCTTTTTGTTTTAATACTGATTAACTGAACTATCGTTTGTAAATTTAAAGCCAGGTTTACTTTTCCTCCACCGAATGCTGACAGAGCCCCATTATCAGACCTTTAATTAACACCAGGTACAGAAGAGGAAGCCAAGATGACATGCTATTACTTCTATTTGATTTAAAGTCAGTTCTAGAACCTCTGCCTCTACTTGCAGCTGAAATTGTCTTATCTCCTACATTCCTCAGATGGCTGCTTCATGTAAATGTCATCTCTGCTGTCCAGAGCATTCCAGCGCAGCTGAGCCGGTAAAACCGCTGTCCGTTTCCAGGAGACATGAGGGAGACTGTATGCTTTTGATCAAAGACATGATTCCAACTTCAAAGTAACACCTTGTCTCTACTTACATTATCGAGAATTCCTGTTAAAGAAAGAGAAACATTTGCCTTTCAAATAGTCTCCACTTTCTGTCCTAGAGATTGCCGGTGACCTAATCTTCCTTATAAGGCTTAGACAGGGACTGTCTACTGCACTGGGACTACATAAGGATAACAGCTCCATGCTCTGATGTCCTCACACCTATGGAGAGAGCTTTTTAAGGGACTAAGAGCTTTAGGGATATTCTTACCTTTCAGCCTCACAATGAGCCCATGCAGTAGACAGTGTAAGTTGTCATCTGCATTCTACTAGACCCAGGAGGGCAAACCTATGGCATGCGGACCAAAGATGGCACACAGAGCACTCTCTGTGGGCACACACTGCATTCACCTCCTCCACCAGGGTTCATTACTAGAAAGGCAGAGGGACTTGGGTGGATCTGCTACCTTTCCCTCTCCATAGTGCCTGATGACATTCCTCACTTCACCTGCACCTCTGCCCAGCAGCCCAATGGGAACACACAAGGGATAAAGTGAGCAACTTACAGTGGCAGAGCTGGAGGGGAGCAGAGTGCTCTGGCCACTCCCCTCCCCCTCTCTACACTCACTGAGGACATTCCTCACTTCACCTGCCCCTCTGCCCAACAACCCAAAGGGAGCACGCAGAGGGTAAGGTGAGCAGCTCCCAGATGGCAGCACTGGAGAGGAGCAGAGTGCTCAGGTCACTTCTCTGCCCCTCTTCATTTGCCCTAAGGATATTTTTTTTCATTTCACCCACCCCTCCGCCCAGCAACACAATGGGAGCACTTTCTTCCTCCCTTGTGTAGAGTAAAGGGGAGGTGTGCCCAGCACTAAATGGGGAGTCATGGCACATAGTCTCTAAATGGTTTACAATCATTGTACTAGATCATGTTTGAGTGAAGAAATTCACATGATGGTAGAGTGGATAGATATTCATAATTAGAGTTAAAAAGATCTGAGTTAAAATTCTGCCTTAGACATATACAATCTATGTGACTCATGAAAAATTACCTAACCTCTCAGGGTCCCAGAAAATAATCAACGATTCTGTGTTGGAGAAATGCTGCCAATTTGTGCCAATGAAATCAGAAATCTTATTTCTATATCTTATTCTACATAAGCATACAAATTTTATAAAAAATATTTAGTACTCAGATTCCCTTTATGAGAATAACAACTATGATATATTATTATAATAGAATTATAATTATATGACTAAATATTAATTATCAAAGTGGCAGATGTAATTATACATTATTATATATCATTATATCATAGTTATAAATAATATGATATGGCATAATGATGTGATATACGGGATGGTATGTTATGATATGGGATGGTATAACTTAACATAGTGTAGCATAGCATAACATAAAATGTGACATAATATAACATAACAAAATGTAACATAACACAACATAGTACAACACAACACAATGTAACATAACATAATATAATCTTTTCAGGGGGTAAATTTTGAAGGGAATTTCAGTTTCCTTTTTACCAAAATATACTCAGTGGAAAGAGGTGAGTTTGTATTTGAATATATCTGATAATAGAGACTAGAAGTCATCTTGACACAAGAAACCAAAATCATTCCTGTCAAACAAAAGTAAGGTGCCTCGCTGTAGAACTGTAGAGATCAAATTCAATAACATTAAGAAGTTTGAAAACATTCAAACACTAGATAAGTTACATATTATTATTGTTGTTGTTGTACTTGAGGATAGAGACTATTTTTAAATTTTCCTGTTTTCCAAAACTCAGCACTGGCCACATCCCTTCCATACTCAATAAACTCCTAAGGTTCTCTCCTGCCATTAGAGCCAGAAATCATCTTCTCTGTTAAAATTTTAAAGACTTTCACAAGCTTGCCATGCTCCTCACACAACACATCAACTCTCATTTTTATGCCTTTTCAATGACTTCCATGCTGGTAAAGCAGACCTTCCTCCCTTTCATCTCTGAGGATCCCTTGTTTCCTTCAAAACTTGATTCAAACTCCATCTTCTATGGAAGACCATTCCTCCCCTCCCCCACGGGGTAGGGGTCCTTGCCCACATCACCTTGCATTTTTTATGTACATATTTCATTTTCATTCATGCCCTAACTCACTTACATAGAATATAAGTTCCAAGACTATTTTATTTTTATCTTTATTTTCCAAGGACTTACCACAGTGCTTGGCAAATAACAGTTACTTGCTAAATGAATGAATGAATGAATGAATGAATGAATGAATGAATGAATTCATTTATATACATTATAAATTAACTACAAGGTGAGGTTTGGAATCCAAGTCTAATGCTAATTTCCCTACCCAGAGGTATCAAAAGGCCTGCAAACATCCTCAGATTCAAATACAATTCAGAATTGCACAAAATAAACAAAAAAATAACTTACAGCCTAGATAGCATTGATCTGTGTCAATATGTTAACATGAAGCAAGCAAAGATCCAGTTCTATTTCAGTTTGACACCACTGCACTATCCTACTTCGGCTCTTCCAGTTACTAATTTTGTTACCTTGGGTAAATCATTTCCTTTCTCCAAATCTCAGTTCACTTGATTATAAAATAAGGACAATAATAATAAATGTCTCTGTTTTCACCATCTCATAAGATTGTTGTGAAGAGAGAGCTTCATAAACTCTAAGGCCCTTTATCAATGTGAATTATTATTTTTATTGTATATAACCATCCTTACATGTTAAATAATACAAGTATTTTTGATCCAATATTTCAGGCGAGGAAGGATTTCCCAAGAGGTCAAGTGATTTGCTAAAAGTCATACAATTGGCTCATGTAAGAGTGATGACTTGAACTCCGGCCCGTTGACTCCTAATGGAGTTATTTTTCCACCCTACTACTCTTACCTTCTTAGCTATCACATACTAGCCAAATTAAGATAACTCTCCCTTCCTATTACTGCTCCCAGGGCCTGATAATCAGTGGCAAAGTCACAGGGTACATCCTAGAAGATCTTCTGACAGGTGTGAAATTAAATTGTGTCACCCACAGGTAAGAGAGAGAGTCTGCAAAAGCACAGGTCACAGGTCCAGAAGAAAACCGTTCCATTTAGGTTTGCCATTAAAGCTATCTTGCTATCTGGGCACTTAGTGACAGAATTTAGAATCTCTCAGGGCTTAGCAATGACATGGATAAAAGAAATCAGCCAGCCAGGCTTCCTGAAGCAAAACAGAATGAGGGAAAAAATATTCTCTGAGAATCCACTTATTCCCATGAGCTAGACAATAGCTAGGTGTAGCCCAAGTACTGAAAGAATTTATTTCTAGGCAGCCAGTCTCCATACATTGAGTACCCAAACCATGTCCTGCATGAGGTTGGCAGCCCCCAAGAAACCAAAATGGGTAAGGTTGAGGTCTTGTCCTTTAGGAGCTTGTAATATGATTGAGAAGGCATATACACACATGTAAACATATACATACAGAGACTCACATGCAGAGGAAACTGATGAAGGACAGAATGAAAGAGCCCAAATGGACAATGGAGAAGGGCTGTGGGATGCTCATAGAATGTGGATTCAGAGAATCACAATTGTTGAGTCTAATGAACACTGATCACAGAGGCAAATGACTTTTGGTTAACATTTTTGCTCTACCTTTGACTAGCTGTGACCAGCACGAGTGGAAAAATTTAATAAGCTTGTAGTCATAAACCCAGGATTTTAAATCTTTATATTTTATATGACTTTAAACAAGGTTGCCTTTCTTTTCTTAAGCCTCAGTTTCCTTATCTAGAAAATAAAAGAATTAGAAGATCTCTAACATCCTTATTTCTGAAGCCTGATTTCCCTGGTCCTCAGTTTCTTCAGATGTACAGTGGAATTAATAGTACCTAAACTCTCACCATCACAGGGCTTTTACCGATACCTTCTCCTTAAGTCATCTATTTCCTCTTCTCTTCATGTGGTCTTTAATACTCTAACTATCACAGGGCTATTATTATGATCCATCCCTTAAGCCTTCATCTACTATCTTTCCTCCAGACAGAACACAACATTGGTGAACCTTTTCCAAGTTGGAGTACCCAGAGGGCAAATTCAAGCTGTCTATGAGCCCCTGCATTACCAGAGAGAGCTCAGGGAGGAAGTGTTTGCTTTGGGTGGCTGGACAGAGGGGTAGGGCATGCAAAAAATGTACTTGGGCACTAGTAAGAGGGGGAGCGGAGCAGCTGTCCCTGAGTGCCAATTCTGTGTGTGTGCCACATCTTCACCAATGCTGGTCTATAGCAACCTCCTCACACTATCTTTTTGGATGCTTAAATATTATGAGGTAAACTTCCTCATGACTTTTTTCTTTTACATATAAAGAAAAGGATTTCCCTTTCTATATACGAGGGCACTGAACCTCAAAGAAATGACTTATCCAAGGTCACATAGGCACAAAGTATTTCCAGTACCTTTTTAAAGTCCTTAGAAACAGTAAAGATTCCAATTGACCTGAAATGATTGAGAATCTGAGAAGCCAACCCCTTTCATAGGTTCTAGACTACACAGATCTGGCCTAACATAGACAATGAATAGTTATTAAAACAGAGATCTCAAAAGAGTAAATTACTTACCCAAGCATACATAGAGATTAAATAGTAGTTAAGTTAGCATTATCTCTGATTAGAATTACAGTGATCCTTTCTACTGAACAACAAAGCCTTAAACTGGAACAATAACCTACGTGGCTTCTCAAGGTCATCTTTGAATATTAAGGAACATTGACTTCAGCTCCATTTCATTCAAATGGACCTAGAATGTCTGGGTCGTTTTCTACAAATGAGTTCTATTACTCTGAACTGAAAACGATTTAATTTCTACTAGACCTAGCCAATAGCTGCTTTGCCTTTCTCTTTTTTTTAAGCTCACAGCTGCCTTTTAATCCTCCAACTCCCTGCTTCATACTCAGGTACTCCAACTCAACATGTCACATTCCATTTGGCTAATGTATTGTTCTCATTCTCACTCAGTAAAGATCAGAGTAACTCCCTGTCAAACACAGAGGGCAAATGAAACTCTCTGACCAAGATCTTTTTTTGAGCATCCCTGCAAAGAATAAGAGGGAACCAAATCCCAGTTGGAAAAGAGATGAGATCCACAGAAGAAAGGGATGGGGCACTTCACAGAGACATGTCCCAGTTAAGACTCCCCATAGGGGATCTACCTTTAACAACAACAACAACAACAATAGTTTTAAAATAACTATTATTTATATATTACTTTAAAGTTTCTAATGCTCTTTACGGATATTTCATTTTATCTTGATAACAACTCTGGGAGATGGATACTATTCCTAACATTATTTTATAGATGAAGAAAACAAGGAAAGCAGAGGTAAGTCACAGAAGTAGTAAGCATTGGAGGCAAGATTTACTCTGGTCTTCCTCACTACAGGTCCAGCATTCTAACCACTTCACTGTTTTGATGACAGAAAACTTAGTAAAATTGTGTTCAATTGAATTTCACTGCACTGAATTGAGATCTCATGAGGTAAAAAAGAAGTTTTGGGTTTAGATGAAGAAGGATCTGGTTTCAGATCCTGGCTCTATTATTTACTAACTATGTGATTCTAGAAAAGTAATTTTTCTTTTACATTTCTCAATTTTCTTTTTGTTGTTAGGAAAATTATTTTATAGCTTTTAGGATTCTTCTAAACCAGTGATTCCCAAATTGGGCGCTACCGCCCCCTGGTGGGTGCTGCAATGATCCAGGGAAGCAGTGATGGCTACAGGTGCATTTATCTTTCCTGTTAATTGCTATTAAAATTTTTTTAATTAATTTCCAGGGGGATAAGTAATATTTTTTTTTCTGGAAAGGGGGCAGTAGGCCAAAAAAGTTTGGGAACCACTGTTCTAAACTATTACATGTAAATTCAATTCAAGAACAAATAGATCTTTCACTTCTCCTTGGTGCATCAGAGAGAAAGATAGAGAAAGAGTCAGAGAGGAGAGGAGAGGAAAGATGGAAGGAAGAAAGAGAGAGAGGGACATAGGGAGAGAGAGACAGAGAAAGAAAGAAAAAGAAAGAAAGAAAGAAAGAAAGAAAGAAAGAAA
>NC_058131.1:65277711-65283637 GCF_016433145.1 Gracilinanus agilis | reverse complement strand
AAGGAAGGAAGGAAGGAAGGAAGGAAGGAAGGAAGGAAGGAAGGAAGGAAGGAAAGTGAGAGAGAGAGAGAAGCAAATTCTTCTGAGATAATGAACTCATCATGGATTATTACAATTATAACTATCTGTGTTAGTTAATCCCTTTGTTAGACTGTAAGCTCCAGTGGACAGAAGCTATATAATATTTAAAGTTTATCTTTTCCCCAGTTCCTTACATAATGTTCTACAAAAAATAAAGGGGAGGGGGTAATTGTATATATATATATATACACATACATATATATATATATGTATGTATCTTCTTATTATTATTGTTTAGAATATTTTCCATGGTTACATGATTTATGTTCTTTCTGCCCCCCAAAAAAGCTCCCCCCATGATGCACAATTCCATTGGGTTTTACATATATCATTGATCAATACCTATTTCCATATTATTGATATTTGCACTAGGGTGATCATTTAGAGTCTACATCCCCAATCATGTCCTCATCAAGCCATGTGTTCAAGCAGTTGTTTTTTTTTGTTTTTTTTTTTTCTGTGTTTCTACTCCCACAGTTCTTCCTCTGAATGTGAATAGTGTTCTTTCTTATAAGTCCCTCAAAATTGTTCTGGATCATTGCATTGCTGCTAGTAGAGAAGTTCATTATATTCTATTGTACCACAGTGTATAATATTCTCCTGGTTCTGCTCTTTTCGCTCTGCATCAATTCCTGGAGGTCATTCAAGTTCACATGGAATTCCTCCAGTTCATTATTCCTTTGAGCACAATAGTATTCCATCACCAACAGACACCACAATTTGTTCAGCCATTCCCCAATTGAAGGACATCCCCTTTTTCCAATTTTTGCCACCACAAATAGCAGGGCTATAAATATTTTTGTACAAGTCTTTTTCCTTATGATCTCTTTGGGATATTAACCCAAATGTCAAAGGGCAGACAGTCTTTTCAAGGCCTTTGGGCATAGTTCCCAATTACCAACCAGAACAGCTGGATCAGTTCACAACTTCACCAGTAATGCATTAATGTCCCAATTTTGCCATGTCCCCTCCAACATTCATTACTCTCCCCTGCTGTCATGTTAGCTAATCTGTGAGGTGTGAGGTGGTACCTCAGAGTTGTTTTGATTTGTATTTCTCTAATTATAATAGATTTAGAACACTTTTTCATGTGTTTGTTGATAATTTTGACTTCTTTATCTGAAAATTGCTTATTCATGTCCCTTGCCCATTTATCAATTGGGGAATGGTTGGATTTTTCTGTAAAATTGATTTAACTCCTTATATATTTGAGTAATTAGACCTTTCTCAGAGTTTTTTGTTATGAAGATTTTTCCCCAGTTTGTTGCTTCCCTTCTAATTTTGGTTGCATTGATTTTGTTTGTACAAAAACATTTTAATTTAATTTAATCGAAATTATTTATTTTACATTTTGTGATTTTTTTTCTAACTCTTGCTTGGTTTTAAAGTTTTTCTTTTCCCACATATCTGACAAGAATACTATTCTGTGTTCACCTAATTTACTTAGTTTCCTTCTTTATATTCAAGTCATTCACCCATTCTGAATTTATCTTGTTGTAGGGTGGGAGTGTATATATACCTTTTAACTTGTCCTATTAGGAAGCACAAATGTATGTTTATGTAGTAAAATGACAGTTGGCTCTGGAATGAGTACCTTAGTTGAAACCCAATTCTGCCACTAAATACTTATGTGAACTTGGGCAAGTCATCATAGAACTCTATTCCCTGAGTGTTAAGGAGAGTGGTGGCAACTTCTTCCTGACTGTCCTCCTTCCACTTGTGCAGTAGTGGTAGGTGACAACTTCGCCATCCGTGAGGAAGTGATGATAGCAATGGTGACTAGTCTGATTGTCACTAAAAGTCTACTGAAAGGCCAAAAATGACATAGGTTACTGATTAAGCACCATTGCCAACTCATCATCTCTGTAGACTATTTCCATCCAGCAGACCCCAGAGAGCAGTATGTCTCTAAGGGTTGATAAGCATTGAGTTCATTTCAGTTATATTTATAGTCCACTCTAAAATTGACATCTTACATGGGCTTTTAATCATGGATTGCTTTATTTAGCATTTTCCTTACTCGAAGGATTGCATCAAAAATTGATTCCTTGGCAGAATGAGATATGGTATATTATAAACATTCAATTTTCAGTCTTTGGGGTTCTCCCAACTTTGAGATTTGTGGATCTGTGGCTTCGATGCTTTATTCCCCAAAGTGAAAGGTAAGGGTTTTAAGAACAGAAAACAATTTGGATTCCCAGAACTGAATCAACGATCGCATCTCAGGTTAGAGACCAACTTCCAAATGACTACTCCATCCATCTCTTGATGCCTCATCTCCTCTGCCATCCAACCACAGAATGTTTCAGAAAGCTCGTTTAAGAGGTCTTTGAGATATGATGCAAATAGGTGGGAAAAGTTTCACTGAAGTGGACAGAACTAAAATTAATTTGAACCATAGGCCATTTATCTTGCCTATTGCCTATGATCATTTTCAATTACATTAGAGAATCATTGACTATCAGGAACCAGAGATATCACTGAGTCTGGCCCTCTCATTTTACTCAGGAGGAAATTGAAGCCCAGATGGGAGAATTAACTTGCATACAGAGTATATATACATAGTCACATACAGAGTTAAAGTGTCAGCGCCATGACTAAAATTCATGCCCCTTGACTTTCAAGACAAGACATTTCTCATTCTCTTCCGACTTTACAGAGAATATCTATTCCTTAACCTTTTTGAAACTCATTTTTAGTATCTTGGCAATTAAAAATAAATCCCTCATCTGCTTGCCCAGCAGGACTGTTATGAGAATGAAACAGAAGTTAAAGTGTTGCCTTATACTCTGAAGTGTAAAAGAAAATTGTAGCTATTGTGCCATTATTGGATTAAGGAAGCTGGTAGCACAGTGGATAGAATGCCGAGTCTGGGGACAGAAAGACCCAAGTTTGAATATGACTTCAAACACTTATTGGCTATGTCAGTCATGACCTCTGTTGACCTCAGTTTCCTCAATTGTAACATGATGATAATTGTGGTGACCACCAAATGATACAACTTTTGTTAAAAGCACTTAGTGTCCGACAAACAGTAGGAACTAAATAAATATTTACTTCCCCTTATTATTAGATTGGAAAAATTGCCATCCTCCTTGAAAATATTCCCCACTTTGATGTCAATGTCTTTTTTCCTCTTGAAGCCTTTCCCAGTCTTCTCCCCTATCCTTCTTTTCCTTAATTTACATTGACTTTCCATTCCTGTGTCTTTCTTGTACATCCATAATTATTTACAGTCTCAGGCATTGAGCTCTTTGAGAGTAGGGGCTAGATTCTTGCCTTTCTTTATATTATTTTTAAACCTTACATTCTGCTTTAGAATCAATACTAAGCATTGGTTCCATGGCAGAAGAGTGGTAAGGGCTAGGCAATGGGGGTGGAGTGACTTGCCCCAACTCACATAGTTGCTTCTGATGCTTCTGAGACCAAATTTGAACCCAGGACCTCCCATCTCTAGACCTGGCTCTCAGATCACTGAGACACCTAGCTGCCACCACTTTCCTTGTATTCTCAGCAATAACACAGGGCTCAGCACATAGCAAATGTTTAATAATGCATGTTGACTGACTGAGCTTCTGTGTTCTAATGTTCCATTTGGCTCTGATAATCAATATCAAAGTTCAATATCTCTTCCCTCTCTAATATGATTTGATCTAAACTTGTATGACTGCCTCATGGATGAATGAGCCATAGAAATTCAGAAAACAATAATGGCATCAACATAGTGATTTAAACTTTGTAAAGTTTACAAATAGTGTCTCTTTTTATCCACACAACAACCCTTGGAGGTAGATCCTATTATTGTCCTCACTTATACAATAATATCTTGATACAAAGCAAAGGCGCAACTAATTTCTAAACATCCTCAACTAAGCTGCCATTTTTATATCCATTTAAAGAACTATATAGAGGCCTAATTTCTTAAATATGAGTCAGTTCAAATTGAGACTTTTCTGTATAAATTGTACCATGTCAAGTGGAACAGAGTTTTAAAACACAGAATGCCAGATTTGGAAGAGTTCTTAGAGCTTGTCTACTCCAGTCCCATCATTTTATGGAGGGAGAGGCTGGCTCCAAACAGGGGAATGACTTTCCAAGGTGATGCAGAGATTGAACAGCACACCAGAAAATAAAACACGAGCAAATTAATTCCTGGTTCACGGTTTTCTCAGCACATACTGGTGCCTTTGAGTGTATGTTTATGTACACACAATTATCATAGCTAATGAGCACCTACAAATCGATGCCTATTTTAGACTAGCTAACCATTGTACCTCTGTTGATCTATATTATGAAACTGTTAACTTCCCTTTCCCAATCAGGAGTGATCTTCTCCTCTTCTGATTTGACATGGGCTTTCATGCTTGCCATATGGTCTTTTTATCATCAATTATGCACTATAGCTATTTCATGTTAATTCCACTGTAGATTTGTGCATCATATTTCCCACTAAATTATGCGCTTCATGAGGATGATTCCTTATATGTGGTAGGAACTTAATAAAAAGTTGTTGAATGAATGAAGGAATGAAGGAATGGATTCAATTTTCAAACAGTGTACTATGGTGGAAAGAGCTCTATACCAGACTGCCCCAGTAGGTACCTACAAACCAGTAGAATATTTTAGCTCTTTAATTAATTGTGTCTGCTAAAACTCCCAGCCCACCACCCTGAGGAACAGAGCTTTATTAAGAAGATATATGAAAGCTGATAACTCAATTGCCTCATAAATTTTTATCTTGACTCTGTCATTCACTAGTCTTGAGCAGGTTACTTTGCCTCAGTGAGCCTCAGTTTCTTTGTTTGCAAAACTGAGATAATTCCTCCCCTGCATAACAGCATGATTGTACAGATTAAATGAAATCATTTGCTATATTGAAATCAATATAAATTTGAGACTCTTATTAATCATTTTCATTATCATGCCCCATATGGATTTCAAATATATTGAATCTGATAAAATGAAAAGCTTCTTCTTGTCTGCACCTGCTCACAGCTGTTTGTTTGGTAGGGTTTTTTTAAACTCAAATAATTCCATCAACTTTCCAGCGGCAATACAGTAAAATGGAGAGAATACTGGATTCAGAAGCAAAAGATTTGTATTTCTGTCTTGAATCTGTCACTTTTCCACTGTGACCTTAGTCAAGTCATTTCCCTTTTCTGGGCCTTAATTTCCTCGGCATTAAAAGGGGTTCAGATTAGGTACTTGATAAGATCCCTTTTTTCTACCATTTTCTGAGTCTTATTTCCATTTATCCTGAAGTTTCTTTGAGAATAAAGCCCTAGTATCACCTCAACCACCATTTACTTGCCTTGTTTTGAGGTTACTTATTTCAGAGTTGATGAGTCCAAGGACCAGTCCAGAGTGACCAAGAGAAGAATAAAATGCATATTTCTGAAAAGTTAAACATTTTTCTTTAAATGATAGGCAAATGAAGACCTAAACAAGGAGTGAGATTTGTGCAAATTGAAGTCGCCCTGAAATAAAAAAGGGAAAGAAAAAGAAAGCTTTCCAAGATCCTAATCTCATTCAAACTTAAGTTATATGAAGAAGAATGTGATGTGAAACTAACTCAAAATCATAATTCAGATTTTGTTTTATTTTGAATGAATGATTTGGGGGTAGGAAATAGAGCAACAAAGCAACAGGACTGGTTGTTCTGGAAAACTGAAATTATACGTTTTCATGATATATATTGTGGATTCCATTTAAATGAAGGAAGGAAGGATTAGAGGGAGAAAGGAGGGAAGGAGGGAAGGAAGGATTAGAGGGAGAAAAGAGGGAAGGAAGGAAGGAAGGAAGGAAGGAAGGAAGGAAGGAAGGAAGGAAGGAAGGAAGGAAGGAA
>NC_058131.1:65264523-65274762 GCF_016433145.1 Gracilinanus agilis | reverse complement strand
GAGGGGAGGGGAGGGGAGGGGAGAGAGACGAGAGGGTATCCTGTGCAAGCAGCATGATAGTATAAGAATCAAAACCAAACAGTGTAGCTGGTTGGCAATAAAAAACTGTCTCAATTTCTAAACCCTTTTAAAAGGAGGCTTTGGGTGAAGGATTTTGTTTCATCTTCTAGCCCTTCAGCCAGAGGGACACAAGAAATCAAGGATGCTGAAAAAGTTTGAGTACCAATGCTGAAGCAGTTTCCATGATGTTGCATTTCCTGGTGATAATTAATTTTTGTTGGGGGGACTGAGGAGGAGACAATGATGGTGGAATGAAAACCAAGTAATAGAACTTGTGAAAAATTTAGTTTAATCTGTATTAGTAATTTTTTTCTAAATGTCTATCATCCCTTTTTATTTCCATGATCCTTGCTATTGCTGGTGCCAGGCAGGAAGTCTTGGATATAAGGTCCTGCTATGCATTTGCCTAAAGTATTAAGTACAAGAGAAAGAAGGATTTAAGAGGTGGTGACTTTATATCATGAAGTCAGTTACCGTTGTGTCTTTAACAGCACCCTCTCAGTCTTTCTTTCTAAAATGTGTCTGCATCAGAGGTCACAGTCAAAATAATTTTTAAAAACTATTAACTGCCCTCTAAGTACTGGTCACTGTGCTAAGCTCTGGCGGGTGGGGGTGGAGAAAATAAGAAACAATCCCTGTCTTCAAGAAACTCACAATCTAATGAGGGGCACAATATACAAATAACCATGTAACACAATATGTAAGATAAATCTGTAGAAGTCAGGAACTCATGTTAAAGGGAGCTGAGAGAGGGTTCTTGCAAAAGGTAAGATTTCACCTGGGAATTGAAGGAAGGCAAGAAATTGGAATGAGGAAGAATAGCATCCCAGCAATGAGAGATAGGAAATAAAAATAGAGTGAATCAGGTGGTAATACATATTTGGCGTAAGGAAGAGCAAGGAAGGTAATATCACTGATACCCAAAATACATGGAAGGGCTTAAAATGTAAAATTATTGAAAAGTTAGAAGGCCAAGTTATCAAAGCCTTTAAAAGTCAAATAGGGGATTTTATAAACATGGCACTAAACACAATATCTGACCTATAAGAGTTGCTTAATAAATGTCAGGTGGCTGACTGATCCTAGGGGTAATAGGGAACTCCTAGAATTTAGTGAATATAGAGGTGAAATGGATCTACACTTTAGAAGATCAATTTGACATTGGTAGATTATAGTAGGGACAGAGGTAAGGAAGTATTGTGATAGGGGCCTAAAATTGAGTAATAATCGTGTCAGTGTCAGAAGAAAGGAGGGAAGTATAGATGAGATACTGCAAAAATAGAATCAAATCAACAAGACTTGCCAACAGAAATCCAAACAAACATGACTCCCTTCTGAGATGAATTTAATAAAGTCATAAGATTTCATGTTTAAAAATGCCTAGTCCTACACCTTCCTCTTGCAGTTGAGGAAGCTGAGACCCTGACAGGTTAGAATATGTACCCAAGGATACTACTAATAAGTAATGACATCAAGATTCAAAACTAAGTCTGGCCCTAATTCCCTTGAATCTTAATTCTTCCCTTATATAGCTATTTCACTTGGAAGATAAGAAGACAGTAAAAGTATTTTTAAAATTGCCTAAAATAAGTTGCCTAAAAGGAACACTATTATTAGTAAACCATTATTAACAATAATAACTCCTTGCATCTGTACTTTATATTTTTCAAGGCAATTTCACAAATCTGTTCCATCCAAACCGGTATCCTTGCCATGAAACATTCCTTCATTCCCGTATCATATTATCCCTTGAAAAAGTCCCCTTCCTCTCACTCTAACCAGAAAGCTTTCCCTTTCCTCATCATCTATCTACACCTATTCGAGCTTCAAGATCCAGGTCTTATTGCTCTTGCTTGCCTCAGAATAAATCCTGACTCTCAACACTATTTAATTAGAGCTTGGAACGTGTCTCTTCTCCTATTTGTCGAAATCTACATGCAGTCAGAAGGGATCTAGCCCAAACTACATACCTTATTCCCTTAACCATATACCCAACAAGAACTTGTACAACCTCCAGAGATGGGGAGCTCACTTCCTACTAAAAACTAATCTTAATTAGTGCTTGCTCTCACTAATTGGATTGTCAGCTCCTTGAAGATAAGGACTGTGGTTTATGCTTCATTGAATTATCCATAAACTAGGTTTCCTCTCTCTCTCTCTCTCTCTCTCTCTCTCTCTCTCTCTCTCTCTCTCTCTCCCTCTCCTCGTTCTCTCTCTCATTCTCTCTCGTTCTCTTTCTTATTCTCTCTCGTTCTCTCTCTCTCCAAATATATAATATACATATANTCATTGAATTATCCATAAACTAGGTATCCTCTCTCTCTCTCTCTCTCTCTCTCTCTCTCTCTCTCTCTCTCTCTCTCTCTCTCTCCCTCTCCTCGTTCTCTCTCTCATTCTCTCTCGTTCTCTTTCTTATTCTCTCTCGTTCTCTCTCTCTCCAAATATATAATATACATATATACACACATACATGCACATACATATATTTGAGTGCATATGTAGATAAATATACAGACAAATAAAATAGAAATAGAGAAAGATGCAGATATAGGCAAAGCAAAAGTAGACAGAGCACCAAACAAGCAAGACTTTAATTCAAATCAAGTCTCAGACACTTAATGTATGATCTTGAGCAAGTAACTTGACTTCTATGTGCCTCAGTTTCCTTATCTCCAAAATGGGGATAATAATAGCACTTAGAGCAGTGGTTCCCAAACTATTTTGGCCTACTGCCCCCTTTCCAGAAAAAAATATTACTTAGTGCACTTGGAAATTATTTTTTTTTATTTTAATAGCAATTAATAGAAAAGATAAATGCACCTATGGCCATCACCACCCTCCTGGATCTCTGCAGCACCCACCAGGAGGAGGTGGCGCCCACTTTGGGAATCACTGGTATAGAACTTAGCACTGTGCTTGGCACACAGTAATTGTTATGTAAATGCTAGCTACTATTATTATAGAGATAGGGAACATATACTGACTTGCTGTTCACATTAGACTTGGTAAGTAAATAGTGCAGAGAAAAAATAGGAGAAAGAACCCTGGAATTTGAGTCTTTTTTGCCACTGGTTCGTTGTATGACCTTAAGTGGATCACTTTCACTGTTTGTAATTTACCATCTTTAAATATTCTGTCCAATGCACTCTGTTCATCACTAGAAATACAAAGCAAGAAGACTAAAGTCCTGCCTTCAGGGAGCCTATACTCTAATATAAAAGAAAGGAAAAATATACAAAGAAATATGCCACAAAGAAATACAACAGGAAAAAATTTTATTGGAAATTCCACATGGAGGAAGACTCCAGATTAGTCATCCTTCATTCTCTAAACTTTGACATCTTTCCTTGTTCTCTCCGCCCTTTTCATTTCTCTTTTATGTATTACCTTCCCCATTAGAATGTAAGCTCTTTGAGGTTAGAAAATGTCTTTCTTCCTGTTTGTATTTGTACCTCTAGCACTTAGTACAGAGCTTGGCAAGTAGTAATCCTTTAACCAATGCTTGTTTTCTTGTCAAAGGAGAGAGATACAAAGTACAGCAAAAATTAGAAGACATTTATCGCTTTCATCCATTCCATTTCTACCCACAGTTCTGAGATATTATACCTATTTGACAGATGAGAAAATATCTGTCCGGAGTAAGAAGTAAGTAGAAAATATCATTCCTCCTTGTATTTCTCTTTCTTTTTCTTTTGCTCCCAACTTCTTCTGTTCCAAGGAAAAAGTGAACAGATGGAACAGGGGAGGAGTACTAAGGGATATGATCATTGTGGAGAAACATCAGTCAATCAATCAATAAACATTTATTGACCACCTACTATGTGCCAATCACTGAAACGTTTAAGCAGCACCGAGAGAAACTGATGTCAGAAATGAACCCTCAGGTCATTTATTTATAGCAAAGATTCTATAGCTAGCATCTTTGAGGGGAGTCAAGGGCTTTTGAAGTTAAGCTGGCCTGAAGTTGTGCAGCCATGTGCCTCAAGAAGGGTTTAATTCCAAGATAGGATTCTAAGTCAATTAGTGAGTGATACAATTCCATTATGCATTAGAGACAGATCTTATACACATGTTTCCAAATTATGGTAAACTCGTTTCTTTCAGATCCAACTCAATTATTCTGCTCTACTGTCTCCCAGGGATACTATGAAACACATTGAATTACCCATTTACAAGAAGCCACTGTTCTTCTGTCCTGTCAGAACAACATTCCTTGGTGACCTTCTGGTGATGTTGCTTTCAAATGAAGCAACTCCCATTTAAAATAACTCGAGTCATTCAGCCTCACCTTGCTAGCTTTGTCATCCAGAGGATGTTGCTTGTAAAGTTTCCATGAGTGGAACTCCATAAAAAGGTTGCTGCATGAGAATGTGTTCTGGGTTTGTGACTGCTGAAGTTCCATAATCGGGTTCTATTGTTTTAGTCCTTTAATTAAATGCCTCTGCAAATGCTCCCAGCCCACCTTCCTGAGAAGCAGAGCTATATTGAGCAGATATATAAAGGCTGGCAATTAAATTGTCTTATCAAATTTTTGCAGCCTATTAAGTTGTTCAACTGCAAGGGAAATGATTAGTGTCTATAATGTACGCAGGAAGCTCCTGCGTGGCAGATTGAAGCTAGGGGCATTGCACATAATCCACCTGAGAAAGGAGTTTCTTAGTGGGGTCTCAGGGCTTGGATGGCACCTAATTATCATGGTCAAGATCATCTTCCTCAATAATTCAGTTCTATAGTGCTTTAAAAGATTGACACAGCATGGCCCCTATAACAAAGCTTTAAGGTAGGTAGATTAATTAGATCCATTTTACAGATGAGAAAAGTAAAACTCAAGGAGATAAACTGGTTGGTCCCAGATTACACAACTAGCAACTGTGGGAGCTAGGATTCAAACTCCACGGACCTAACTAAATTTGGCTTACCTCTGTCTGAGCCAGATAGCCTCTCAACATATACAACCTTTCTAGAAGTGGGACAAACGATATTTCATGAATACCACACTTTCCTCCTCATTAAGAACTTCTCTATTGCGTAGAGACCAAATTCCTTAACCGGTCATCTACAGCTTTCCAAAAGGAGGATTCAACTGAGCTTTCTAGCCTTACCTCCTGTTATTCCTCTTTGTTTCTGGGTACCTGCCAAATTGGATATCTCAGCATGCCATGATCACACCTGATTCTGTACCTTTGCTCATTTTGTCCCCAATACCCATACCTGTGAGTCAAAATATTTTGGATTTTTCAAAATTCATCAGGTCTTCTATGATCCTCCCTGTGAGGAATCATCTCTCTTTCCTCAAACTCTCAAAGAAGGGGGAAATGCACACACACACACAAATAAATGTAACATATATATATATACATATATGTGTGTATACACATATATGTTACATTTATGAAAAGTATATTTATGAAAAGTATATGCATATACTTTTCATAAATACTTTCTTTACTCTAGTTTACATTACATTTACTTACATAAGATGTCCCATGAGTCTTACTACAGTTTTAAGCTTTTCCTAACGGAATACCACACTAAGACTTTGGGGACAGGTTGTATAGGACCATGTTACCCAACTCTTTTGCAAGCTACATCAACATAAAGGTCATGTTTTATTCATCTTGGCAAACTCCATAGGTCATATCTTTAATACTCATTTTCCTAGTAATGTTTTATAACTTCAAATCATGCAATACCATGATCTTGGAGAATTAAAATTACGAGTAACCCAATGGGCAGTGTGGGGGGGGGGAAGTAACATGGTGGTTATAAACTGATGATTTTGCTAGCAATGGTTCATACGAAGAGTAATATAAAAGTAACATAAATAAAATAAATATAAAAGTTATGTAAACAAAAAAGTAACATAAAACGTGAAAAATTTCTATGACTGAAAAAGCAAATAGATCGATAACATGGACAGAATGGAGAAAAGTGGGATGGTCCATAGTGACTCTCTTCACATTTGAAGGGTTGTCCTGAGGAAGAGGGCTTAGACTTAGTCTGTTTAGTCTCAAGTGCAAAGAGGCAGATTTCAGCTTGAGATAAGGAAAACCTTACTAATAGAGCTGCCCTAGATTGACATGGGCTATTTTGGAAGGTATGACCAAGCCTTCCAATTCCAGTTCCACCCAATTTCCAATACCCTTCATATGCACAACACCATAGGAACTGAGTGGTTGCACTACATGTCTGTTCGTCTTAGAAACATTGCTATATATGCTATTATTTCCGTACTCTTTTAAGACTTGGAAATAAACATAGTCCAATGGTCCAATCCATGTGTTTCATTTCCCTAGAAAGTATCATTTGAATCATCTATGCTTCTTTCAATGAAGTCTTCTGGTTATGACAAGTAAGCATAAAGAACTGAACAAGTCAAGCCAACTTGTGATCTCCGGTTATCTTTTCTGAATATTACTACTCCTTTATCTAAATATGAGGTAATAATTAAACCACAAAATTAGAGTTGAAAAGAGCCTCCAGGGACACCTAGCCCAACTCCTATATTAATAGTATCCTCTCTCCAACATCCTCACCATTGGGGACCCAACTTCAAATGGGTCTACCTCAAAAGACTTTCTTCCTAAGCAACTCTCTATAATGATACTAATGATAATAAATGACCAATTACCTATTGCTGCACATCCCTGCACTTGACTAATTTCCATGACAGACAAAAGCTTAGTGTAAGGCCTCATCCAGAGGCTAGTTTCTAGTTCTTAGAACTGCTAGAATTTAGATGTTCCAGTGCTATGTTCTTCAAGAACATTAGATCTTCTCTATTTCACAAGGCAACATTAAAGTAAAAATTTTAATAGAGAATAATTACTTTTTTTGAGGGGGGAAAGACTGGCAATCTAATTCTCTAAGGCAGATGTTACACATTTTCCTTTCTATATGAGTATCTCTTTCACCATTAAGAGAACTGGATGACACAGTGGATAAAGCATTAGATTTGAAGTCAGAAAGACCTGAGTTCAAAAGCAGACACACACTCACTAATTATGTGCGGGTAAGTTAATATGTCTGCCTGAGTTTCCTCAGTTGTAAAATGGGTATAATAATAGCATCTACCTCTAAAGTTTGTAATGAATATCAAATCATATATTTATGAAACATTTGGCAAAATGCCTAGCACATAGTAGGCACCCCTTTCCTTCCCACATTCCATTATAATACTGGCTGGCATTTATGAAGAAGTTTATAAAGTATTCTTGCATGCATTCTACTTATTATTACATATATCTCAAACTTCCTCTCCATGTCTATATCTTTGCACTGGCCAACCTCCATACCTCAAATGCCTCACCCTTGTCATCTCTGCCTATTAAAATTCCTAGTTTCTTTTAGTACCTATCTTAAGAGGCTTCTTTAGTCCCTCTCCCCTTTCCCACTTCAAAGTTCTTTTTCCTAAAAAATTACTCAGCCCTATTTTGTATATAAACATGTATATGTATAAATATGTAGTATTTATATTATACATACATGGGTGCATATATATATTTAAATATTCACATATAATATATACCCACACATACATATTTGTTGTCTCTTCTATTAGAATGTAAGCTCTTCAAGGTCAAGGATTGTTTTAATTTAGCACTTAGTATAGTATTTAGTACATGGAGAATACTTAATAGGGGCCGTTAGGTGCTACAGTCGATAGAGCACCAGGCTTGGAGTCAGGGAGATCTGAGTTCCAATCCAGCTGCAGACATGTACTAGCAGTGTGATTTTGGGGCAAATAATTTAATCTGTCTTTGCCTCAATTCCTCATATATAAAATAGGGACATACTAGAGAAGGAAATAGAAAATAGCAGGCCACTCTAGTTATCTTTTCCAAGACTACCCTATCGACAAAGTCTATGGTACCATGTAGGGTCAGACACAAACAAACAACTAAACAAAAAAAGAGTTAATAAGTGCTTGTTGGTTGATTTTTCCCCTTTGAACCTCACCACAATCCTATGAGGAAGGTAAAAGAAGTATCTTTATCCTCATTATTTTTCCTGCTGTTATTGTTCATCCTTCATTTTTGAAGATCAATGACATCATTGAGGCAATGTCTCGACTTGTGTGTGAATTAAATTTAAGTGAGTTGGACTTGCCCAAAGTCATTGGCCTTATGTCCCTTCCAGAGTCATCAGAGTCCAGTAGCAAGACAAAAGTGAGGGTGACTGATAATGACCAGGGATGGAGTGAATGCCCTGGGCATCTTTGATGTCTGACCACCCTCTAAGCACTCCACAGCACGTACTTCAGCTGTCTTCATGCCATCAGAACAAATTGTTTTCATCTGACCCATTCCACCTGGGAAGTCTTCACATGCTTGGGGCAGAGATTCCCATAACTCATCAACAAGTTTGAGACTCTTCCATTATTCTTAACCTAGTTTAGCCTGTCTGCAAATACAGTTTTTCTAGGGTGTGGCCTCAGCATGCCACAGCTTCCTGGAGCCACAGGGGAGAGATGATGAAAGGTGGACACCAAAGGTAGATGAGCAGCCCAGAAAAGGACTTAACAAGCCCTCACAGAAGAGGAGCTAGTCTTCTCCTAACATCTCATTCTCTTGTATACATTATAGAAATGAAGACCCTAGCACAGGGGTCGGCAACGTATGGCTCTCGAGCCATATCTGGCTCTTTTGAGGGCCAGATGTGGCTCTTTCTGCAGGAGCCATAAAGTCAATTTTTTTCAGGCGCTGTTACAGGAGCACATGCTGTGAACACTGTACGGCTCTCACGAAATTACATTTTAAAAAATGTGGCGTTTATGGCTCTCACGGCCAAAAAGGTTGATGACCCCTGCTAGCATTTAGAGAGATGAAGCAACTTACCCACAATCACACAGCTAGCAAATATCAGGGGTAGATTTTTAATCCATCAGCTCTGAAACTAGATTCATCACCTTTTTTGCTACATCTCATTGACCCTGACCATAGGGGAGAAAGATGGGGTTAGAACAGCCTTGGGCAAACTATTTTAAAGAGGGGGCCAAAGGAAAGGAAATGCTCATCTGCCGGTCTGTTTCTAAGGCAACTCTTTCCAAGTTTCATTGTATTGTATCCTACTCATTGTATTCGTCAGATTAGGAATAATGTGGCACCCAGATAGAACTTTTCAGGGGGCCACATCTGGCCTGAGGCCCGTAGTTTGCCCATCACTGGGTTAGAACGTTAAGAATGAAAAGAGTTGGATTCATATAATCATTTAAATGATAATGGGGCAGTACTTTGGCAATTGTAAGCTTTCCTCCTTACCAATCATAAGCAGAAATGTTGATGACTCTTGTCAGGGTGATTAGCACAGGAAAAGCAGGAACGAAGAAAGGAAAACATATATGAAAGGCAGAGGTTGGGAAAAGGGAGAACTGAAACAGGAAAGATATATTACAGAAATCAATGTCAAACCCCACATGTTCAACAAGGAAGAACAAACAGAAAATCAGATTGCCGAGCTAGGCAAGGGATGCTTGGCTTCTCAGCTGTGAGCTTTCCTCTTGCCAGTTTCCCGAGAGTTGTAATTTCCCTGAGTAATAGGTGCTTAACAGACACATCCTGGGGACTCCTTATGCCACCACAATGTTGCCTCCTGGGTCATTGGCATCCCAGTAGAAATTTCCTACTTTGCTCTGATACCAGCTCATCCAATTCCATGCAGAGATGGCCCTAGGTTGTCCCTCCCTTTCCAAAATACTTGCTTCTCTTGGCTTTCTACTATCCAAATCCTCCATGCCTCCCCCATGATGCCAAATTTTAACTTTGAATCACACAAATACTTCCCTTGGGTTAAAAACTAGAACAAAACCCCAATGGAAGATGCCTTGGTGTGTCACAGATTAAATTATAGTTTGGATTAAATCACAACCTAACCACAACCTACCCTTCCAGAACTCTTTTACAGGAAATGTGTCCATTTGCTGTAATGTTCCATTGTTCAAGTCCCAGCTTAAATGTTTCCTTAGAACATAAAATGTCAGAATGGAAATCTGAATGCAGACATAAGCATACCATTCTTCACTTTATTTCCTCCATGAATTTTTCTCTAGTGTAAGCAATATGTGTCTTATTTCACAATATGATGAACACCGTATGAACATATATATTATATGACATATATATATATATATATATATATATATACAGAGAGAGAGAGAGAGAGAGAGAGAGAGAGAGAGAG
>NC_058131.1:65221453-65261623 GCF_016433145.1 Gracilinanus agilis | reverse complement strand
ATATATATATATATATATATATATATATATATATATATTATGTCATCCTTCCACTTAAATAGCTTACACTCTATTTGAGAAAAAACATTTTTACAGATGCATAAGTTCAAAATATGTTCAGTCAATTTGAGGTCATATCAGGACAGAAGGCACCCATTCCTAAGGAGATAAGGAAACTTGTATATTAAGTGTTATTTGAGTTAAACTTTGAAAGAAGTTAGAGATTCTAAGAGGAAGAGATAAGAAAAAAGAACATTCCAGAAATGAGAGGAAAACTATTCAAAGAAATAAGCAGAAGATGAGGTATCAGGTGTGAGAAACTCCAAGGACTACTAATTTCTAGACAGAAGAATAATACATAATAAGAGTAGGATAGATAGATTGGACTCAGGTTATGAAGGGTTTTAGATACCAAATAGAAGAGTCTCTTATGATGTTTTAGGTAATAGGGAGCCACTGTAATTTATTAAGCAGGGGAGAAATCCTGTCAAACTTGAACTTTAGGAATGTCTGAACTATTTATCATGCCCTCCAGAATCATATCCTTCAACATCACATCAGCTCTGAAACTCATACTTCTTTTTTTTTTTATTTTAAACCCTTACCTTCCATCTTGGAACCAATATTGTATATTGGTTCCAAGGCAAAAGAGTGGTAAGCATTAGGCAATGGGGGTCAAGGGACTTGTCCAGGGTCACACAGCTAGGAAGTGACTGAGGTCACATTGGAACCTAGGACCTCCCATCTCTAGACCTGGCTCTCAATCCACTGAGCCACCCAGCTGCCCCCACTCATACTTCTTCAGAACCTCTCCTGGAGGTAGAAGCAAAGGGAGACCTTCTTTCCCTCTCTGTTTAGAAGGTAGAGGGTGAACAGTGGAGAAACTCTTCTCAGATCTTCTTTAAGGAGGATGCCCAGGGCAACTATCTCCTCCTTTCCCACCTAACTATACTCCTCAGGACTTTCATCATGCCCCTGTCCAGGGTACCTACTCCATCTGCCCTCATCCCAGATTTTCTGCTTCCTTTTATGAATTGTCTTTTCCTAATAGATTTTTCTCTACTTGTAAGTAGGAACTATTTCTTCCCTTTTTGTTGTTGTTGTGTCCCAAAGTGCTTAGCAGAGTGTTTGGCATAAAGTAGGTATTTAAGAAATCTATAGACTGGCTACCCAGTGGATAGCATGTGGGAAAACTCGAGACAAAGAAACCACTCAGGAGGCTGTTGCAGTGAGGATGGTAACCATATGGTTTTAGAAAATAGGATAGATACAAGAGTGATGGAAATGAATAATAACAACACTAGCAATAATAGTTGGTATTGATATAGTATTTTAGGGTTTGCTATACATGTTATCTAATTTGATTCTCACAACAACGATCTAAGGTAGGTGTGATTATTATTTCCCATTTTAGAAATGTGAGAACTGTGGTTGGGAGAGGTTATGTCTTGTCCAAATTCATTTATTTATTGCCATGAAGCTATTGAGTACCCAAGGTGGTATTTGAACTCAGGTCTTCCTGACTCCAAGCCCAGTATGCTGAGGCGCGTAAATTAACTAGATATAAGAGGAGAGGAAGGCTAAAGAGCCAAAATTATAAACCTATGATGGTGCCCTTGACAGAAATCTAAAAGTTCAAAAGACAGTTATGTGTAGATGAGAATTGGAAGGTGGCAGGAGAGAAAAAGATAATGCGTTCCATTTTGAACATGCTGAATTTTCAATACTCCCAGCATGTCCAAAACTCAGTTGATGGGGCTAAAATATTCCCCCTCCTCTGCTAATCAAGGGTGTCTATGTAATTATTAAAGGGAATTCAACTCCTCAGACAAATGTATCAGTCCCCTTTTTTTCATACAAGTGGTCAGTTTCCTAGCTCAAGCCTTCATCATTAGATCAAAGTATTCTTGGATCAAGCTTACCCTTTTGTTGCAACTTTCTTGCAGGGTCCTATGAATAACCCTGGTTTTGGAGAACTATACATCTAATATTCACAAATATATCTCCTGAGCCCCCATCAGTGTATTTCCCATTAAGGCAATTAGTCACAACAGATGGAACAGATTGATTTCAGATTCAGCCTCAAACACTTACTAGCAATATGACCATGGACAAGTCACTTAATTTGTTTGCCTGAATTTCTTCAGTTGTAAAGTGGAAATGAGTACTTACCTCAAAGGTTATTGTGAGGACCAAATGAGGTAATATTTGTAAAGTGCTTAGCACTGGTACATGGTAAACATTATATAAATGCTTTCCCCTTCCTTTTCCCAATTTAAACAAATTAGCAATGATAACACTATTCTTAATCATGAAACATTTCTAAACAAAAAGGAAAAATCAAGAATAAATGTAATATAATAGTTCATTCCAACAATGCACTGAGCCACAGGAGAACAAACACAAATGTCTAAAAATCTAATAGGCTTTGAATAAGAAAATCAGTCAGGGAAATTCTTAGCTCTGGACTTTAGGCTTTAATGTCCTTGATCTTCATAAGGGAGATTTTACTGTACCATAAATTAAATTACCTAAACTCCTCTTCTGAGCCTGTTTTCCAGCTGAATGGAGCCCCTTCTAGGTTAGCTGCTACTCTCTTGGCTGCTAAAGTAATGTTGAGCTTTTTCAAGACCAGCATAAACCTTAAACTTGGGGACTAAAGAGGCATTCTTCATCTGGTCTATCAGTCACTATTAGCTTTCTCAGCAAAAAGTTCTCTAAGTCTGGAAGCCACAAAATCATTCAAATCTATTCATTGGTCCCTGAGGGAAGTGAGTGTAAAGATCAAGGCAGACAAACTTCTACAAAGCGTAGTCCCTGCTCTCTATACAGCCTAGTTCTCAACATAGCAGAAGATTCTTTTACTTCCCATCAGCTTCCAGAAGCTTCATCCCATCAGCTCTTTGGATTAGACTTCCTCCAGTCAAATCAGTTCCCAACAATAGATTCAAAACATCTTTCTATATTTTACCTGTCTCAGCTGAGCTTAGTTGGTTTCAAAATAGCTGTTCTTATCTTCTCAAATGCTCCTCTGTTTCTTCCTTCCAAACAAAATTCAGTCTTCTGTCAGTTACAATACAAATACATTTCTCTTATAATCAAAACCCCCAAATACTCATAATAGTCGTACACTGGGAAATATGCCAGTTTGGTGATGTTTTTCTTCAATATTTTTTTCTGAACAGATTTTTTTTCTTTTAGGTTTGCTCAGGAATTTTAAAGGAGCTACTTTCTCTCAATTTCTCAGAACTCTCTGTGTCTTTGTCCAGGTAGTAGGAAGTGGCTTTTCTCAGTACTTTTCAAATAAATTCTCTTTCTCTGCTCCCTTTCAATAAATACAAAAAAACAAAAAACAAAAACAAAAAAGAGGCACTACAAAAAAAATTGGGATGAAGGAGAATCATTTATTAAGTAATTACTATGGGCCCTACTAAGAAGTAGGGATACACATACAAAAGTCTACCCCATTAAGATTCTTACATCTTAATGTAAACTGACCAAACAAAGAGGAGAGTAGTGGCCAGAGTAGGGAAGTTACAAAGATGGTGAATGGAACTGCATTCCACAGACATGCCCTTTCCAGAGGCCAAGAGAATGGGAGAAAGATTGAGCTTATTAGTAGTTCTTAACATGTCTAATGAATCTTCAAAAGAAATAGCCAGTATAACAAAAGAGGAAAGTCATGAACATTATTTTGCCAGACTGGATTGTTTTTTGTCTACCCTAACAGCAACTAATAAGGCCAGCAGCCACTCTGAAATAAAATAAACCTGGTCATTAAGTAAAGAACAGAAATGTCAACTCATGTCCAATCTATTGCTGCGACATTTTGCTCTAAAGGGGTGTGGAGACCAAATGCCTTCAGTTGAGTAAAGGGAAGAAATTATTAAAACTTAAAGATCCCTCTAGAAGCCATTTTGTACAAAGGAAAGAATCAGAGACCTGAGTTAAACTTTTAACCTTGAATTCAAGTTAGGTGATACAGTAGGAATAGACTAAGTCTTGGAACCCATAAGATCTAGCTGTGTGAGCCTAAGGGCCAATCTCTTAACAGCTCTTAGCTTCTGTTTCTGAATCTAGAAAATGGGTATAATAATGGCAATGGTGCCACAGGTTTGTTGTGAAAATCAAATGAGATAATACATATTCAGCAGGGTGGTCAGGAAAGTCTTTTTGTAGAAGGTAGGATTTTAGTTAAGACTTGAAGGGAGTTAGAGGCTCAGTGGATAGAGACCCAAGACTGGAAATGGGAGATCCTGAATTAAAAATTGTCCTCAGACACTTACTAATTGGGTGATGTTGGGCAAGTCACTTGATCCCAATTGCCTAGCCCTTACAGCTCTTCTGCCTTAGAATCAATATTGAGTATAGATTCTAAAAGAGCAGGTAAGGGATTTAAATAGATCTAGATCTAGATATGGATAGAGACAGAGATAGAGATAGAGATAGAGATAGAGATAGAGATAGAGATAGAGATAGAGATAGAGATAGAGATAGAGGCAGAGATAGATTTGAAGGAATTCAGAGAAGCCAGGAAGCAGAGATTAGGAGGAAGAGAATTCTAGGCAGAAGGGAAATCCAGTGAAACTACGTAGAGTTCACTTTCCAGGTCACATGAGCAACAAAATGGAGAACTTAGACATTTTCTCTGATTCACACAACCTGTCAAATCTCTCCAAAATAGTAATTGTCTCCATGGTCTAGGACACCTAGAATTTAAGCCATAAGAAATTATGAGCAAGTTAATTTTGAAAAAAAACATGGAGGGGCAGCTGGGTAGCTCAGTGGATTGAGAGCCAGGCCTGGAGACGGGAGGTCCTAGGTTCAAATCCGGCCTCAGACACTTCCCAGCTGTGTGACCCTGGGCAAGTCACTTGACCCCCATTGCCCACCCTTACCAATCTTCCACCTATAAGTCAATACACAGAAGTTAAAGGGTTTAAAATTTAAAAAAAAAAAAAACATGGAAATAACTACCTGAAATTATGAAGAATGAAACAAGCAGAAACAAGAAAATATTACATAAAGTAATAGAAATAGTTTGAAGAATGAATTATGTATGTCTACCTCCAGAAAAAGAACTAATAAATATACATATATTTTTCGTCAAATAATGCTTTCTCTAATTGGGGGTGGGGGAAGGAAGGAGTTGACTGGATAGTTTAATGTAACAAACAAATAAATAAATTTTAACAAGAAAAAGGAAAACATGAACTCCCTCAGCATTCTCCCCTACTTCCCTTACTACTTGCTAAAAATGAGACTCCCAAGGACCCAGCACATGGCTTGCAACAAAACCCAATTCCACACTCCAAGCCCCCTTCCCCTTTCCAGTGCCACAGTCTCTGGAAGTTTGCTTTGACTGTGAAGGACAACAAACATCATGGCAGCCTGTAAGGAACAGAAGCTTGACCACTAGTGGCCCAACAGACAATCCTATAGCACTAGGTGCTGGGACAGAGAACTGAATAATAGATGGAGCAGGACAGGACACCATGTTGGGATGGAGGGTGGGGAACAAGGAAATGATGCACAGCACCCTACTCAATCTGAGAGAAATTACTGAGCATCCAGCTGGGGCCAGTTCAGTTCATGCTAAAGCCACCTGGGGCAGAGACCTAGGCTGGTGAACCATGATTTGTCCAGTATGGGAAGCGGTTGAGATGCGTTGAAATCCAGCCCCCAAGGAAACCGCCAACATAGAGAAGAGTCAGAAAGTGTGTAGTTGGGGAAATTAAGGAGCGGGAGGGGGTTAAAGAAAAGAAGAAAATGTCCGGAATAGGGAGATGAAGTGTTTTGTTTGAGGAATAGCAGGGATGCCAGTCACTGCATCATAGAGTAATTGAGGATTGAGTGGGATGTGGAAGAAGACTGGAAAGATGGAATAGGAGTAGGTTATGAAGGGCTTTGAATGCCAAGCTAAGGATTTTATATTTGATCCTGAAAGGGAAAAGAAAGCACTAGTGTTTATTGAATGGAGCAAGAGACAGGAGGGGAAGAGGGGAAAGGGAGATGATCAGACCTCCACTTAGGAAGATCACTTTGACAGCTGAGTGGAGGATGATTGCCTTGTAGCAAAGAGACTAAGAAGGCTATTGCAATTGTTTAGATGTGAGGTGATGAGGGTTCATTCCAGCATGGTGGCAGTATCTTAGGAGACCATGGAGGTATGTAGGAGATATGTTCCAGAGGTAGATATGATAGAGCCTTGCAATAGATTGAGTATGGGAAGGGGTGAAGTGAGCGATAGTGAGGGATCAAGAATGGTACTTAGGTTGAAAGCCTACATGACAAGGAAGGTGGTGGTAAGGGAAGTTAGGAAGAAGGGAGAGTCTGGTACAGGGGGAAAGATAATGAGTTCATTCTGGGTATAACTTTAAGGTGTCTATGGAATATCCAGCCCAAGATGTCTAATAGGCAATTGTAGATGCAAGACTGGAGATCAGGAACAAGATCATGGCTGGTTTAGAATATGAGTTGTTTAGAAATATTTTCTTTAAAGGAAAGTCAGATAATTTCATTCAATTTTATGGCTGCATGACAACAAAGTAGATTTTATTACTTTTTCTTAAAATATGAAAAAGGTAGGATAGCCTAATGAACAGAGAGACAACCTCATCACTAGGAAGAACTGGGTTCAAATTCCATGTGACAAAAACTTCCTCTATGACCTTAATCAAGTAACTAAACCTCACCATAATTTTCTGAGAAACTCCTCCAGACTTTATATTAAAGAGAAGATCCTGACCTGAATCGGTAGAGGAAGCTTCCTCATTCAATGAATTCAATGAATTCCCTACATCAGTGATGGGCAAACTACAGCCAGGGGGCCAGATGTGGCCCCCTAAAATGTTCTATCCAGCCATGTAACATTATTCCTAATCTGACGAATACAATGAGTAGGATACAATACAATGAAACTTCGAAAGTTTCCTTAGAAACAGACTGACAGATGAGCATTTCCTTTCCTTTGGCCCCTTCTTTAAAAAAGTTTGCCCATCACTGCCCTACACCATTGAAATCACAGGTCTAGAATCCTATCTTTTTTTTGATCCCTCATTTTCTATCCTAGAACCAATACTAACAGTTCCAAAGCAGAAGAGCAGTTAGGGCTAAGCAATGGGGGTTAATTGACTTGCTCAGAGTCACAAAACAAGGAAGCATATGAGGCCAGATTTGAACCCAGGACCTCCTATCTACAGGCTTCCTCCTCTATCTAATGAGCCACCTAGCATCACTAATACCTTATCTTCTAATACACTAATCGAAAAATAACCCTAGCCTTTGAACAAAGATTTCAGTATATTCTTAGAAATGTGTTGTCTTCCTCATTAGAAAATGAAAGTTCCCCTGAGACAAGGGATAGTTTCATTCTTTGCATCTCCAGAAACTAATAGAGTACCCGGCACATAGCAAGCCTTCAATACAAATTTGTTTACAAATTGATTACAGTTTGTAGCGCAAGAGAAAGAGGGAAGAGGGTTCAGGCTTCAGCTGGCCAGAGAAATGAAGATGAGCCCCCCCAGGCTTTGTAGAGCTGATTTAAACACTCCCAGGCATGAGCACAGTCATACACTATGAAGGAGAGAACAACGGCAGTACCAGTTGTTGGGAGAGACATCATGGTATTTGTAGATATAACGACTTTAAGATGTCTATGCAATATCCAGTTTGAGATGTCAAATAGGCAGTTGTAGAAGCAAGGCTAAAGATTGCCAGAGAGATTATGGCTGGATAAGAAGATATGAGAATAAAAGCACTACATGAATAAATGCTGGCTGTTTACTCATCAGTAGCAAGAGAGATCCCAGACCATGTTTTCATGTAGTCAGAAGGAATTGGTGGAGAGTTAGAGCCTGAAAATTGGAGGGACAGGATGTCTGTAGGGACATTCTGCTGAAAGAGACAAGAATGGATAATCAGGATAGAGATAGTGGCAGTGGCGTGTGTGAGGAGAAGAGAGATCAGAAGTATAGCTCAGGTGCCATCTTCTGCACTGAGCATCGTCTAGTAGCCTGATCCCCCCCAACTCCCAAACTATCTCGTACTTAAACACTATCTATCTATCTATCTATCTATCTATCTATCTATCTATCTATCTATCTATCTATCCGTCTATCTATCTATCTATCTATTATCTGTCTATCTATCTATCCATCTGTCTATCTATCTGTCTATCTGTCTGTCTATCTATCTATATCTAACTATCCATCTGTCTATCTATCTTTCTATCTATCCATCTATCTATCTATCTGTCTATCTGTCTATCTATCTATATCTATCTATCCATTTGTCTGTCTATCTATCTATCTATCTATCTATCTATCTATCTATCTATCTATACATCTGTACATCTACCTATCCATCAGTCTATCTATCTATCTATCTATCTATCTATCTATCTATCTATCTATCTATCTATCCATCTGTCCATCTATCTATCTGTCTGTCTGTCTATCTGCCTATCTATATCTATCTATCTATCTGTCTGTCTGTCTGTCTGTCCATCTATCTATCTATGTATCTGTCTATCTATCTATCCATCTGTCTATCTATCTATCTGTCTGTCTGTCCATCTATATCTATCTCTCTATCTATCTTTATCTGTCTGTCTATCCATCTGTCTATATCTATCTAACTATCTTTATCTGTCTATCTGTCTATCTATCTGTCTGTCTATCCAGCTGTCTACCTATCTATCTAGGTACATGTGTGTATGTGTATATGCATATATGCATATGTGTATGTATTTATGGGTATACACACAAAAATATGTATATGCACACATGCCTTTATGTATGGGTATATGTGTATCTGGATGTGATTATATGTACATGTACATATATAAATGCATGTTGCATATGTGTGTCTATATGCATGTGTGTAAGTCTATGTGTATGTGTGTATTGTGTGTATATGTCTATGGCTGGATGGATAGAAAGATGGATGGATGAATAGATGAATTAAGCTTCTATTTATACTGTACTTATTTACACATGTATTTCTTGTCTCTCCCATTAGAATGGAAGCTTCTTGAGAGTAAGGATTATTTCCTTCTTTGTACGTTCATATTTAGCATCCAGGGGGCATGCTAGCACCCTCCTGGGCCAGGAGTAATGAAGGTTTGAGTTCATATCCAATCTCAGACACTGATTAGCTGTGTGTTCCTAGGCTGATGGCTTAAGCTCTATCTACTCCAGTTTCCTCAGTGTAAAAGAAGGATCAGAATCATGTCTCCCTAACAGAGGTGTTGCGATGATTAAATGGGATAATATTGGTAAAGCACATTGACTGGCACATAGTAGGTACTTAGTAAATTTTGACTGATAAAGGCAGTAAGAATGAGGGATGATGAAAAATGACTTTTAGATGTAGAGTAGTAGAAAAGAAGGAACCCACAGCCAAAGATCTCAATTTATCTCAATAAAGTGTGAAGCAAATTTCCCCACATAGTTGTTAAAATTATCTTCCTGATACACAGGTCCTACCATGCCAGCTCACTACTGAAGGACATTCACTGACTCCCTATTATTTTTAGGGTAAAACACAAATGCCTCAGTCCACGATATAAAGCCATCGCCATCTAACTCCAATCTACCTTATTCCAGGATTCTAATACATTCTAGACAAACTGAAGGACTAGCTAGCCATTCCTTCATCTCCCCCTGCTCCCTCCTCCCTTTGTACATTCACAAAGTCTGTCCCACTTGTGGCTCTGGTTGTTATTCAGCTATTTTTCACTCATGTCCACCTCTTCAAAACCCTATTTGGGGCTTTCTTGGCAAAGGTACTAGAGTGGTTTGCCATTTCCTTCTCTAGTTCATTCTACATATGAAAAAGGTGAGTCAAAAAGGGTTAAATAACTTGCTCAGGATCACACAGCTAGTATCAGAGGTCAGATTTGAAGTCATGAAGAGGAATCTTCCTGACTCTAGGCCAGGCACTTTATTCACTACTCCATTTGGCTGCTAGGGAGTGGATTAGAAAACCTGTAAACTTCTGTTTCTAAGCTTATAACCTGATGGTTTGATGATCTGTGTGGTCCTTTTTAAATCTAACATTCTATAAAGTTACCCTTATAGGGGGTAGCTGGGTGTCTCAGTGGGTTGAGAGTCAGGCCCAGAGATGGGGGGTCCTGAGTTCAAATCTGGCCTCAGACACTTCCTAGCTGTGTGACCCTGGGCAAGTCACTTAACCCCCATTGCCTTGGAACCAATACATAGTATTGATTCCAAGATGGAAGGTAAGAGTTTTTTAAAAGTACCCTTTATATTGATCATAAAACATCTTACATAAATGCTCCTACCTGATCCTCACAAACCTAGCAGATGATTGATTTCATACCCACTTTAGAGGTGACAAAACTGAGGCTGAGCAAGACCCAAATCAAGTCACTTCCCCTACCTCTCATAGTCATTGTTGGAGCTCTGATTCTAACCAGAGCTTGACTCTCAGGTTAGAACCCTTCCCACTACTCCATACTGCCTCTCAACAGCCATTAAAATGCTCTGACAAACTCCCAGAATGTCTCCTGGGAGCCTGGCAACAGATTAGAGCTGACCAAGAGGTGCGAAGAACATTCTGGGTCCAAAAGACAAGGCACAGAGGTGGAGGGAGGCTGAAGGATGAGGAGAAACCTTCTGCCAGCAAATAAATTATTTACACACAAAAGCCTCAGAGAGACTAGAAAGAGTTAGAAAACTGCCAGCTCTCCAGCCGAGGGTCCCTGCACTGGAAGGGAGAATGTGTTGAAAGATAAGCCATAGCCAACCGCACATGATAATGGGTACAAAAAAAAAAAAAATGATTGGCCCAAATCCCTGGGTTGAACTGAGGGGAGATCTCTCCTTCACTTGACATTTGACAGGAGTTTTCCTTTCCAAAAAAACACAAAACAAAAAAAGTAGATTCACTTTTTTTTTTCATTTTAAACATTTTACTTTCGATATATTACAACGATTATCTATCAAAGTTATGTTTTGACATCTTGCAACTTACAGCGCCCCCTCACATTGGCGGGGTGTTCGAACTTAGCTTGTCATAAAACATGCCAAACTCCCCAAACTGCTGAGAGATGTGGTACATCCTAATGAAGCAACTGCTGGGGAAGGGGAAGGGGGGGGGGACGGGGAAGCAAAAGTTATTTTTGTCACATCCCATCTTAATACAGACTCTGGATTAAATACTAATTAATTTGCCTCTAACGCCTGCTGTTAATCAGTTGTATGTCAGCATACATTTCAAGTGACATTTAAATTATAAAGTACAGGCGGGATTATCTGCACTTTTGCAAATTACCTCTTTATAAAAGTCAAAGTAAACATGATCTGCACACTTGAGGTATCATTATCCCCCTGTTTACTCTCGAGGTGGCTCTTTGGATGAGAGCTTGTCTTCCACCAGAGTTGGTCTCGGGCTCCCAAGGTGTCATATCCAGGTGGATCGCTCCAAAACAAGGAGTCTGTTGCAGTGGGAGAGTCCACGGTCCCTCAAGGAACTCACTACAATAGCTTAATATTTTTTTTAATCCTTACCTTCCATCTTAGAATCAATACTATGCTTTGGTTTTTAAGAAAGAAGAGAGGTAAGGGCTAGGCAATGTGTTTAGTGACTTGCCCAAGGTCACGCAGCTACAAAGTGTCTGTGGACAGATTTGGACCCAGGAATGACTCTTTATCCACTGAGTCATGTAGGTGAATCATTTAATTGAGCCACAGTAGTATACCTTATATTACTATAGCCTCCCAAACCACATGTCAAATTCCCTCCATTTTTTCCCTTCTCCCCTTAAGAGGAAGCAGAGCAGGGCATTAGACTGAGGGTTGAGAACAGTAATGCCTTCAAGCCACAGTTAGGTCCAGCCCCAACCTTACTAATATAATAAGTAATTATTATCACTATTATATTGTTATATGGTATATTTATATTATTAACAATATGATTAATAATATTGTTGCTAATTATTCCAATAATTTATTAAATTATATATAAGAAATAAAAATATATAACAATTAAATTAAACAACTAATAAAAATAAAATAAAATGATATAAATTAATACAATTTGAGGTAACTAAGTTGTTCAGTGAATAGAGAATTGAACAATGTCAAGATCTGAGTTCAAATCCAGTCTCAGACACTTACTAGCTCTGCAACCCTGAGCAAATCATGAAGACTCCCTCATCTGAAGGGGATAATAATAGCATCTACCTCCCAAGTTGTGTGTGTCATTCTAAGTGTCTCCTCCATCCTTCTCCATTCTCCTATCTTTACTGTAGAAATGGAAGAAGGCTACATAAGACTGAGGACCATTTTTTGTACTTTGATATATAATTCTATGTTGTTTTATTCTTCACTCAGTTCAGTAGGCATTTTGTCAATTTGTTTTATTCTATGGAGTTGTGTTACAATAATTTGGATAGGCATTCCACCCTGCCCTCTTCCACTAGACTCTAAGCTCTCTGCAGGCAGGAATCTGTGTCTTAACTAAACTTTGTGTCTCTCTCCTCCCCCCTCTCCCCACTAGTGCCTAGAAACTTGCACACAGCTGGTACTAAATGAATATTGGATGAAAGTATATGAATAGTACCACTTCTACCAATAATAACAACAATAAAAAAACTCAGTAACTATGTAAAATTTGGTGAGCAGACCTTGGGGAAACCACGGTTGTTTATTAACTTGACTCATATTCAGGTAATCTGCTGGATAGCATGGCAATATATTTAGATGGAGTGTTCTTTATGAACTCATATGAGAGATTGCCCCGAGAAACAAAGAGGCCATCTAGGCAAGTGAACACATTACCAATTATCTTCCAAACTCGTTTCCTTAATTCCAAAGTATTAAAAACAAAATCTTCCTTCCCAGTACATCCGAGAGCTCTAAGCTACGGTGTCATTTCTCAGCTGCCGAGATGAGGATGAAGATTAAAGCCCATCTGATTCCCTTTCACTGAAGCCCTGGGTCCCCACCATTCAGGATCTCAGCAGTTCCTTTTATTTTTTTAAAGCATCTTTGGAAAATAAAGTTGTATATGTTGACAAGTGATAACAAGAACTTGATGTGAGCCTGAAAGCTTTTTTTGCCCAGGGCAATGATATTAACATATCTTTTTTTTTTTTCAAAATGTATTTCTCTAAATTTCCAGGAATGTCTTCCTCTCATTCCCTTAGCCTAGAGGTGATCCAATAACTTTCAAATTTAAGCAAGTAGAGGCTCTGGAAACTCCAGGACAAACTGCCAGTTTTTGAAGAGGAAGAGGCTAGGCTGTGTGTCTGTCTTCTCTAAAGGTAACTCTAATGTGAGAGGACATTTATAGAGCACTTTAGGGTTGACTCATCACATTCGGTCATTTGAACTTGAAGTAATCTCCATAGGTATTGGGTATAGTACTATTGGTATTATTATCCCGACTTAAGAATTTGGAGCTGCTTATTCCTGGTCCTGTAGCTAATAAACATAAAGGACAGGAGTCAAACTGACATTTCCTTGCCTCAGTGAGGCATTCTCACCACTATTGTTCTGGGGCAGAAATGCTCGTAGCTAGAAAATTGACCAACAAGGAATGAATTCCTTTGGCTATGACATCTGATGATGTGTTTTGTTTTGTTTTGTTTTGTTTTTTTACTGAGCCTTGATGGGGCCACCAACCCACATTAGGGGAGGATTGCCCACACTGGTAGTCACAAAAGTTTGAAATGAATGCAAGGAAGTATTTAAGTCTTCTAAAAATGAATAGCATGATGTTTTTTTTTCCTCTCTGGATTCAACTTGTCTACTGAAGAACGAAATTGATAAAATTCAAGACAGGAGAGCATCTGGCTTTATAATCTTCTTAGTGCTTGGAAATCTTAGTGTTCACTATAGTAATTATAGTGTCATCATGTAGAAAAGACATTAAACTTAATCTGTGTGGCTCCAAAGGGCAGAACCAGTGGCTGGATATTATAAGAAGAAAATGAATGCAAGACAGATAGAATTCAGGGGGGTGGGAGAGCTTGAGTGGCCCAACACAAGGCTTTCCTTGACTTTGTCCTCCTCAATCTATTTTTTCTTAATTTGGTCATAGAAATCTGTGACATGCTTATTAAACTTGTGGATTCCCTAAAGCTGAAAGGGGTGATGTAACACACTGCTTTTATTCAGCACTCAAAAAGATCTCAACAGACTGTCTGAAATGGAGGAGATAAAACTTAAATGGAACCAATAGAGACCTCTTCTTGAGTTCAAAACCTCGATTGCACTGGGGAACAGATAATAGTTTATTTTGAAAAAACCCTGAAGGTTTTTTGTAGCCTGCAGGATTAGGATACTCCAACAGGGCAACACAACAGAAGCTAGTAATCAGACCATCCATTTAGATCTGAAGGGAACCATGAAGGCCACTGTGCCCAAAGCCCTCATTTTATTGCTGAGGAAACTGAGGCACTGTGAATAAAAAATTAAATGCAATGGAGTATTTGGCCTGAAGGATTTTATAATCTAACTGGAAAAATAACATGTACCTGTAAAATTAAATCCAAAAGTAATAGATAACAAATAAATACAAATTGAACACAGTAGTTTGAGAACAAGAATACTAAAATATGGAGATTAATACCTAGAAGTCATAAAGTCCTTTAAGGTTTGTGAAGTGCTTTACAAATATTATCTCATTTTATCACATAATAATCCTGAGAGGTAAATGGTATTCTCCCCATTTTACAAATGAAGAAACTGAGGTAGAGAGAAGTTTAATGAATTGCCTGAGATCTTACAGATAATGTGCATCTAATATTAGATTTGCACTCAAGACTTTATGACTCCAAGGTTTTAGCCACCGAGTCACCTGGCTACTTCTGGAGAGGGTTTCTAGAAAACATGGTGTTTGAGCCTCATCTCAAAGAAAGAAATGAATTGTATAAGGGGAGGAAGGTATATATTCCAGACATGTAAAGGCATGGAGGTTGGAAATTGAAAACCTTGAAAGGGATTACAAGCAGGTCAATATGATTGGTCATATATTCCTACACCTGACCTGTGGTAGAGCCTTCTAAGCTCATATTGGTCTGATGAGTCACAGTCAGACACACTGGATATTGATCCTGACATAGTGATGCCATTTGGTCCTCTTCAAGTACAAAGGACAGTAACCAACCACAGAGGAATGATGTGTAAAGATACTAGAAAGAGAGAAGGTGTTTGGGATGTAAAGTTTGTTGCATGCCAGAGTAGGTAGATTTTATTTTAGAAGGAAGAGGAAGAGAATGTAGTATAATAGAAATAGGGTCTTGGAGTCAAGAGATCTGGGTTCTTTTTCTGATTTTAATATTCGTTAGTCATGCAACCATGGGAAAATCGTTTTCTCTGTCTCTCTTTTGAATTTAAAACCCTTACCTCCATCTTCATTTAAATTCTAAGACAGAAGAGCAGCAAGGGCTATGCATTTGGAGTTAAGTGGCTTACCCAGGGTCACCCAGCTATGAGGAGTCTGAAACCTACGACCTGGGCCCAATTCTCTGTCCACTGAATCAACCAGCTGCCTCTATGGACAAACTCTTAACCTATCTGAGTCTCAATTTCCTCATTTGTAAAAATGGATATAATATGGTTGCATATGTAAAATATATCATATTGCTTATAGCCTCAGGGAGGGAGGAGGGGTGGTAAGGAGGGAAGGAATTTGGAACTCAAAATTTTAAAAAGATGAATATTTTTTAATTTAACATATACTTTTGGAAAAATAAAATTTTATTTAAAATCATCATTTATATTTATTAATTATTTATCTTCATTATAAATCATATAAAATCTACTGAAAACTACATGAAATAAATAATTGTTTGATTCATAATAAAAATATGTAAAATCATTAATAAAAATCAAAAATAATGATAGAAGAGGAACAAATGTATGGAATAATACCTATAGTTCCTACTTCATGAGAGTCAAGTGAAATAGTATATGTAAAGTGCTTTGGAATCCTTTTGGAGGCACTTACGTGCCATTATTATTATCTTCTGCTGTTAAGAATAGAGTTATAGCCTCTGAGGCAAGGGTAGCAAGAGTCCTCCGGTCTTTGGGGCTTATTAGATAACAAGATGTCTAGCCTGGTGAAGAGACAGCTTCTAACAAGGGGAAATAATCAACATATCTAAATATCGGAAAGTCTCTCATGGGGAAAGAGGATTAGATTCATTCTGAATTAAGCCAGAGCTTGATGGAAGTTAGAGGAATTCAGATACTGGCTTAGTGTAAGAAGGAGCCCTCTAATCATTAGGACTCTCAAAAATGGAAGTGTGCTCAGTAGGTTGTATGTGATCGGAGGGGTTCAAGCCGAGGTTGGAAGATTGATTTGTTAGGG
Source organism: Gracilinanus agilis (assembly GCF_016433145.1). NCBI lineage: Eukaryota > Metazoa > Chordata > Mammalia > Didelphimorphia > Didelphidae > Gracilinanus > Gracilinanus agilis. Next base: position 65,245,279 of record NC_058131.1, on the reverse strand, counting down.
GTGGTACAGGAAGGAGCCCTGCTCTGGGCATGAGGGTGGCTGAGATGACCTCTAAGCTTCCTTCCAGCCCGCGATGCAATGATTCTATGACTTCATTCTATCGTTGTAACATAGTCATGGCTTCAGAGGGCTATTTTTAGCTCTCCACCGAGCTGAGGTCCTTTATAAATGGCACCTTTTGTTGTCTTCCAAGGCTAGCGACTCTGACATTGCTTTTGAAATCCAGCTTTCCTTTGCCTCCCCTCCTGCCCTCGCTTGCCTTTCTCTAGCTTCCTCTGAAAGAGTCTGGCTTTATTTCTCCTTTGATGAAATCTCTGTTGAGCCCCCATTGATGTCTTAAAGCTCAGGGGGGCACCACTGATCCAATTAGAGGCACAAAAGGTGTGAGAAGACACAGCCAAGCCTAGGGGAAATGATAGCCATATCGCCCATTGGAGCTAATGCTGACTGGAGGGAACAGCAGCCTTACCACTTAGTCCCAGGACAGAGAACAGTCTCTCCCAGGTGGGAAGGAGGAATTACAGATAAAAGCTGAGGCTCCTTTTCTTGGCCCCTCCCTTAAAGGGAATTCATTGAGAGGATCCTACTTTTCATAGCTGATAGACTCATAGCTTTAAATAATTTTATAACTGGAAGAAAGTTTAGAGAAATCTCCCCCAATCCTCTTATTTTATTTTATATTTTCACAGATGAGTCAAGTCAAGAGAAAGAAAATTACTTATCCAAGCTACTTAGTAGCAGATACAGGACAACAGTCTTGGATTTCTTGACTCTCACTTTCATCACAGTCATCTTCTTTCTTTCCCCATTTACCCTTTTACCCACAGGTTTTCCTAAAGCTCTAAGACCAACACATACACACACACACACACACACACACACACACACACACACACACACTTCTGTTAACTCCAATATATCAAGCACCAGCATTCCTTACATGACCAGTATAAATAATTCCATCCACAACTAAAATGCCACCATGTTGTAAAGAGATCTCTACTTCAAATATAGAATGGAATGGAGCAGAGGGAAGGAAGGGAACAAGCATTTATTAAGTGCCTACTATATGCCAGGCACTATGCTGAGCACTTTACAAATATTATCTCATTTGGTCCTCATAACCATCCTTAGTGATGTTTATCCTCATTTTATATTTTACAGATGAGTAAACTAATATAGATAAAAGTTAAATGACTTAGCCAAGACTGCACAAGTAGCAAGCATTTGAGATCAGATTGGAATTCAGATCTTGATGACTTTTGTGTGTTGTCTTCCTCTCTTCCACCTTACATTGTAAGCTCGAGAGCAGAGACTTTCTTTCTTTGTATTTATGTTTTCGATACTTAGCAAAATGCTGGGCACATAGTAGGTTCTTAATAAACATTTATTGAGTGACTTCAAGTCCAGAGCTCTAGTCACTGTATCATATTCTTGCCTCTGAACTTTCCAGCTGTAAGATTATGAATTTATGTTTATAACACTCAGTGTGTAATACAAGAATGATTCAAGGAAACCAAAGGTGTTTGGCCTGAACAAGAGATTTCTTAGAGAGTAATGTGACCCAATAAACACATTCTTTAAGAACTTAGTATGTATGCTCCAGGCATGGCATGAGGTTCCAGGCATAAAAAGAGAAAAAACAGAATCACCCTTTCCCTAGCCCCAACCCTTTCCCTCAAGTGCCTTACTAAGGACATACAGACAAATAAAAGAAATAGACATATAATATAAACACTATTTTCCTTGTATGTGCTAAATAATCGAGCTAAACTATCCTCCTGAGTATTTTTCACAGATAACTACATGCCTATCCTTGCTCAATTGACAAGCTGGGGCTGAGCCCTATTTCCCTAAACTTTATAAGTCTATGATTCTCAGATTCCTAGGATGTAGGGGGATGAGGAATCTCAGAAGTCATGCAGTACAACCGTCTCATTTTCCAGATATGGAAAGAGGTCCAGAAGAGGAAGTGACTTACCTAAGGTCACCTAAATAATTGTCATTTGACATCCTTCATCTCTGAAGAAGATCAACGACATCATCACAAGATGATGTCTTGATTCAAATCTGAATTGCACTAAAGGCAGTGAGAGTTGCACAAAATTAACAGCCTTATTCTTTCTGAGCTTTGAAGTCCAATGGTAAGGCAAGAGTCAAGATGGTAGTGGCAATGGTCCCAGGACCTTGGTATCTTTAATGTCTGACAAGCACTAAGCACTCCACAACATCTACTTCAGCTGCTTCCATGGCTGTTGGAACAAATTGATTTTGTCCATCCATTCTGCTAGATGAAGTCTTCACATGCTTGGAGACTCGTTAGTGGATTTGAACACATTTAGAATTAATGCCTCATATAGCCTGTTTGGCAGAGATTTCTGGTTGCCATGATAGAAAGAGAAACATTTATGGCCTAACAACGATCCCTGCAAATGACCATAAAAGAACAAAAATGAATCCTGTAGTGGTAGAACCACAGGAGAGAGGGTGAAGCAGCACTCCAGCTCAGAACAATATGGAAAGACAGCAAGGAGGATTCATCTCACTGGAGTAAAAAGGAGAGAGCACTGAACAAGTTTCAATGGAACTGAGTTTTTATATAGCCCAAGAAGCAGGGAAAAGAGCATAGCCAGCATAGGACATCCTCAGCAGGGGAAGAGCAGAAACCAATGCAATATAAAACAGGCAGCAGAGGGAGGAAAGGATCCCCACATAGTCCAGCCAGATCAGGGGCCAGAGATGACCCTGCAAGGGCAGCATTGAGAGGAATTCAGCCCAATAAGATCCAACTTTGTGGGACAGGCAGAACCCAACTCAACCCAGCTGAACTGAACAGCTGCAAACCTTCACATAGCACAGCCAATCAAGCATCCTTTGCAGAATGCTCAATCTGAGACTAAGACAACTGGGTTGATCCCAAGTACAGTAAAAGTTCAGGACAGTGCAAGTTTTGTTCCATCCCAGGAACAGATCTAAGCTTCAGGGTGTAGATAAAATCAAGGGAAGAATTAACCCTATGATGAATAAAAAAAAAAAACAGAGAAAAGCCTGACACTAGAAAAAATTTCAACAAGAGAAATGGCCAAAATGTGAGCTCAGAAGAGGCCAGCAATATAAAAATGTAAACATATGAAAGCTAAAGGAAAATGTAAAGAATGTCAAGCACAACATGAACTCCTGGAAAACTCCAAAAAGGATAGAAATACTAATAATTAGAAAATTTGTAGAAAATTAGAAAATAATAGAAAAAATCAATATCTTTTAAAAAGAACTTACTAAAGAAAACAATACTCTAAAAGGGCAATGCAATATCTCAAATAGGAATATTCTCTAGGAAAGGAAGTACAGTGTCTCAAAGAAGAAAATACCCCTAAAAGTTACTTAGACAAATAGATACTACTCACTTCATAAGACATCAGGAAACAATAAAAGCAAATTCAAAAAAATGAAAAAATAGAAGACAATTTGAAATATCTCACTGGAAAAACAACTGTGATGGAAAATAGATCCAAGGGAGATAATCTAAGAATCATAAGAATAACTGAAAACCATCATAAAAAAACCTGGAGACCATATTACAAGAAATTGTTGGGGGAAGTTTCTTGAATAAAAGATGAAAATAGAAATTGACAGAATCTACAAATCACCTCCTGACGAAATCCCAAATTTAAAAATTCCAGGGTTATTATATACAAATTACAGAAGTCCCAAGCCAAGGAAAAATACTACAAGCAGCTAGAAAAAAATTCAGATTTTGTGGAACCACTATTAGAATTACACAGGACCTAGAAGCTTCTACATTAGAAGATCAGAAGGCATGGAATATGATACCCTGAAAAGCAAAAGATCAAAGCCTTCAAACAAAAATCATCTACCCAGCAAAACTGAACATTACACCTTGTAGTGATTCCCAAAGTGGGTGCTACTGCCCCCTGGTGGGTGCTGCAGCAATCCAGGGAGGTGGTGGTGGCCACAGGTGCATTTATCTTTCCTATTAATTACTATTAACATTTTAAAATAATTAATTTCCAGGGGGCTAAGTAATATTTTTTCTGGAAAGGGGTCAGTAGGGAGGAAGAAACAGATATTAATGAAAAAAGAGGAATTCCAGGCATTCCTGAGGAAATGACAAAGTGGGTTTTTTTTAATTCAATCCTCAAGAGAAGCATAAAAAGATAAATCAAAACAAAAAACTTAAGAGAATCAGTGGAATGAAACTAATGACATTCCTGTGTGGAGAAAATGATAACTTGGATACCAAAGATTTCTATGGGACAAGAGATACCTAAGTATTTAATATATTTAAAATAACCAAGGGAAACAATGGAGTCAAACTGACTACATTCCTTGCATTAGAAAGTGATAATAAGAATATTTAAGATACTTATGGTACACATGGTATTTAAGATAACTCAAGTTGAGATGATCAAACAATGAGGTTAAATGGATTATATTATTAGAAAGATGATAACCAAAATGCTTAAGATACATATTATATATGAAGTACTGAAGATACCTAAAGTACTTAGGACACTTAAAGTACAGAAAATACTTAAGAATTTTATAACTATAAGGGTAATGAATAGGAGCAGAGAGTAATTTGAATATGATATTTTAAAAATCGAGACAAAAAAAGAAAGATAACAATGGGAAAAGAAAAAAGAGAGAAAGTTGGAGGTGAATTATCTAAATATGAGGAAGCATATAAGAATCAATACTGTGGAAGAAAAAATTGAGAGTGAGATAGTCATAATGCTTGAATTTTACTCTCATCAGAATTGGAACAAAGTGAGAATAACATCCATACTAAGGTCTAGAAACCTATCTTATCCAATTAGGAAGTAAAAAAGGGATATGGAACAAAAAAAGAGGGGATGGAAAAAAGGAAGGGGCAATTCAAGGAGGTAGTAAACAAGTAAAAATATATTTGAACAGGAAAAGAGTGAAAGAAGAGGAAAGAAAAATAAACAAGAGAGTGATATGGAGAGGAAAATGCAGTTAGTAATCAATTGTAATTATGGATGTGAGTGGAATGAACTCACTCATAAAATGGAGTAAACTAAAAGCCAGAATCCCACAATATGTTGTCCACAAGAAACTCATTTAAAAAAGAGGGACAGTTAAAAATGATTATTAATAAATGTTTAAATTTAAAAAAAAAAGAGGGACATACACAGAATAAAGGGCTAAAACAAAATCTAATATGCTTCAGATGAAGTTAAAAAAAGAGTAGCAATTATGAGCTCAGACAAATAAAAAGTAAAAATTGACCTAATTAAAAGCAATAAGAAGGGAAATTACATATTGATAAAGGAACCATTGACCATGAAGTAAAATCATTATTAAAAATGTATGTTCCAGGGGTCAACTGGATAGCTCAGTGGATTGAGAGCCAGGCCTAGAGACGGGAGGTCCTGGGTTCAAATCTAACCTCAGACACTTCCCAGCTGTGTGACCCTAGAAGTCACTTGACCTCCATTGGCTTTAAATATATATATACCAAATGGCATAGCATCCACATTTCTAAAGAAGTTACATGAGTTACAAGAGGAAATAGACAATAAAACTATATTATTAGGGGACATTTACAGTCCTCTCAGAATTAGATAAACTGAAAAATAAACAAGAAAGAAATTAAAGAGGTAAATAGATTTTTTGAAAAATTAAACTTGATAGACTTCTGGAGAAAACTGAATGGAAATAGAAAGGAGTATACCTTTTTTCAGCAATACATAACACCTGCACAAAAATTGACTATATAATAGGACATAAAAGCCTGACAACCAAAAGCAGAAAAGTAGAACTATTAAGTTCATTCTTTTCAGAAGATAATACTATAAAAACTACCATGAGCAAAGAGCTGGAGAAAAAAGGACTAAAAATCATTTGGAAATTAAATAACATTATATAAAGAATGAATATGTCAAAGAACAAATCACAGAAACAATCAACAATTTCATTAAAGAGAATAACAAAAAGAAGACAACATACCAAAAATTTGAGGATGTAGCCAAAGCAGTACCTAAGAGAGAATCTACTTCTCTAAATGCTTATATCAATAAAACAGAGAAAGAGCAGGTCAATGAATTGAATGTGCAAATAAAAAAACTGGAAAAAGAAAAAAATTAGAAACCTCCATTTAAACACCAAATTAAAACTCAAAGGAAATGTTAATAAAATTGAAAACAAGAAAACCATTGCTCTAATAAATAAGATAAGTTGGTTTTATGGGAAAATCAATGAATTAGATAAACCATTGATTAATTTGATCAAAAAAGAAAGAAAACCAAATGATCAGTATCAAAAATGGAAAGGACGAATTGCAACCAATGAAGAGGAATGTAAAGCAAATATTAGTAGTTATTTTGCCCAATTTTGTGCCAACAAATCTGATCATCTAAGAGAAATAGATAAGTATTTAAAGAAATGTGAACTGCCCAAATTAACAGAAGAGGAAACAGAATATTTAAACAATGTCATCTTGAGAAAAGAAATTGAACAAGCCATCAATGATTTCCCTACGTAAAAAGTTTCAGGGCCAGACAGATTCACAAGTGAATTCTAACAAATATTTAAAGAACAATTAATTACAAAAGCATATGAAATATTTGGTAAAATCAATGAAGAAAGAACTCTACCAAATTCCTTTTATGGAACAATGATGTTTATGGTATTGATAACTTAAACAGGAAGAAGAAAAAATAAATAAGGAAAACTATAGATCAATATCCTTAATGAATACTAATGTAAAAATCTTAAGCAAAATACTAGCGAGGAGATTATAGCAATATATTACAAGAATCATATACTATAACTAGTTGAGTTTTATCCTAGGACTGTAGGGATGGCTCAATATTAGGAAAACCATCAGCATAATTGACCATATCAATGACAAAGTCAATAGAAACTATATAGTTATTTCAATAGATGTGGTGAAGCTTTTAATAAAATACAACACTTTCCTATTTTAAAAAATTTAGAGGACATTGGAATAAATGGGACATTCCTCAAAATGATAAATAGCATCTGTCTAAAAAAATTAGCAAACATTATCTATAATGGAGAAAAGCTAGAAGCCTTTCCAATAAAATCAACAGTGAAATAAGGATGCCCACTATCACCATTACAATTCAATACTGTACTAGAAATGCTAACTATGACAATAGGAAAAGAAGAAGAAATTAAAGGAACTAGAATAGGCAATGAAGAAACAAAGCTATCTCTCTTTGCAAACACTACAGTGGTATACCCAGAAAATCAACCCAAAAAAAGGACTTGAAATGATTAACAACTTTAGCAAAGATTCAGGATATAAAATAAATCCACATCAATCATCAGTATTTCTCTATACTATCAATAAAGTCCAACGGCAAGAGATAGAAAGAAAATTCCCATTTAAAATAACTATAGACAAGTGATGGGCAAACTTTCCAAAGGAAAGGAAATGCTCATCTGTCAGTCTGTTTCTAAGACAATTCTTTCAAAGTTTCATTGTATTGTATCCTACTCATGGTATTCGTCAGATTAGGAATAATATCCAACCGGATAGAACATTTCAGGGGGTCCCATCTGGCCTGCGGGTCATAGTTTGCCCATCACTGCTATAGACAATATAAAATACCTCAGAGGCTACCTGGGGGCCAAGACAAACTCACAAACTATATGATCACAGCTACAAAATACTTTTCACATAAATAAAGTCAGATCTAATCTGGAAAATATTCATTTCTCATAGGTAGGACAGACCAATATAAGTAAAAATTATAATTCTTCTTAAATTGATTTGTTTATTCAGTGTCATACCAATCAAATAATTCAAATGTTCTCATAGCACTAGAGAAAATAACAAAAATTCATCTGGAAGAATAAAAGAACTAAAATACTAAGGGAATTATTGAAAAATATGAAGGAAAGTGACTTCATACCAGATCTCAAATTATATCATAATGTGAAAACCATCAAAATAATCTAACACTGGCTGAAAAATAGAGTGGAGGATCAATTGGAATAGATTAGGAATTCAACATGCAATATTAAATGGCCATAGTAATCTTGTGTTTGACAAATCTGAGCTTTTGAAAGAAGAACTTGCTATTTGATAAAAACTGCTGGAAAAACTGGAAAACAATTTGGCAGAAATTAAGCATAGATCAACAACTTGTATCATATACAAGATAAAGTCAAAATGGATACATGATTTAGAAATAAAAGGTGATATCAAAAAATATAAGGGAAACCCAAAATAGTTTACTTGTCAGACTATGGATAAGGGAAATTTTTAAGTCGAAACAAGACATAAAGAACATTATGAAAAGTAAAATAGGTAGCTTTGGCTACATTAAGTTTTAAAGCATCTGAACAAAGTCAATGTGACCAATATTAAAAAGCAAATGACAAACTGAGGGAAATCTTTCTGGCAAGTCTCTCAGATAAAAGCTTCAGTTTAAAAATGCATAAAGAACTGAGTCAAATTTATAAAAATACAAAGTATTCTCCAATTGATAAATGGCCAAAGAATATAAACAGGCAACTCTCAGATGAAGAAATCAAAATCATCTTTAAGCATATAAAAATGGTCCAATTCACTATTAATTAGAGAAACGCATATTAAACTGAGGTACCATCTCACACCCACCAGACTGGTTAACATGACAAAAAAAAGGAAATGATAAATATTGGGGGGGGGGATGTAGGAAAATCTGTACACTAATATGCTCTTGTCGATGGAGCTATGAACTGATACAACCATTCTGGAGAACATTCTGGGATCATGCGTAAAGAGTCATAAAACAATGAATACCATCTGACCCGGCAATACTATTACTAGGTGTGTATTTCAAAGAGATTAAAGATAGCAGTAAAGAACCTACTTGAACAAAAATATTAATAGATATTCTTCTCATGACAGCAAAGGACTGGAAACTAAATGGATGTTTAGTTTGGGAATAGCTGAAGAAGTTGTGGTGTATGTTCATAAAGCCATAAGAAATGACAAACAAATTGATCACAAAAAAACTTGGCAAGACTTATATGAAGTAATGCAAAGTGAAGTGAACAGACCCAGGACAATGTTGTACAGAATAACAACAATAATGTATAATGATCAACTATGAATGACAACTATTATCAACAAGACAAATATCCAGTACTTTAAGACATTCATGACAAAATACAGATATCCACCACCATAGAAGGAACAGATGGAGTTCAAATGCTGATTGAAAAATACTATTCTTCACTTTATTTCCTTTATGAAGATTTCTCTAGTCTGAACAATATGTGTCTTGCGGGAAAATATGTGTTACATGATAACATATATACAACCTTTATCATATTATCTACCATCTTGGGGAAGTAAGAGGGATGGGAGGAAGGGAGAGAACATGGATTTTTAAATGTAAGAAAACAAATATTAAAAATTATATCAACATGTAATTTGGAAAAAAATGAAATTGTGTTTAAAAATAAAGTATGTATTTTCAGAATAATGACTAATTCTTTTCAAAAGGGAGGCTCCCACAATGGTAGAAATAACACTGACCTTTGTGTCAGGACACTTTAGTTCTAGTTATTTTGTTGTTCATTCATTTTAGTCATAACCAACTCTTTGTGATCCCATTTGTAATTTTCTTGGCAAAGATACTGGAGTGGTTTGCCATTTCCTTCTCTATCTCATTTTAGATGAGAAAACTGAAGTAGGGTGAAATGACTTGCTCAGGGTCAGGCAGTTTATGATTGATTGAAACTGGATTTGAACTCGTCTTCCTGACTTTAAAGCCAGTGTTCTATCCAATGTGCCACACTAATTAGCCATATGAACTGGTCAACCACCTCTCTCTGTGCCTCAGGTGCCTCCTATGAAAAAGAGTAGAAGATGTATTATATGATATCTGAGGAACATTTGATACTTAACATTTGGTATTTTTATTTCTGTTCCCAGGTCCCTTTATGATCTGACATTCTATGGTTTAAATTCTCTTCCATCTTTAGTAACATGATTCTATGGATTCTAATATATCCCAATGAGAACTGAAAGAATGACAAATAGTTTTAAAGTACCTATATTCCAGAATTAACTATTCAGTCATGTCTGTAAAACAGTTCAAGTAAAGTTAAGTATCAGAATTTTTATTGCCCACCTCTATAATTACTGGTTCTAAATGAAATCCATAACCCAACCCTTCTATGTTTGGGCTTTCATGACTAGGCATCATCTTGGAAGCATTTCTCCACCAAGTCATTGTGCCTTTGGTTCATGTTGTCTCCACCCAGAGCTCTTCTGGAAAATCTCAGAATGTAACTCATGGCAAGGTCTTCTTAGATATGGATTCAAAAAGTTACTCTGATTACCTATAAGCATTCAGGGTAGTAATGAATACCAGATACATGGTTATATTAGATCCCACCAAAAAATGAAAAAACACACACAAAATTCACAGTAACATAAATAAACTATAGAATTCTTCTACCTCTTCAGTGAGTCACACATCTCCCCAGGGTCTTGCAGTCCTCCAATATTTTATTGTTGTTTTTATTCGGTTGTTTTAGTCAGATCTGACTTTTCACGAGCTTCTTTGGGGTTTTCTTGGAAAAGATACTGGAATGGTTTGCTATTTCCTTTTCCAGCTCATTTTAGACATGAGGAAACTGAGGCCAAGAAAATTAAGCAACTTGCCAGGGGTCACACAGTTAGTAAGTGCCTGAGGCCAGATTTGGACTCACATCAATGAGTCTTTCTAACTCCTAGCCTGGCACTCTATCTACTGCATGACCAAGTTGTATGGGTGTTCAAAGAGGACTCTGGTGTGAAGACCTGAGGCACTCTCTTCAGGACTGCTCTTATAACTTTGGTGTCTATTTGACATTCAAGTCTCACCATAGCTCCAAGAAGCTATAGTATGCCCAGAAGCCATACCCAGTAATCCATATTGGCAGATGGACTATACTAAGTTGATGAGAACTAATGGGCCTTAGAACTACCAGAGAGTTAAGAGGGGATGTACCCCAAGCATGTGAAAACTTCCCCTAGAGCAATGGAAGGATGGGAATATTTTGTTCCAACAGCCTTGAAGGAGACTGAAGCAGGTGCTGTAGAGTGCTTAGAGCTTGATTAGACATCAAAGATTCCCAGGACATCTACTGCATCCCAAGATCATCATCAGTTGTCCTGACTTTTGTCTTGCCCCTGGACTTAGATGACTGTGGAAGAGAGCATGAAGCCAAAGACTTTGTGCAACTCTGTCTCACTTAAATCTAATTCCTGCACAAGTCAAGATGTCACTCTATGATGTCATTGGTCCTCTTCAAAAATGAAGGACAAAAACAATAGTCCTCCAACCTCATAGCACTCATCCTATGGTATGGGCAAAAATGAAGTGGATTAGGTAAGTAGAGGGCCAAACCCCTGACATTCTGAAGAATAAAGCTTTCACCCTAGAGACCAAGTCTTACTGAACTACCCTCAGAGCTTGGATTTCTATCCTCTCCAAAGGGACCCATGTTAGTGTCTACAAACACCTTCCCAAAAAGATAATAATAGGGAGCAAAGCCAAGACCACATGTGTAATCTTCTCTATGAGAGGCTGCTAGTTTTCAAGAACTCTTCTAATCTTGCCCCAAAAAAATTTTGGATTCTAAACTCTAGAACTTGGAATTAACAGAGGTACCACCCCAGGTCAAACATTTCCCAGGCTTGCCCTTTCTCTTACTAACAGGCTAGGTTGTGGCAAAACTATTAGTTTATTAGACATAAGGTTAACATCCCAGGAACATTAACAATGATCACAAACCAACCCCTTATCTATCAAGAAACCTGGCAATCAGGAACTTCTAATACTCTTCTAGAAAGCTGGGATTCAGGAGCTCCAACCACTTGGACCACACGCTCTCCTCATCTGTGGCACCATCTCTCAAACTGAGAGGTTATCTTCCTACTTCTCCAAAACTAGGACCAGGAATTCAAGAGTGCAAAAGTGATTTTCTGGTCCCAAAGTTGTTAGTAAGTATGCCCTCACCCTCCATAGAAAGGCACAAACAAAGGCTCACTACTCTGCAAATTCATGATGTTGACCAGGGAACTTCCATCAATCAACTCCTGACATGAATTTTTTTCCATCATTAATCAATGTTGTTTTGCGGTTTCCTAGTCTCATTTCAACTTTTTCCCCAAAGAGAACAACATGATGATTGGTACCTGGTACCAATTAGTCCTATTACATCTGAGTTTTACAACAATTTTTCTCTCCATTTATTCCAAAGCTTCTCCCCCTCCCTCCCAATCCTTTCTTTTTCTTCCTCCTCCTCTCTTGCCGAATCATCCCTGAATCCCCTTCTCAAATTGGATCCAACCACGCTCCATTTACCAAAATGAGTGAGTTTTGATCTTATTGAGTTTGAGTTTTTCCAAACTTTTCTTCTTTTATGTTGACTCACACTGCCTTTGAAGACAGATGATGATGATGAAATAGCATTTATGTAATGTTTAATTTTTCCAAAATGCTTTACATGTATTATCACATTTGATCCTCACAAAAGGCCTGAGAAGTAGACACAATCATTTTGCAGATAAAGCAACTGAGGCTGAAAAAGATTAAATGGCTTTCCCAGAATCCCGGAGCTGTAAAGTATCTGAGAAAGGACAGGAAAATATCAATTCCTTGAAGGAAGGGACTGAACTGTTTTTTGTTGCATCCCCAAACCCTTGTAAATATTGCATACATAATTGCTTATCAAATTTTCAACTAGAATTATGAATCTACTGTCTCCCCAGAATTCTTTCTTTCACTAAATTTTCAATGTAATTTAGAAACATCTAAACATCAGAGATTCTTTTAGGGGATTCTCAAATAGTTTGCCTACATATTTCTTAGTATAGATACAGTGATGTTATGTCTGTGTTAAGCAAAGTGAAGAATGTAGTCCAATAACCATGAGTGACACCCTAGAAACCTTGAATATTTGGCAAGTATATATTCTGCATATCTACCACATGCAGAATCTCAGAAATTTTAGGAAATGACAGGGATCTCGCAGGAATCTACTCCAACCCTGACCTGAAAAGGATTACACACACACACACACACACACACACACACACACACACACACACACCATCCCCAGCAAGTAGCCAATCCAGTCTCTGTCAGACCTTTTCCAAGAGTACCTTATAAGCAGTCCATTCTACTTTTAGATTTCTCTAATTATTTAGATATTTTAAACTATGCTGAGCTGAATATGCTTCTCTTCAACTTCCAAATAGTTCTCCTTATTCTGCCCTCTGGAGCCTGATCCCTCTATCTCATGATAGCCCCTCAAATATTTAGCAACATCAACCACATTCTCCTCTACACCCAAGACTTTTCTTCCCCAGACTAAATAAACAGCAATAGTTCAATCCCCCACTCCTCCCCTTCCGATTGCCTACATAAACATGGGTTTACTTTGGACTTCGTCCCTAGTATGAAGTGATGATAATAACTCTAATTTCTGTAAAGTCGGAAGGTTTACAGATGGCTTTCTTCTTCTCTGTCCTATAAAGTAGGCAGTACATATTATTTTCCCATTGTACAGATGAGAAAAACAAGCTTCATAAAGGCTAAATGATAGAGCTAGAGTCGCACGATTAATGAGAGATATACCTGATATTCAAATCCAACTCTAAGCCTGATATACGTTCTACTATATACTACTGCCAACTCTTAGGGACTTAATTATTTCATATGACTTGCATTAGGATGGATAAGAACCATGGATAGCTCCATAATCCTTAAGTACAAGGAGTACCCAATTTGGCAACTTTTGCTGTCTAAATTGCCTATTGCCCATTCCCCTTTATTCTGACGAAGTTTACCATAAACCAAGAGAAACAAGGGATAGAAACTACTTTTTTATCTCTCCTTAATTCTCAAGGTAGTCCTTTGTCATCTTATTGTGGTGACTTGAGATTCAGATGATATTCTTCAAGGGACAAGGTAATAATATTTTAGTGGCTTACCCAGAGGCAGCTATAAAAATTAGTGGAATGTAGGTCATGGAGTCAGGATGACATAGGTTTAAATCTAACTTCACACACTTAGAATCTGATCCTGGGTAAATTATTTAATCTGTCAAAGCCTTAATCTCTTCATCTGCACAATGGGGATAATAACAGTACTCAAACAAGTTTAAAACAAGAGCAAACAAGAGTTTTGAAATCTTTAAAGAATGAAAGCTATGATTATAAGTAGAGATGAAAGACATGCACTGTTGGGAAAAAGCAAGGTTTAAAAACATCAGAATATCACATAGAGGGTCAAATCAGAGACTTTGCCTCTAGTTCTCTGGTTCTATATCTGATTGTGTTTCCATAACCTAAGAGTCCTTGGCCTTATCATATACTATACCACTGCACCTTTAAGACAACTGGACTTTCCTATCGGTCCTGTTTCTAAATTTTCTTGTATGTTTTGTCTTGATCCATCAGTCATTCAACATTTATTAATCAGTTAGTTTATTTAATTTCTTTTTATTTATTATTACATGTAAATATGCCATTAAATATATATTTTATACCTATTCTCTGCCAGGCACAGTGCTAAGCCCAATGGAAAAAGAAAGGCAAAGGGTAGTACCTGTGAGTTCCTTGAATACATTAGAGACTTTACCTCTAGTGTGATAGACAACCAGAAAGCAACCATGTGTATCTACAGAAATGTAAGCTCCTTGTGTAATTTCAATTTCTGATAAGAAAATGGAGAATAGGATGAGTGACAACCAACAGTTTACAATTTCGAACTTATCCAGATGCCATGAGTCAAGGGGCAAAAGGCAGTTGCTGCCAGCACTATAAAATGGCAGGAACTGAATCAAACACTCTCTCAGTTGTGAGAAAGGGACCCCGGGTGGCAGGTGGGTAGGCTAGTCAACCTGCTCAAGTTACCTGTATCCTGTTTCATTGATTACCACATCATCAACTACTGAATAGAGCTGTAAGATATATACCAGCTACCACTCCCACCACCTTGCCAGGGCCAAGGTGCCTGGCCTGACCAGGGCCCAAGAGGGAGAGGAACCCCTCCGGCCAACAGATACAACCTGATTATCAATCAATTGCCCAACTTAATCATCCATAGTATAGCATAAATTCCCAAAACCTTCTTCCTCAACCTTGATCCTTCCCCTGAGTTTATTATAATTAAATTCTTAAAAATTATTTAGGTGAAGGCTGTTATTATTCTAAAGATTAGTCTAATATTTTTGCATCTAAGGGGAAAGGGAATACTTTAGCTAAATCACAGTCATCGCATTATATAATTGTTATCAAAATCTATTCTCATCATTAACATCTATTCATTAACTCAACCCCAAGACAAGTAACCAGCAAAGCTGTGTGATCTAGTTCACAGCTTCTCACTTAGTCCTGGGTGCTATGGGTGGGAACTGGTGTTCAGCTGAGCTGCAAACATTTGTGGGACCTGGTGTTCACTACCTCAACCTTGGTGTTCACTTGGGCTTCCCATCCTCACTCAGCTTAGGTCCTTATACCATCTGAGGACCTCAGCCATCTCTCTATCAGGCCAAATCCAGAAGCATCATACCGCCCATAATACTTGACACAAGGGACTGTTTCACTTTTTTCAGTAAATTTCCTCAATGCTTACAAAGTGTTTGGCACATAGTAAATGCTTAATAAATGCTTTTCCATTTATTCACTCAGCAAACAAATCCAGAAATAAGACAGGTGTCATGAAACAGAGGTCAGATTAGAGACTAAATCTGCACTTGGCTGCCTAGTACAGAGTGGGTCAGGCAATCACCTGCTGTATGGCAGGACCTGTTCTGCTTGATGATCAAAAGACATTGTGGCATAGGAATGCAAGCCCTGGATATGGCATACTTTGCCTCCTTCAGTGTCTCTGCTTGAAGGAGCCCCCTTTTATGACTGAAGTAAATTAGCTATTTTCCCTGATTATCAACTATAATGGCAGCCTTCAGGTCCCAGATATCAGCCATATGGGAAATGGTATGGTTGTATGGAGAAGAGCACTTGTCACATTTTGTGTCAGGGATCAGTATGGCAATAAGGTATGTTCAAGGCAAACTAGCCAAGAACCCTCTATTCCCTAGGATGTGCCCCTGACTCATCTCTGCCTGCTAAAACCCTTCTCTTATTCCAACCCTCAGCCACCATGACATCTCCTCCTGGATCCCTATGGCACAAAATTTTTCCAATAGTTTATCATCTCTCCTTTGATCCTTCGCTATTTCACATGTATATTTGTATATATTTCTCTTACTAGACTGTAAGCTACTTGAAGGCAGACACAAGGCTATTGTCTTTATCTTTATCCTTAGAATCTAGCACATAGATGGAAACTGTTTAAATAAATGCTTAATGAATAAATGAAGGTCAAGAAATAAAAAGATAGAAAAACAAAATGGAGACAAGAACTGAATATTATAAGCAAAAGTGGAGCTTTCCATGTTCATCACCTGTTCCAAGGCATTCCCCATTTCAAGAAGGGGATTATCCATATTGACCACATCCTCTTTTGCTTCTTAAAGTGGACATATGGTAAGTGAGGGTCTACCAGGGAGAGTGAGGCAACTAGGTGACTCAATGAATGGAGCTCTGGGCCAAAAATCATAAAGGCTTATCTTTCTGAGCTCAAATCTGGCCTCAGACACTACCTATCTGATTCTGGACAAATCACTTAACCTTGTTAGACTCAGTTTCCTCTTCTGTTAAATGAAATGGAATAGGAAATAGCAAAATCTCTCAAGTATCTTTGTCAAGAAATCCCCAAATGGGTTCACAAAGAATCAGACACAACAGAAATGACTGAACAATAACCATGGAGAGCTGTCCTCACTCGCCTTAAGCTGCCTCTGGACTCCTCCAAGTTGCACAAATGGCCTTATCTCTCACCAGAGGCCTTCTGGATCTTAAGACTGCTGCCTGCCAAGGACTATTAGCTTGTTTATTTTTTCTTTTTCATAACTGACATAAGGAAGGAGAAATAGAAGCATCATTTCTCTCACCAAGAGGTAATAATGAGTTTGCAGAGCTGATTACAAAATTGCAATGATGAAACTGAGAAACGTCGAGTCTGCAGGAAGCTACTGCAGGATGAATAAGAAATCATGAACAACTATATCTTACTCAGTTTCTCAGCTTAGAAAGGCAATACATCAATAGATAAATAAATAGCTAATAGATTGATAGATAGGTATGTGGATAGATCATAAATAAACTGATAGATGGTAGAGAGCTAGATTAACATATTTATATCCAAATAGATGATAGATTAAGCAAAAGATAAATAGATGATAGGTTAATAGATACATGGGTAGATGATAGATTAATAGATAGATGATAGATTGCTAAACTAATAGATAGATTGATATATTTATATTCAAATAGATGATATATTAAGAAATAGATAGATGATAGGTTAATAGATAAATATATGGGGAGATGATAGATTAATATATAAATAGATGATAGATTGCTAGACTAATAAATAGATGATAGATTGATGGAAAGATAAGAGAGTAATAAGATGTTTTGATATATAGTCTCCATTTCACCATCATATTGGAGATAATTGGGCATTACATAGTACAACACAGGTCAAGAGGATAATAGTTGGGGGTGGAAAGAGAGGTTCCCAGTTTCAGAACCAAGAGCAAAATATTCCAACAAACTGCTAAGTTTTCAGGCTCACCGCGAAGCTGACAGAGCATTGTGAGAAGAAGGAGCAAGGCTAATAAACCACTGCCATGGAACACTAAGGAATGTAATACAGTGAGAAAGGCACCAAATATGGAGACATTAGATAGACCTGAGTTCATATCTGGTCTCTGCTACTTGTGATCTGGGTCACCTTAGGTGACTCACTTAACTTCTCTGGACCTCAATTCCCTCATCTGTACAATGAGGAATTTCAACTCAGTGATCTCAAAGGTTCCATTTAGTTCTAAATCTTTGACCTTAAGAAAGTGATAGAGCATTGAATTTAGAAACCCAAAAATTTGTTTTCAAATGCTAGACTTGCTATTTCCTCTCTATGTGAGGAGAAAAATCGATACTCTCTCTGGGTCTCAGTTTACATGTCTATGAAATAAGAGGGTTGTAGTAGAGGATATCCAAGATGGAGCCATGGGGGTCTGGGTAGTTTTTTTTTTCTTGCCAATTAAAAAGACAATGATGTTAGACACTCTGATCCACATGACATCCTGCATATTGCTGCAGTGCAAAATCTGAACACACTTTAAGTGTATTAATTTGTCTTAAAGTCTCTTAGGAATAAAAAAAATTGACAAAAATAGTACGATGTCAAATTTCATCATTTTTGCCTTCCTCACTACGAAGGCAACTCCTCGGAATGTCCAAAATGACAAGAGACAGCTCCATTTTCCTGACAAGCCATAAAAATGACTAAACAGTGGAATAGTTAACATTATGAGTTGTAGTTCAACATCGTGACACAAAATTGCAAACATGGTAATAACTTTTCCTAGTGTCCAACTTATCTCTCAAGCCTGCCATAATGTATGCTTCCACCTAGTTTATTGCTTTAATATTACTCTGCGAGCTCATTCCAATCATATTATGATGAAATTCCTTTCAAAGAAATTCCAGCCGAGTAATGAAGAACAATGTTTATATTAAACTTAATGATGTATTCCTTGGGCTGAAACTGAACAATCGGGCCGCGTACTTTTTGTTAGTTGGAGATAGAGGAAGGCTAATCAATTTGGTCATGAAAAACAGCTTGTAACTTTTCAAACTCTGTACATGTGCCTCAGGGAGAAATTGAAATTCCATGTTCTCCATTCTAAAATAGCAGATTATCAACAACAATAAAGATTTTATTTCAGTGGGGCTAAGAGATATACCATGCATAATCATAATTTGAAGTAGCTCCCTGCATAATTGCTAATACTGTTATTTGTCGTGCAAGGAGAAGGGCAGCATTCTTTCAAAGTTTGTCGGTGTTCTTCAAAGTCCATTTGAGATTTTTGAAGCCAAAGACATTGTCTTGTTTTAGAAGAATTTTAAGGTCTCTTCCAGCTCTGGGACATTGTCTGGGCTATGGTCTAGTATCCTAGTTTTGTTTTGTTTTGGTGTGCTTTAGAAACCCTTACATTCCATTTTGGAATCAATACTGTGTATTGGCTCCAAGGCAGAAGAGTGGTAAGGTCGAGGCAATGCGGGTTAAATGACTTGCCCAGGGTCACACAGCTGGGAAGTGTCTGAGGCCAGATTTGAACCTAGAACCTCCCATCTCTAAGCCTGGCTCTCAATCCACTGAGCCACCCAGCTGCCCCCTAACATCCTAGTGTCTGATATCTCTTTCACCTCTAAAATTCCATGTCCTATATTCAAATATTCTGTTGTACTAGATTCAATATCATAGAAGCATAGATTTAAAACTGGAAAGGATCCCAGTCATCGTCTTCATCATCTTGCCCTACTTCCTGATTTTATAGGTGATGAAGCTGATGCCAAAGTTACTAACCCAAAATTACACAGGTAATACATAGCAAAGATAGGATCCCCACACTAGTCTTTTGATTCCAGCTCTTCTTCCATCATTCCTTAGTATTCTGGGTGCTCTTAGAATTCTCTTAGAATTATGGAATTCTATCATTAATATTCTAACACTCTATACTCTATAGATAGATAGTTCTGGACTTAGAAGTGTCCTCAGAGGCCATCTAGTTCCACTCTCCCACTTTATAGTTGAGGAAACCAAAGCCAAGGCCAGGGGAAATTAATTAAAATTCCTAAGATCACACAAATTGTAAACAATAACTATATAGCTATATGTATATAATATCTTATTTGAATATAATATGTTTGAACTCAAGTTCTCTGATTCCAAAAGTAATCAATTTTCCACCATAACATATGTTAAGGTCAGAAATGGGATTGGAACCCATGTCCTCTGATTGCAAATCTAGCAGGCTTTCCACTTTCTCGCGACTCCTGTTCCTTCCAATTCTAAGGCCCCTTGCAACTTTGCTACTGCATAACTCTATGAAATAAAATCAAGTCATGTCTTTACTTCAGAGAAACTAAAATTTCAGGATGTATTGGAAAGAGGAAGTGAAGTCTTCACAGAAAACCCTTCTCAGCAGGCAGAGCAGAGCATACTTACTAATCATGGAGCAGGAGCAGTAGGAGGGACAGAAAGTATATGCACTGATCTGTTCTTAATTACAATTAGCATTTCGAATTGGGGACAGGAAGGGTAGATTTTTTTTGTCCCCTTTATACCTGTATTTTTTTCAAAGCCAGTTATTTGCAAACAAAAAAATCCTAAGACCAGTTTTCCAACTTTAACCATAGAATCATAGAATCAATTTTAATCATAGAAGCATAGATTTAGAGCTGAAAAGGATCTTAGATATAAACTAATCCAAGTTTCTTATTTTGCAGTTGAGAAAACTGATGAATAGAAGCATTAAGTGACTTTTCTAAGATCAGGTAGGTAATCAGTTTGAATACAGTTCCTTCCACTCTAGCTCTAGTACTTTTAACCCTTACCTCCCATCTTAGAATCAATGTGTATTGGGTCCAAGGCATAAGAGCAGTAAGGGATAGGCAATTGGGATTAAGTGACTTGCTCAGGGTCACATAGATAGGAAGTGTCTGAGGCCAGATTTGAACCCAGGACCTCCCAACTCCAGGCCTACTACTCTATTCACTGAGCCACCCAGATATAATTGCTAGCCCTTGTTGTTTAATCCTTTTAGGCACATCTGATTCTTCATCTTTGGAGTTTTCTTGGAAAAGATACTGGAGGGACTGGTTATTTCCTCTTATTTTCCCGATGAGGAACTGAGGCTAACAGGGTTAAGTGACTCGCCCAGGATCACACAGCCAGTAAGTATCTGGGGCCATGTTTGAACTCATGAAGATGAGTCTTCCTGATTTTAAGCCCATTGTTCTATCCATTCTATCCACTGTACTGCCTAGCTCTCCCTCACTAAGAAGAAAATATTCCTTATATATCTTCAATGAAGTTCTTGTTTTCTCAAACAGCATTTTGGGGGTAGTAATTTAATGTGGAACAAGCAGTTGTCATGAAATTATTAAAAATTAGTGATGGTCAAAAACTCAAGGTGACAGATTGGTGCCCACCGTGTTAAGGGGAAAGAATAATTTAGTGTACGTAAATGAAATCCCAGGTTGTTTGTTCTTCATTTCCAGAAGCATATGACAAAATGGGCAGCATATGTTCAATGAATTAGCCTCTTGTTAATTTTGAAGTTGCTGTCATGGTCCTCTCTACATACAGCCTTCCTCCAATAAGCCAAACGCAAATGGACATTCTTTGTGGGATCACGGTATTTAAAGATAGAGAGACCAAAGAGACCATCTAGTCCTAAGTGAGTCATTCTTTAAAGTGGGAGGATGAATAATTGTGACATAAATTAATCAACAACCCCCCACAATCTAAAATAACTGAGCAAGTCTCTCCAATCACACACCTTTATCAGGTGAGAACACCTCTGTAGAATAGGTCAGCCCATCCATCAAAAATAAAGTGTGCAGAGATTCCAGGTTAAGATGGCGGCAGAGTAAGAAGTAGCTCTTAACCTCTCCTGACCAAAACACACAAAACTCCTCAAGGGGACATACAAACAAGTCCAGACGAACAGAGGAACCCCACAACAGGGCACAGCGTGGAAGGTACGTGGAATCAGGGCATTTCCATGCTATAAAGGGGCGAAACAGCTCTCACTAAATCGCGGGCTGAGCAACCACCCCACTCCCACCCCCTCCACACACAACACCTATAGTGCCGAAGCCAGCTAAAAAGAAATAGGGCAAGTTTGGGGCACCCATCGAGTCATTGGCAGCTCCAGGGCCTGTTCCTGAGAGCAGCAAGATTTAGGACTCCAAAAAGCTAAAGAACACACACAAACTCTGAGCACAGGAGCAGGGAGCAGGGCGCAGAACACGGACGCAGGGCACAGAGCGCAGGCTCAAAACACAGGCGCAGGCGGAGGTGTGGGTGGAGGCAGACACAGCCATGAGCTAAAGCTCTGAAACCCTGAGTGGGGAACCAGTGCAGACGGGTATACGACTGTGGAAGCAGCGCTCTGAGACTTGAAAAGAAACCTCCGGCAAAGGACCAAGCAAGGGGGTCCACCAGGGGGCCTGACATTGGAAAAAACCAGAACTCAGACCTCAGGAGCCAAAAGACCGCGGACAGACCCTGAGGCGGGGATAAACGTGAGAAACTGCTGGGCTAACGATAGCTACCCAGTCTCAGGAAGTTCAGAAGAGAAAGATTAACAACAAGAAAAAGAAGTCTTTAACACTCGACAACTTTTACACAGAGAAAATCCAGACAAACGAGCAAACAGAGGAGGAGAACAAACAAGCATACAGACCCTCCTCAAATAAGGAAAACTCCTCACAAGCTATGGAAGAGTTCAAAACTGAGATTTTGAGGAAAATGGAAGAGATCTGGCAAGAAAATAACAGTTTAAAAGGTAGAATCTTGCAATTGGAAAATGAGGCTCAAAAACCAAATGAACTGATAAGCAAATTGAACACCAGAAATGACCAGATTGAAAAGGAATACCAGAAGCTTATAGCCGAAAACCAGAAGATTATAGCTGAAAACCAGAAGATTATA
Organism: Gracilinanus agilis; assembly: GCF_016433145.1. Classification (NCBI taxonomy): domain Eukaryota; kingdom Metazoa; phylum Chordata; class Mammalia; order Didelphimorphia; family Didelphidae; genus Gracilinanus; species Gracilinanus agilis. The sequence continues at coordinate 65,222,642 of NC_058131.1, read as the reverse complement.
GCCGAAAAACAAAAGATCATAGCCGAAAACCGAAAGATTATAGCCAAAAACCAATCCCTAAAGGCTAGAATTGAGCAATTGGAAGCTAATGATCTCTCAAGACAACAAGAACAAATAAAACAAAGTCAAAAGACTGAAAAAATAGAAGGAAACATGAAATATCTCAATGAGAGAGTGACAGACCAAGAAAACTGGTCTAGAAGAGACAATTTGAGAATAATTGGTCTTCCAGAAAAAACAGAAATTAATAGAAACCTGGAATCCATACTAACAGAAATTATTCAGCAAAATTGCCCTGAAGTCCTACAACAAAAGGGCAATATAGACATTGAAAGGATCCATAGAACACCCGCGACATTCGATCCAGATAAGACAACGCCCAGAAATATAATTGCCAAATTCAAGAGTTTCCAAGCAAAAGAAAAAATCTTACAAGAAGCCAGAAAGAGACAATTCAAATATCAAGGAGTACCAATCAGGATCACATAGGATCTGGCAGCCTCCACGCTAAAAGATCACAAGGCTTGGAATACAATATTCAGAAAGGCAAGAGAGCTGGGCCTGCAACCACGGATCAACTACCCATCAAAATTTACTATATATTTCCAGGGGAAAGTATGGGCATTCAACAAAATTGAAGAATTCCAGGTATTTGCACAGAAAAGACCAGGGCTAAATGGAAAGTTTGATATCCAACCACAAAAATCGAGAGAAATATGAAAAGGTAAATAAGATACAGAGGGGAAAGAAAGAAAACTTATAATTTTTAAATTTGCCTTTTTAAGGGCCTCAGTGAGATCAAATTATCTGTATTCCTATGTAAAGAAATGTTATGTATAATTCTCTGTGGTGAACTCTATTCACTATTATAGTATTCACTATTATAGTAATAAGAAGAATAATTCACAGGGTGAGGGTGGAACACTAAATAATCTAAGATGACATAGGGGATGGGAAAGAGGGGGTGAATAGCAGGGGACACCAAGAGAAATTTGAGTGAATAAGAAAAATAGGATATTCTATTACACACAAAAAAGGCATGGGAAGGAGAGGGGACAAATACTATTATAAGAAGGAGAGGAAGAGAGCATTAAGAGGTAATAATCAAACCTTACTCTCAGTGTAATCAACCCGGAGAGGGAAGAGTAGCTATACTATCCATTGGGACATAAAACACTTATCTAACCCT
>NC_058131.1:65197460-65221054 GCF_016433145.1 Gracilinanus agilis | reverse complement strand
ACAAATTATTTGATATGATAAGCAAAGAAGGAGTCCTACCAAATTCCTTTTATGACACAAATATGGTACTGATTCCAAAGCCAGGGAGATCAAAAACAGAGAAAAAAAACTACAGACCAATCTCCCTAGTGAACATAGTTGCAAAAATCTTAAATAGAATACTAGCAAAGAGACTCCAGGAAGTAATTAAGAAGATCATCCACCATGATCAGGTGGGATTTATACCAGGAATGCAAGGTTGGTTCAACATTAGGAAAACCATCCACATAATTGACCATATCAACAGTCTAACAAACAAAAATCACATGATCATCTCAATAGATGCTGAAAAAGCCTTTGACAAAATACAGCATCCATTTCTATTGAAAACACTGAAAAGTATAGGAATATAAGGACCTTTCCTAAAAATAATAAACAGTATATACCTAAAACCATCAACAAACATCATATGCAATGGGGATAAATTAGAAGCCTTCCCAATAAGATCAGGAGTGAAACAAGAATGTCCATTGTCACCTCTATTATTTAACATTGTACTAGAAACACTAGCAGTTGCAATTAGAGAAGAAAAAGAAATTGAAGGTATCAAAGTGGGCAAGGAGGAAACTAAGCTATCACTCTTTGCAGATGATATGATGGAAAAAAAAAAAAATCCTAGAGAATCAACTAAGAAGCTTGTAGAAATAATCAACAACTTTAGCAAAGTTGCAGGATACAAAATAAATGCACATAAATCATCAGCATTTCTATACATTTCCAACACACTAGAGCAGTTAAAAGTAGAAAGAGAAACACCATTTAAAATCACCCTAGACAATATAAAATACTTAGGAATCTATCTACCAAAACAAACACAGCAATTATATGAAAATAACTACAAAACACTTTCCAAACAAATAAAACTGGATCTAAACAATTGGAAAGCCATTGATTGCTCATGGGTAGGATGAGTTAACATAATAAAAATGACAATTCTACCCAAATTAATTTACCTATTTAGCACCATATCTATAAAGCTACCAAAAAAATTTCTTCACTGAATTAGGAAAAACTATAACAAATTTCATTTGGAATAACAAAAGATCAAGAATTTCAAGGGAAATAATGAAAAAAAATGTGAAGGAAGGGGGCCTAGCTGTACCAGATATCAAACTATAAAGCAGCAGTCATCAAAACAATATGGTACTGGCTAAGAGACAGAGAGGAGGATCAATAGACTTGGGGTAAATGATGTCAGCAAGACAGTGTATGATAAACCCAAAGAGCCCAACTTTTGGGACATGAATCCACTATTTGACAAAAACTGCTGGGAAATTTGGAAAACAATATGGGAGAGATTAGGTCTTGATCAACATCTCACACCCTACACCAAGATAAATTCAGAATGGGTGAACGACTTGAATATAAAGAGGGAAACTATAAACAAGTTAAATGAACACATAATAGTATACTTGTCAGATCTCTGGGAAAGGAAAGACTTTAAAACCAAGCAAGAGTTAGAGAAAATTACAAAATGTAAATTAAATGGTTTTGATTATATTAAACTAAAAAGCTTTTGTACAAACAAAAACAATGTAGTCAAAATCAGAAGGGAAACAACAAATTGGGAAAAAAATCTTTATATCGAAAAACTCTGACAGGGGTCTAATTACTCAAATATACAAGGAGTTAAAGCAATTGTATAAAAAAATCAAGCCATTCCCCAATTGATATATGGGCAAGAGACATGAATAGGCAATTTTCAGGTAAAGAAATCAAAAGTATCAATAAACACATGAGAAAGTGTTCCAAATCTCTAATAATTAGAGAAATGCAAATCAAAACAACTCTGAGGTATCACCTCACACCTAGCAGATTGGCTAAAATGAAAGAAGGGGAGAGTAATGAATGTTGGAGGGGATGTGGCAAAATTGGGACATTAATGCATTGCTGGTGGAGCTGTGAACTGATCCAACCATTCTGGCTGGCAATTTGGAATCATGCTCAAAGGGCTATAAAAGAATGCCTGACCTTTGATCCAGCCATACCATTGTTGGGTTTGTACCCCAAAGAGATCATAGATAAACAGACTTGTACGAAAATATTTATAGCTGCGCTTTTTGTGGTGGCAACAAACTGGAAAAGGAGGGTATGTCCTTCAATTGGGGAATGGCTAAACAAACTGAGGTATATGTGGGTGATGGAATACTATTGTGCTAAAAGGAATAATAAACTGGAGGAGTTCCAGGCGAATTGGAGAGACCTCCAGGAACAGATGCAGAGCGAAAGGAGCAGAGCCAGAAGAACACTGTACACAGAGACTGATATACTGTGGTAAAATTGAATGTAATGGACCTCTGTACCAGCAGCAATACAATGACCCAGGACAATTCTGAGGGATTTATGGTAAAGATGGTACCCACATTCAGAGGAAGGACTGCAGGAGAGGAAACATATAAGAAAAACACGCATGGGTCGGGGTGGACATGATTAAGGGTGTGGACTCGAAACTACCACACCAATGCAACTACCAACAATTTGGAAATAGGTCTTGATCAAGGACACATGACAAAACTAGTGGAAATGTGCATTGGCCATGGGTGGGGGGAGTGCGGGGGGTGAAGGGGAAAGTAGGAGCATGAATCATGTAACCATGTTAAAAATGAATATTAATAAATGTTTAAAAAAAATAAAGTGTGAAAACTCCTTAACCATTTCAACAGGAGGGAAAGCCAATGGAAGAGATAAAGTGATATTCTGTCCAAAGCATATCAGAATTGGCTAAAGAGGCTTGGTCATGCTCTATGGAGCCCGTATGACAGAACTCCAGCTCAGAACCCAGTAATGGGGTCAGACTGGAGAAGAGAATAATCCCTTAAGAGGGAATCACTTGAGGGAGCTGGAGGAGAGAATGGTACAAGAATTATCAAGCCCATCACAAAATGAAAAAACTAAGGACCAAAGGGAATCATAGAAGCATAGATTTAGAACAGAAAAGGATCTTAGATATAAACTAATCCGAATTCCTTATTTTGCAGTTGAGAAAACTGATAAAAAGAAGCATTAGACTTTTCTAAGGTCATGTAGGTAATCAGTTTGAATACAGTGCCTTCCACTCTAGATCTAGTACTCATTCCACTGTATTTAGGTTCAAGTAATGGGTCTAGTGTTTTACAGATGATCATTACCAGAGCAGGGTGTAGAAGCCAAGAATTCTCTTTGTAAGCCTTTCTACTCTACCCACTTCCTGAAGAGGGAAGGGACCTAAGGGCTCATCTGTCTAAACCCTTTAAACAATGATCAAAACTTTTCTAGAAGTACCACCAACAAAGGCATAGATATCTTCTGTGTAAATTCCTCTAGGGACAGAGAACTCACTTGTTCTACATTTATAAGCAATGAGAAAAGAAAGCAATGAGGTTAGTAGAAAGGAAGGCTATACAAGAAGCCTATTCATTGGTCCAATCCAACCTAAAAATAATATTTTAAGGGGTTAAAATGATAAAATAATATGGCAATGTACATCCATGATCTCATTCTGTGATCACAGCAACCCCATGAAGTGGCTCAGTGTGCAGAACACTGGACTTGAAACCAGGAAGACCAAAGTTCAAATCTGGACCCAGATACTTTTTAGTTATGTCACTCTGGAGAAGCCGCTTTACCTCAATCTGCCTCAACTTTCTCATCTGTAAAATGGGGATAATAATAGCATCTCCCTGACAAGGTTCTTATGAAGCTCAAATGAGAGAGCAGATGTTTCAGCACTTTACAAACATTAAATAACACTATGGAAATGCTAATTATTTTTGTTATTATGGTACAAATGAGATATCTAAGGCTCACCTTGTATTAAATGATTTGCTTAAAGTCTCTCAGTGAAGAGGGGGAGGTCATGGATTCAAATCTGGCATCAGACACTTGTTACCTTTATGACCATGGGCAAGTCACTTAACTCCAGTTTCTAGTCCTTACTGGAACCTATACTCAATATTGATTCTAACACAGATAGGTATAGTAGAGAGAGAGAGAGAGAGAGAGAGAGAGAGAGAGAGAGAGAGAGAGAGAGAGAGAGAGTCCCAGGATTCTACCCCAACAATACTTACTCCCAGCTAACAGCCCCTCAGTTGTCTGTGAAGAATGGGAAAGAGCAGAGTGGGATAAGGACCATATGCTACAACCTTAATTCAACAAACTTTCTAACACAAGAAAATGAATAGCTCCATTCCTAGAGCCCCATGACCTTATCGATAGAGGCAGTCCCTCTTCTGGTTCTAATTGCAACCCATCCATACTTTCTTGTGTTTTGCAGTTCTTGACTGTGCCCTCCCATAAATTCTCCACATAGCCAAACCTGATTAAAAGTTAGTCTCTTCAACAGCTGCTCAGGAAAAAATAGTTCCTACTCTTTTATTCCATTATTAAACTTCACAAAGGCTAAAAGAAGCAAGAGCTTGGCCAGGGGAATGGGAACCACTTTCTAATGTGTTTATTTAAATCTCTCATCAAACCACCCATCTCAGGCTTTGCTTAGGTAACAGGTCCACTTCTTAGACCACCTCAGGCAGTGTAATATAATCACATGTAACATAATTACACATAATGTAATATAAGAGCTCAAAGTGCTCTATACTCTGAGCAAAGAAACCTGGATGATAAAACTTATAGCTGTTTGTCCCTGGGCCATTCATTTAATCTCTGAAACCTTCCATTTCTTCATCTGAAACTTGTGGAGCCTTTCCCAGATCCCCTTAATGCTAGTACCTTCCCTCTGCTGATTACCTCCAATTTATACTTTGTATGTCTGGTTTGTACATAGTTGTACACATGGGGTGTCCCCAATTGGAATATGAGCTTCTTGGAAGCAGGAAATATTTCTTTTTCCTTGTATGCTCAGCATTAATTATATGTAGCACATATTAGCTATAATTTCATATTAATAATAATTAATATTAATCAATAGTTAATATTAATATAATCTATATTATACATACATAAATACCTGTTGACTTGGTAAACTTGACGGTACTCTGGAAACATGAGCTGTTATTATTAGTAGATCACCAGGATCAGAGTAATCTAGTAGATAGAGGGCTGGATTTGGATTTAAGGTAGCCGGGGTTCAAATCTTGCCTCAACCACTTACTAGCTGTTTGACCCAAGGCAAGTCACCCAACCTCTAAGGGCCTTAGTTTTCTCGTCTGTAAAATGAAAGTTTAACTAGATGACTGTTCTAGCTATAAGTCTATGACTCCATAGTCCTCAGAATCACAGCAAGTCAAGGTTTTTTTTTCAATGTGATGGTCTAGAAATGGGGGAAAAACTCTCTCCTCTCTTCAATATTCATATGGGCATTTTGAGCTTTCGTTAATTGGTTTTTCAATTTGCTCAGTAGTTAATATTCATCTGTCAAAAGAAAAGCATAAATAAATAACTTTGGTTCAAACACACCTTCTCACTGGACCATACATCACAGTGAAAATGTAGCTTAATTCTTAAAGCCCGAAAGATGAAATTAGAAACATCTTGAAACAGCCTTTGTGTTATCAATCATGTCATCTTGAACATGTTTAGAAGCTTGCTGCTGGCATTGAGAATCGATGTTTTATTCAAAAGAGTGTATTTAAAGAAAATGACAGCACTTTTCAATTTCAACTTTTCAAAAACAGGAAATCTTTCACATCCTCCTGACAATGGGGATTCCAGCCTCCTGGAGAGGAGACCAAAGATACTATTAGAAAAGGAAGTCGCTTTCCATTCTTCTCCCAACTCTGGGGTTCTCATTTCAGGCTGCCTTGGGACTTTGCACCCATTCCTCAGGCTTGAGTTAAAGGGAATCCAAAACTGCCCAGATTGAGTAACAAACCCATTATGGCACAGAGACAAGATACCCCACTTCCACTTTTTAAACTTAGAACTCACAGGGATCATAACATTGAGAATCAGAACATCGGTCCAATCTCTTCATTTTGTAGAGGAAACCTGGGCAGAGACAGAGGAAAGGACTTCTTCAAGGTCACACATAACAAAAGGAAAATTAGAAATTAGGTCCGTTTGCTCCAAATTCAAAGGGTTTTTGTTTTGTTCATTTCGTTTTTCCACTAGACCCTTCATAAGGGTCTAAAATAGAATGAGCTAGATTGGAAAGTAGTTTTTATGACATCTCACATAAAGTGGAATCCTGGTGCCCATCCTCTTGTCACTAAGTATCTACAGAATTCAATTCCATTTAGATGGTGAGAATTGCTCAATATTGCAAAAGGAACAAGCCAGGGAAAGGCATTACCCCAATCACACATTCCAACTTCTATTTTATATATGTGTGTATTCAAAAATCAGTCCACCAATTAATCAGTTTATTAAATGCCTGATAATAATTCATAATTATATTAACAATTTATTAGATATTATAATTAATACTTTATTAGATGCCTCTGTGCCAGAGACAACTAGGTGACTCAGCCGGTGGAGTTCAAATCCAACCTCAGATACTTACTCTGTGTCACCCTAGCCAAGTCACTTAACCTTGTTTGCCTTAAACCACAGGATAAGGAAACAGCAAACCACTCTGGGTTATCTTTGCCAAGAAAACCCCATGAGTTGGACATGAATGAGTAACAATAACTATGTGCCATATTCTTTGCAAAGCCCAAGGAACAGGATGGTACCTCCCTTCAAGAAACATTCTATTGGAAGAAAAGGTGGACAAATATAAATATATAAAAACCATATTCAAATGAAATGTGAGGTAATGCTGGAGGACCAACAAAAAATATCCTATAGCAGGTGACTTCTTGTTTGTTGTTCAGTTGTTTTTCAGAGAGAACAAATTCTTTCTGACCCCTCTTAGGTTTTCTGGGCAAAAATATTGGAGTGATTTGCCCTTTCCTTCTCCAGCTCATTTTACAGAACAGGAAACTGAGGCAAACAAGGTTAAATAACTTGCCCAAAATCACAATGCTAGTATCTGAGGTCACATTTGAACTCTGGAAGATGAGTTCCTGATTCCAGGATCAGCACTCTGTCTACTTAACTAATGGAGGTAAATCATGAAGGAAACAAGGATTTCAGGAAATGTAGGGGAGGCAGGATAGCATTCTAGATCTGGGGTACAGACACTACAAAGGCCCTGGGACTGGAGATGTAGGATTATATAGGAAAAGTAATAAGCAGGTCACTAAAGCTGGACTACATCAACATAGAGGGGAGTAAAATTTTAAAAAAAACTGGAATGGTAAGAGAATAGGTTGTGAAGAGCTTAAATGCTTAACCAAAGAGTTTCTATTTGATCCTAGAAGACACAGAAGCTAGTGGTGTTAAGAAAGACAAGATCTTCACTTAGGAGGTGAAACCTGACCTGAGCTCTCAGGATACTCTGGGTTCGAAGAGGTCTTGGTGAGGAAGGAAGGAACTCTAGGAATGGGGCAGCTTTAGGAATCCAAAATCAAAATTGTGTCAAAAACATGGGCTGATGGGGATATTATTGGGGATGTAGACACTAAACGATAACTCTAGTCCAAACATCAATAATATGGAATTAAGTCTTGATCAATGATACATGTAAAATCCAGTGGAATTGTGCGTCAGCTAAGGGGGGTTAGGGGAGCTTGGGAGAGAGGGAAAGAACATAAAATATGTAACTATGGGAAAATATTCAAAACAAATAAAAAATTTAAATTAATTTAAAAAATTTAAAAAAGATCACTTTGGCTCTAATGTAAAGTGTTTAAAAGGGAATAAGGTGAAATATTGAAATCTCCTCTCTGAAAAGCCAGGTTGGTGTCAGATCAAATTTTTTAAATGCCAGTCAAGGAATTTGACCTGAAATCTAGTTGTCTTTCTGCTATACTGTTCTGCCTCTTAACAAAAGAGAAGGCAGGGAGAGGGATCTTTGGGGAGCACTAGTTGAGGGACATCCACATGTAAATGAAAATAATCTAGTATATTGTACCGGCTTTTTACCTTTTTTCCATCAAGGATCTTTTGAAAGTTCTAGTGAAGCCTGGGGACTCCTTCTCAGAATACTGATTTTAAATGTTTGAATAAAAGATATAGGAACACAAAGGAAATTCATTACATTTAAATGAATTTAGAAAAATATTATAAAAATAAATATACAAACCCTAGTCTGAAAATCCCTGGACTAAGTCTCTACCAGAGTCCCATTTTCTGCAAGGAGTTTTCCCTAGTCCTCCTTAATCTTAGTAGCTTCTCTTTGAAACTCCTCCACCTCAACTCCAACTAACCAAAGAATTTCTATTTGTTCATAGAGATCATTAGGTACCAGTGGAGTTTATTAAGTAAGAGTGATTTGGTTAGGTATGTTATTTTTTAATAATTATTTTAGTTTTATTTATTTGTATTTGTGGGTTTTATAAATGTATATTTGTTGGTTTTTAGTTTTCAGATTAAATTTTAATACAATGTTTAATCATCATTTTTCTGGCATTTTGTGATCTGTGTTCTTTTTCTCTCCTATGCCTCCCCCCTCTCCAAGAAAGCAGTTAATATGATATGGTCATCCAGGTGTTATCATACAATATATACTTCCATGTTCATAGTGTTGTGAAACAAGGCACATAATATTTATGCCAGAGAAAAATGCATGGAGGAAATCAAGCAAAGAATGGCAGGGTACAATATACATTTGGACTCATTCACTTCCTTCTATGGAGGTGGATAAACTTTTTCATCAGGAGTCCCTCGGAGTTGACCCTGGATCCTTGCCTTGTTGAAAATAATTAAGTCATCTCCAATTGATCATTGCATACTATTGTTGTTACTATGTACAATGTTCTCCTGGTTCTGTTCACTTCACTTTGCATCATTTCAAAGAAGTCTTTCTAGGTTTTTTGTGATCATCTTGTTCATCGTTTCTTATGGCACAATAGTGTTCCATTACAATCACATGCTACTATCATTCAACCATTCCCCAATTGATGGATATGTCCAGCCCATGATTAGTTGTTTGTATGTTGTTCATGCACCCTTTAAACTGTATACTCCTTGAAAACAGGGAAGATTTTTGTCTTTCTTTCTATCCCCAACAAGCAATTTTTAAACACCTACTAAGCAAAGCAAACCAAAACCTAATCATCATAATAATAATAAAGAAAAAATAAAGTCCAATCCTTTTCTCAAGGGGGTCACGTGTTAATTCCTATAATGTCTGGCACATAGTAGGTGCTTAATAAATACTAATTGATTGAAAAAATGGAAAAATGACCATGTACCAGGAGGTGAACTCTTTGGAAAACTAGATAAACCAATAGACAATTCAAGAAAAAGCATAAGGGGGTACAAACAGTATGTTACCAATGACGTTGTCTTTATAAGAAGTATTTTGAAAGATGCCATCAAATATAACCAGAAAAAAGATGGTCCAATAAGTAAGAGAGGGGTGACCAGATTATGGCATTGGCATCCACAAAATATTAAAATGATGAAATAAGGGTCCTCAGTTTTTGGATCAATCCTTTAAGGAAGATTTAGGGAAAGGTACAGGAAGGGAAGTCATGGCTGAATCATCATTTCCACTGGAGGAAGGAATCTCCATCCTGATAAAATCATGAATCTATGGGAATATTGAAGTTATATTTGAAGTAAGAATTTAGAATACAGGATATGGAACTCATGGCCCAAACAGCAAGATTTTGTCAATAAATTAAAACTATGGGTCCTAAATATATCACAAATCCACTAAGTACATAGTTAAAATATTTAAAACCAACAAAATACACATTTCCAAAATGTACTGTGAGTCTAGAAATATTTAGAAAACTGAAAGCAGTTCTTTATCAAATAGAAAGAGATATAGCACCTCTTTCAGGTTTACATCCACTACTACCATTGCCATTGGTCCTCCAGCATTCCAGAGAGAATCTAATTCTTCCCTTAAGGTCATATGAATCACCTTCAAAGACATGGGCTCACACCCACTGTGTTCCCCATTATTAACCAGGGTTAATTAGAGTTTAGAAAGGGTATCTGGGGGGGAGGGGTAACTAAGTGGCTCAGTGGATTGAGAGCCAGACCTCGAAAGGAGAGATCCTAGGTTCAAATCTGGCCTCAGACACTTCCTAGCTGTGTGACCCTGGGCAAGTCACTTAACCCCCATTGCCTAGCCCTTACCACTCTTCTGCCTTGCAACCAACACATAGTATTGACTCTAGAACAGAAGGTAAGGGTTTATAAAAAGGGGGGGTATCTGCCAAATAGGTTTAGGAAGGATAGCTTGTATAGGTCACACTATCCCCCTACCTAAGTAAGGTCCCTAAGGAGAGTAGGTTCATAATTAAAGTAGAAAGGTAGTAAGTCACATTTTTCTCCTTTTCTGAAGACCAATGCAATTTCTCTTAAGTGTGACTCTCTTGTCTGCTCCAATGATGAGTTCCTTTCCAGGATCCTTAGCTATCATAACTCTGGTCTTTGTTGGTATATAAGGCAATTGTGAACTCCTCCATTAGATTTTAAGCTCCTTGGGAAAAATGAAAAACATAATAATTTCACTATAACAGAAGGGACTATCATTTGTCCTTTTTCATATACCCATGCTCCACACAGTCCTAGGCACATAGTAAGAGCTTAATAAATAATTATTGAGTAACAGTTCTGGGCAAAGCATTTCTATATGCCCCTTTCTCACATAGGACACACCAAACATCTTCAGGAATCTCTTTTAGGTAATGATTTTCTTCTTTGAGATTTAGACTATCCTTCATCTTGCCATCCAAAGTTGATTAAAGATTAAAGAAAACTGGTCCAAAGACAGTCTATTTTGTAGTATGCAGCTAGAGCTACTCCCCTCCATGATGATTGATGTCACCTTGATGATTTCTCCTCTCCCGGTGAGACTCCACTTCTCGATTTCCCTCTGTCCTCACTTCCCACTTCCTAGCCTTCCTCAAACACAACTCAGACACCTCCTCCTCCATGATGCCTTGTCTGGTTCCTGGTGTATTCCTATCCTTCCCTGCCCTCTGTTTCTTTGTCTGTCTCTCTCTCATTCTCTGTCCCCCCCTCTATCTCTTTGGCTCTGTGTCTGTCTCAATGACTTTGTATTCATTTGGATAGACTTTCCTTCCTTTTATTTATGTGAATGTTCACATTGCAAATTTAGAATTGAAAGACAATAGAGAAGACATCTAGTCCATCTCACACATGAAAGAAAGACATAAAATAGGAAGAGGTGGAGAAGTAGCAGTAGTGGTGGTAGTAGTAGTTCTTGTTTTACTGGAGGTGGTAGTGATGGTAGTAGTATCGGTGGTGATAATAGGAATAAGTAGGAAGAGGAAGAGGAGGAAGACTGATATTAACAGCATCATTTATGAGGTGATTTTGTGCTTTCAAAGTGATTTACATATGCTAACTCATGTAACACTCACAATAATCCTATAAGGTAAGTGCTATTCTTATCCCCTTTCCACTGCTAGAGAAACTGAGGGTGGGAGATTAGTTAAATTACTTCTCCAGACTCATAAAACTTATAAATGTTTGAGGCATGATTTGAATTCATCTTTTCCTTTATCAAAGGCATGGCCTATTTTTATTTTCATATCCCCATTAATTAACACAGTCAACGTAAACAAAACAAAACAAAACAAGACTTGTACTGGCATGGACCTCACAGTAAGTCGGTACTCAGCTAATATTTGTTGGATTTAATTGGAACAGAAAATACTTAAAGGAGACAGGCTAGCAATCTGGAAGGTTGTCCCTAAAACAGCTTCAACTTGTTCTGCTTGACCGTAGATTATAAAATGAGGAACAGTGTGGGGAAACTGCAAAAAGACCCTTTTGACTCAGTGTCAGGAGAGCCCTCTTAATCAGTGGACTTGTCCAACGTGGGATGGGCTGCCTTGGGAGGTAGTAAAATGCCCCTCACTAGGGATTTTATGTTAAGACCAGATAATACCTGGGATGGTACAAATGAGTCTTTCTCAGGGAGGTGCTGGATCAGAAGGACTCTGAGGTCCCTTCCAAATCTCAGATTATATGATCTTATCAACCATAGCAAATGCAGGTCCAGAAGGTTAACTTTGACTCTAAGATGGCAGTTCTTTTAGTACAAGGATAAAAATCACACACCCCAGTCAGACTAGGCAAGCATGCTCTCAAATAGTAAGAGATCAATCCAGTTTCAGAGATAGAGAATAGCTCTGGTTTCCAAAGGGCAAAACAATATAATCTAGTATTCAACTGTTCCTGCTGCCTACTTCACAGAGATGGAGCTCCTTCTCCCCACCCTCTCAATAAGCCTCTGTTTCTCCAAGCTGAGGATGATGCTCTAGCATGTGGTACTGAGTGGGTAGATGGTTATTGTTCTTCACTCCACCCAAGACTTAATGTAGCTCCTTCCTCAGAACCAGACAGTGGAAACTGGCTCACTGGCCAAAGCATGCCAAGCAACTATTGCAAAAGGTTGCTATTCTCTATTCCAAAGGAGCATGCTTCAAGAGCTACTCATGATCTCTTCAAGAAAAAACAGCCCACCTCAACTTTTGGCCACATCTCTCTGTGGAGAGTCTTAGCAGCTAGCATAATTATGGATGATCTTCTTGGAGCCAGAGAAGGACAAAAGAATGTTAAAGGCACAGACTGGTTCTTTGTAAAAGGAGATTATTAGAACCCAGCATCCTGATATTAGAAGAGGGTGTAGAATATAGAATATTAGAGCTAGAAAAGACCTCAAAAATCATCTAGTCCAGAAGTTCTTAATCTTTCAGAATATGGTCCTTTTGGTCTTTCTCAGAATCAAGTTATTAAATGTGTAACGCAAAATTATCTAAGTACTTTCCATTATTAATGGCAGGGTCAATTTTAATTTTTATTCTCACATCCCCATTGATTAAGAAAGTTGGCTTAAGCAAAACAAACAAAAAAAAGATTTAACTTAAATTATATTTCAATACAGTAATCATTTTTTAAAGTCCATGGACCCCAAGTTAGGAGCTCCTGATCAATTCTAACGCCTCTGTTGCTAAATTTTAGATCGATTGATTAATCAATCAACAAACATTTATTGTACACACCTGAGACAGGACTAAAAATGGAGTGCTTTTGCAAGTAGAGATTAATTCTTTGTATTTGTATTCTCAGTGGCTAGCATGGTGCCCAGCATAAAGTGGAGGCTTAATAGGTGTTTTAATTGATTGACTGATTACAAGAAATGTAGCAGTATGAGTTTGCTAATCTCAACATTTCCAGGTAGACATGTTTCTACAACCAAAGGCTTCTCTTATCAATAAATGGGACTTGAATGCAGATCCAAATGGGAAAAAAAGACAGAGGAGAGGTAGAAAGCTATTAGTGACCCACTGGTGATGAGAAGGAAGCACCCCTGCTTTACAAAACCAAAGACACATGACAGATAAGCAATATATATGCAGGATTGTAGTAGAAAAACACCAGTAGTAAGGCCGCTGAGGTGTATCGCACTCAGCTGATGCTCTCTTAGCCAAAGGCTTTCAGGCTCATTTCTGAGGGCCTGCATCAGAACCAGCCTGACCCAACAAGCTGAGGTTGACCTGGTCAATTGCCCCAGCAGCATGAGGCATGTCATTTTAGCAGAAATTAGTATTTTAAAGGCAAGAGCCCAACCATGGCTATACAGCTCACAGTAGTCTAGTGACACCCCATCTCCTTTCCCATCACTCTCTCAGTGAATCTTTGGTGCTTCCCAAGATTCAGTTAATTCTTTTCAATTCAATTTGCCCTGTGTATATCTTGTTCTGTACATTGTTGTTAACATGTTGACTCTTCCATTAAACCATGAGCTTCTGGAGAATGGGGATTGTTTGTTTGCTTGGTTTTTGCCCTTTCTTTGTATCACCATAATTTAACACAATGCCTAGCACACAGCAGGTACTTAATGATTCTAGTTGACCAATTGGCTGATTTATTAAGCAGCTAGGTGACTCAGTAGATAGAAATCCAGGACTGTAGGTGGGAGGTCCTAGGTTCAAATCTGCCCTGACATTCCCCTTGGAAATATGTTTCACATGACATCACATAAATAACCAAAATAAAATTGCTTGCCTTCTCAAGGAAGGGGGAGAAGCAGAAGTGAGAGAGAGTTTGAAATTCAAAATTTTCCAAACTGATTGTTTTTGAAAAGTTACATGTAATTGAGAAATATAAGACAGAATATATTTTTAAA
Organism: Gracilinanus agilis; assembly: GCF_016433145.1. NCBI lineage: Eukaryota > Metazoa > Chordata > Mammalia > Didelphimorphia > Didelphidae > Gracilinanus > Gracilinanus agilis. The sequence goes on along the minus strand of NC_058131.1, from coordinate 65,206,917 downwards.
GAAACAGTAAGGGAAAACAACTCAGCTGCAAAGTGTAAATGCATACCTAGAAACAACTCTCCCAATATGATTCTTTTTCTTCTCCTTGGATCCCCCTGGTTGCTGAAACCTGGCATTTTCTTGCCATTGTTCTTTCTTCCATTTGGCAGCAGAGTCATACTGATGCATCTGAAGAGGAATTCATTTCATTCCTAGTTCCTTTTTCTTGTTCCTTCACATGGACGAGACATACCAATATCTTTCAGCCTCATTAAGTAGCCTTCTCCAAAGGGCTATCCCAAGACCTTCCCAGGTCATAGCAGCACAGATCCCAGAATATCAAAAATGGAATGGAACGCAGAGGTCATCCAGTCCAATCTCTGCCAGTATGGGAATGGTCTCTCTGCATCAAAGGCAATAAATACTCCTCCAGTCTCTACTTGAAGATTTCCAATGTTAGGATACTTTACTTCCCATTCTCCTTTCAGATAGCTATCACTGACAAGCTTCCCACATGCTCTTAGGGTAGCTTATGAAAGATTTCCCACTCATGGTTCATACTCAACTCTCTAAGGACTCTCAAAGTCTTACCTTGAGTCTACTAGGTATGGGGATCTGGACACAATGGAACCAGCTCCTGGAGAAGGGTTGAACAAGTGAGGTACAATTGAAATAGTATTGGATATGGATATGGGTATGGGTATGGAAATGAGTATAGGGATGGATATGGGTATGGGTATGGGTGTTGATATGGATATAGATATGGAGAAGGACTGAGTGCAAAGCCTATCTCTTCCATGCACCAGCTATGTGACCTTGGGCAAGTAATTTCTCCTCCATGGATGTCCTCATATGGAAAATCAATAATTAATTATTGCAAGATGGGAATGAGATGAAGTATTTCAACTGCTGTATATATCAAAATGTGTTATATAAATTATACCCTATTATGAGTGGTAGCATATCCTAAGGGAAAGAGCACTAAACTTGGAATGAGAGACCTAAATTCAGGTTCCTTCACCATCACTGATGTCCTTGGTTCAGTTACCTTCAAAATTGGTTTGGAGAAAAGTATTTTATAAATTAAAATGTGCTTTCTTCCTCTTCCACAAGTAATCCCCTATGCCTGAAACATGCTCTCTCTTCACCTCTGCCACCCAGCTTCCTTCAAATCCCATCAAAATTCTCTCCTCCTTCAGGTTTTCCCAATACCCCTCTATTCTCATGGCTTCCCTCTGTTGATTATTTCCAATTTGTACTATCTATAATTTATACAGGAAGAGACTTGTTCACTGTGTTTTCTAATCAGACCTCTGAGAACCCAACTACGAAAAGTAACACTATTTCCTACTTCCTTAGAATTCTAAGAACGATGAAGGTTTTTCCTTATAATATAGGTAACACAAATACTTTAAAGTCTGTTTTACAGAGGAGGAGGAAACAGACTGAGAGTGACTTGCCTAGGGTCACACAGCTAGTAGAGAAGTTAAACCTGAGACTTCTGACTCCAAGTAGAATGCTATTAAGTTTCATGGCCCCAAGGCTTTAGGTCAAGCTTGTGGATGAACTGAAAAGAAAAAAAAAACACTCATTTCTTCTTCTGTGTTTTAACAAGTAATTCATCAGCTAATAATGATGAATGTGTCTGGTCCCAAAGAGATAATGAGGAAACATGACTAGGAGCAAAGATTCAATTCAACATTCAACATTTATTATGCACCTACAGGGAACAGAGTCCTATGATTAGACTTCAGGAAAATTAAAATTTGGATGAGCCACAGCCTTTGTACTAATGAAACTGTGTGGACAATAAGGCATGCACATGGCCATCACGAGCATTTGGCAAAATGCCATAGGTGGTCCAAAATGGAAGCCATTACTGACAGAATGGAGGAAATGAATGGAAAGTCACTCATCAGGTGTCTGCTATTTGCCCAGCATGGTGCCAAGCAGTGAGGATAAAAGTGGAAATGTGAGGCAGCCTATGCCTACATTCCTGTAGATAGTACATACATGGGAGTGGTAGCAGAGTATCTCACTAGCATGGTGAGTCGATCAATAGGTCAGTCAATGTATGGAATGTTCAGGGCAGACTAGCACCTCTGGTGTAAGGGTTTGCCAAGCTCTTTTGGAAGTGGACATTGGTGTCCACTTTTCACTTACCTCTCACCTGTGGAATGGATGGATGAGAACGATTTGTTCCAATGATCTTGAAAATGGCTGAAGCAGTCACTGTGGAGTGCTTAGAGCTCGGTCAGACATCAAAGACACCAAGGTCATTGAGGGCCATTGCCAGTTATCTTGACTTTGGTCTTGCCACTCTGGAAGTGTCTCTGGAAGACAGTATGAGCCTGATCACGGCAGCAATTCTGCCTCACTTAAATCCAATTCATAGGCAAGTCAAGACATCACCTCATATTGCCACTGATCCTCTTCAAAAACAAAGAAGAAACGGCAACAAAAAGGTATACGGTATCACCTGATAAATCAATAAGAACAGTAAGTACCTGTTGGGTTTCAGATACTATGCTAAACATGAGAGAGAAATAAAGTGAATGGATCAAGCCCTGCTCTCAAGGAGCCCAAATTCTATCAGAGTAACAAACAAGAATATATGTAAGGAGAAAGGGGAGAAAGAATAAACATTTATACTGTCCCTACAATGTGCTAGGTGCTCTTTGAAAGAGCTATATGAGGAAAAGAATATCATCTGCTGGGTAGAAGTAGATAAAGAGTTAAGATAAGTAAAGAGTAAAGATAAAGATAAAAAAGTAAAGAGTAAAGCTAAGAAAGTAGGTTTTCATCTCTAATGCCATCTACATCTTGAGAGAGGGGAAACCATTGATCAAACCAATCCAAGACCAAGTGGCATTACCCTTTGCTGCCCTCTGTGACTCAAGAAAGGAAAATCCTGCAGTCTATGGAGAGAAAATCCAAATATCTTTTGCAGATCCCAATTAAATTAAATTAAAGAGGATTGCTCTTCATTCAAAAAATATGATGCTGCCTCAGCCCCTAGCCAAGGAATGAGACCAGGGAAACTTTGTAGACCAAAAGTTTCAGAAGATTGTTAAAGAAATATAACATACTTCCAGAGGCCTGAAAGTAACAGAAAAGCTGCTTTTTCCAGCCAGAGAACAGAGGCTCTGAAAGGAAACAGTTTACCTCATCAGTCACATATGTTATAAAGTGTTCCCTAAAGCAACCACAGACTTTCAAACCTGCAGTCCAGAGTTGTGAGTTTCTCAAGGAATGTGAGGTCCCCTCCTCTTGAGAGGTTTCTATAACTCATACCCACAGTCACCCCACAAACACAGTGTGTACTGATGGGACCCAGGCTTGTGGGTAGACAATTATTATGTTTTGATTTTTTCCCATTTTTCCCTTTTTGGTTAGAAAATGCATCATGATTAAGAGTTAATGCTATTATTGTGACCAATTTGTGTAAATGGTAAGAACATTGGTAGGGGTTCATAAGCTATAATTAACATTATAGATATTCATTTAGCCTACACCAGTGCGTAACTGCCCATGTCTCATCCAAGTAGAGGCAAGGAGACTTTTATGCCTGAATGACAGGGAGAGAGTAGATCCCAAGATTGTTGAGAGAGAGATATCTTTTGAAGAAAAATATGTAAAAATACTTTGGAAGTTGCAGACATGTAGGGGAAGCTGGCTTCTCCACATGTACTTTATTTCAATCTAGTCTCATAAGAGGCATTTTCATGGATGAGATCATAGCTTCTCTCTTCTTGGTTTGAGTTAATATCCCTTCTAACTTCTAGGGAAGAGATAGTTTACTTTTTTTTTAAAACCCTTGTACTTTGGTGTATTGTCTCATAGGTGGAAGAGTGGCAAGGGTGGGCAATGGGGGTCAAGTGACTTGCCCAGGGTCACACAGCTGGGAAGTGGCTGAGGCCGGGTTTGAACCTAGTCCTGTCTCTAGGCCTGACTCTCACTCCACTGAGCTACCCAGCTGCCCCCAGATAGTTTACTTTTTAATATTTTCTGGCACATTCTGATTTGTAGAATTTCTCCAATTTCTGTTTTTTATGTTGTTGGTGGTGATGCTCTTTGTTTTAATAGCATTTGGAAAGGAATCTAAGCAGTGAATTCAAGCTTGAGGCTGCTCTCCCCCTTGAAAGTAACTAAGGAATCAGTTTTCAGTCTGATCTCCACCACATACCTATGCCAACAATATTTAGGGGGAAAAAGATGTCATTGTAGCCTTGTGTCTTTCAGGCTTGGGGTCTACCTGCCCTTTCCCTCCCCACTGTCTATCCCCAATAAATAGGCATATCTATAGGTCCTGATCCTCTCCTCGAATTTGTAGAAGACCTCAGAGATATACTTCCATATACATATCTATATATTCATATATGTCATGAGCCACATCCATACATCTAGGTAACTTAGGTGGACCTATAGATCTTACATGGGTAGACATACATCTCTCATGTGTTACCCCTAGATCTCTGAGAGTAAGTCGAGAGGAGATAATTGAGGGTCCAATCTACTGTAGAAGATAGGAGGGTTAGGATCAAGAACTTCTGTAGAGGCAGAAACTCAATGGCTCAACAAATTGGGAGTCAGGCCCAGAGACAGGGAGATCCTCGGTTCAAATCTGGCCTCAGACACTTCCTACCTGTGCAACCCTGGGCAAGTCACTTAACCCCCGTTGCCTACCCCTTACCACTCTTCTGCCTCAGAACCAAAACATAATATTGATTCTAAGATGGAAGGTAAGAGTTAAAAAAAAAAGCACACATGTAAAAAAGTTGTTGTTGGCATGAAGAAGGGTTACCTACTTATCAGAAATAGAAGACAAATGGTCTTGAAATAAAGAGAAGAGAAAAAGTGGGGACTCGTGGTAAATGACTTCAATTTCTTCCATAAGAACAGAAGTTCTCAAGTGAGAGTTGAGGGAAGGGAAAGATATAAAAGGGCTGGTGAGAGAAGATGTTTTGAATACGTAAGAAAGGCTCAATTGATGCGGTTCAGATAACCTGAACTTGTAGGGTATCCAATCAGCGTTGTTGTGATATTCTTCAGCTATATGGTGAGTAGGAACAGAAGAGGTAGAGAGTAAATGAAATAAAGGATTAGAAAGTGAGAATGGAAAAAACTGTAAATTTGACTTGGTTAATTATAGGATTAAGATGGTCAAGAGAAGGAAAAGTGGACACAGAGTGAATGGCCTTGGTGGTGGCAGTTAGAGGTACTGATTAGAGTAAAGAATATACTTAGGTACCACTCTTCCACCTATAAGTCAATACACAGAAGTTAAGGGTTTAAAATTAAAAAAAAAAGAATATACTTAGAAATGGTGAGTCATTGGGAGAGCTAAAATAAGAGAATGTTATGCTCAAGTGAAGATACATTAGAGCATTTTTGTTTGGTTAAGGAAGTGGAACATTTGTGGGTACCAGTGAGATTCGAGGTGTGACATCCCTGGGTCTGACTAGTGCGAAGTATATAAGGAGGTCATTTGATTTGAGGAAATTGAGCAACTGGACACTTAGGAAGGAAAAACAAGGATGAAAAGAAAGGTATTATGTATAAGAGAGCTTAAACTATGTGTTAAAGAAGATAAAAGATTCTACCAGGCAGAGGCAAAGAGGAGGGGAGCTCTAGGAATAGGGGACTGTAATAGAGACAAGAGATGGAGGGCTATGGATGGGTGAGGAACAGAGAGAAGACCAGCCTGGTTAGGCCAAAGAGTAAAGGAAGGAGTGTAATACATGAGTCTGGAAAGCTAGGTCAGAACCAGATGACGAAGGACTTTAAAAGACAGAGAAATTTATATTTTAGCCTAAAGATAATTGGAAGTCACTAGAGTTTACAGAGTGGGAGAGTGATCTCAGCCATACGTCTGCCTCAGAAATATGGCAGCCGTGTGGAGAACGGTCTGAAATGGGGAGAGACTAGGGAGAAGCAGACTAGTTACACACCTATCAAAACAGCCCAGGTAAGAGTCCTTTAAACATAAATACAGCCATCTTAGCCTCTGGTTTGGAGTAGATGGCACCCCTTTCCTCCTAATTCATCTTCAAGCTAGAGAACTATTTTAACTAGGCTGAAATGAGATTTTAAAAATATACATATACCAAGGAATGTTTAGCCATGAGTTGGAAAGGGAGGAAGAGAAATGTGAGCAAAACATATCTTTAAGTTTAATCTACATTACTAACATTTTTGCATCACTTTAAGGTTAAACAATCCACAAATCTGTAAATCGCAGTGTTTACTCATTTCCAGAGAATGAATGCTCCTATTAAAAAGTAAATAATTGGCTCTCCAAGGCCTTCCAGAACACCTTTTGTTAGTATTCCATCCTTCTAAGTGCTAGGAATCTGGCTTCCTTTTTTTTTCCATTTAAGCCCCACTTTTGATATCATTACTATGTGTCGATGGGGGAAGGGGTTCATTTTAGGCCTGAGGCTACATATGTCCTTCATTTAAAATCTCCCAGGCTCCCAACACTGCTGCAAAACACTATTCTGAGCTTCCCTTTTATAGCATTTGTTAGATCCAAATCCAAGGTGTTAAGGCAACAGACTGCATCAACCCATCCTCTACCACCAACTGACCCCCTTCAAAGGGGTAACTTGGCACCCCAAGTCTCTCTATTACAGAGCCCCTTTGAGTACACCAAAGACTAGTAAATACCACCAAAGGAATATCTTTTTACTCTCTCTGGCTTGATAGGTATTTACAAGCTGTCCAAAACTGTAGCATCATAGACTGTCAGAGCAGAAATCGGTCTTAGTTGGAAAGGATTAGAGAATGTTAGCACAGAGAAGAAAGAATGTCAGAGCTGGGAAGGTCCTTGGAATGTAAAATACAGAAAAAAAAGAATGTAAGAGCTACAAGGAATCTTAGGACGTGGACTATGTTAAATCAAAGACGATAGAATGTCAGAGATGGAATTAGAACTAGGTGGCATAATAAAGGGCCAGGCTTGGAGTCAAGAAGACTTGAGTTTGAATCCTCCCTTAAACACTGATTATGGGACAACTAGGCAGCTCAATGGATAAAGAACCAGTTCTAGAAAGGGAAGATCTTGGGTTCAAATATGGCCTCAGTTACTTCCTAACTGTGTGAACCTGGGCAAGTCACTTAACCCCAATTGCCTATCCTTTACTGCCCTTTTGTTTTGGATTGATTCTAAGATGGAAGGGAAAAGTTTCTAAAAAAAAAACAATTTGGGGGGGGGAGTGTATGTGTATCCCAATAATGTATCCCAATTGAAAACATCCAGTCTTCTCAAGACTCAGTTTCCTTATTAGTAATATGGAGAAAAAAATAGAGCCTACCTCACAGGGTTACTATGAGGCCCAAATAAGGTAATATATAAAGTGCTTCTCAAAACTTAAAGTTCTATATAAATAGTAGTTATTATTAAGACAGACTCTAAATCATAAAAGGGAACTTAAGTCAGGAAATATGAGAACCTAGAACCCAAAATGTCAGAGCTGGAAGCAATTTTAGGCCAAAAAATGTTAGAACATAGGCCATTTTCGTTGGAGGGGACATTAAAAGAGTTCAGCATGCCAAAACCCCTTACTTTACAAGTTAGGAAGCTGAACCCCAGAGAGAAAACTCCGTCATTTTAGGTCGCCCAATGTAATGGACTATAATGCCATGACTCCCTGCTCCCACCTTAAAGCTATCATTTGGGGGGTTTTGCTTATTTCTTTGTCTTACCTTTTTTCCTTTTCAGGTCTTGCTAGTTTTCCTTTGGATTTTCTTAAGTAATGCCAGAAAATTTCAGCTTTGAAACAAAGTATTTTGTTTCACAAGAAACAGTTTTCTTTTTTTAATGGTGCTTTTAGGGGAGGTTTTGGAGTTTATGATTGGTTTTAATTATGTCGAAGCATTCAACAGCGAATGTCTGGGTGAATGGGGGGAGAAAGAAACACAAGTTAAATGGGGGAAATCCTGTAATTTCCAAAGCAAACAGCAGCTCCAATATTCATGTGTTCCCTCCATTGGACCTTGCATGGATGTATCTCTGGGAATTGTCTGCTGTTATTCATTTTACAGGCGCGGCAGACACAGAAGGCCCAAGCCCCTCGTAGAGGGAGAAAGGAGCTAAAAACAGAGCTGGGGCCACTGGGAGGGGGCCGGCCAAGCTTCTAATTGCTCAGTTCCTCCCTTGTTCTTTATTGTTGACTCTGATCCGGAGGCAGGCGACCTGGGGAGCAAAGCTCACTTTGATTTGGAGAGGGAAAGGTTGTTTGCAGGTGTCAAAACAAAATCTTCCAGAAGAGGGAGAGGAAAATTCAGCCCGGCAGGCCATTATCACAGGTGTGTTGCCAGCCAAAATGATTGTTTCTTCATTTTCAGGCCCAGAAAACAGGATGTGCATGATGGCAGAGGCCAAGAACAGCAAATGAAGAACATTAATGGGAGACTTCTATTTCCAGAGGTCTCTGGTTAGAGCAATCTCCATCCAGCTACCTGCCAGAGGCTGAAAAAATGGTTCAGGGCCTATCTAAGAAGAGAAGACCAGTGTATAACAACTGAAAGGCAGAGCCAGTGTGGTGTAGACAAAAGACTAAAGCCCTCTTTCTGCTGCCTCATTGCAGTGTGGAGGTGACCCTCGGGGGCTCTCAAGGCTGATGCCAAGGCATCATAGTCCAAGCCGAAAAGGCTCTGCCGATGGGCTGGTGGGCTGTGTCTGTTGTCTAAGGGGTGGCCTGGCCAAGAGGAAAGAAGCAGCCACTAGGACATGCAATTTCTGAGCACTACCATGTAGGCATTAATAAGGCACAGTGTGGGCTAGTGGATAGATGACCAGCCTGGAGTCAGGAAGACCCGGGTTCAATCCCATCTTTGACATATAAAGGCTGTGTGGCAGCTCTTCTACAGGTCTCCTCCCCAGTCACAGAGCCACCACCTCCGTATAGGTCCTCATCATCTTACAGCTAGACTCTGGCAAATAGCCTTTTGGTTGGTCTCCCATAATAATCCATCTGCCACTCAGCGACTAGCCATGCTACCCTTGTCCCTGCTCAATAAACTCCAGTGGCTCACTACTGCTTCCAGAATCAAATATGAAGTCTTCTTTGCCTTTTTTTTTTCTTCTTTGCCTTTTGAAGCCATTCACAGCCTGGACCCTTCTTACCATTCTAGTTTTCATATACTTAATCCCTTTTGCATACTATTCAGTCAAGAAATCCTGACTTTCTTATGGCCCCTCATGCAAGATATCTTACCTCTTGGCTCTGCCATTTCACTGGTTGTCTCCATACCTGGAAGACTCTCCACCCTTAGTTCCATGTCCTGATTTCCATGGTTTCCTTCAAGACAGCTGGAATTCTACCTTTGGCCTTTCCTGATTGATAATGCCTTCTGCTTTCAAATTACTTTCCAGTCCCTTCCTTCCTTCCTTCCTTCCTTCCTTCCTTCCTTCCTTCCTTCCTTCCTTCCTTCCTGTTTCTTGTTTCCTTCCTTCCTTTGTTTCTTCCTTCCT
>NC_058131.1:65143254-65197117 GCF_016433145.1 Gracilinanus agilis | reverse complement strand
CTTTCATCCTTCCTTCCTTCCTGTCTTTCTTTCTTCTTTCCATCTCCCTTCCTTCCTTCCTTTCTTCCTTCATTTCTTCCTTTCTTCTTTCCATCTCTCTTCCTTCCTTCCTTTCTTCTTTTGTTTCTTTGTTTCTTCATTCCTTTCTTCCTTCCTTCCATCTTTTCTTTCTTTACTTCTCTTTTTCTATTTCTCTCTTCCTTCCTTTCTTCCTGTCATCCTTCCTTTCTTCTTTCCATCATTTCTTTCTTTTTTCTTTCTTTTTATCAACTATCTACCCAGATTACATCATACTGTATTTCGCTATATTATAAAATGTTAGTTTTACACTATATTGTGATATATTTGTATATTGTATATGAGTTTATTATATATTTATATATGTGTGTGTGTTTGCATATTATTTCCACCCTTACACTGTGATCTTTTTGAGCACAAGGACACAGTTTTTGTCTTTTTTTGTATCCCCAGCACTCAGCAAAATGACTGATGCATAGCTGATTCTTTAAAATGTCCATGGATTTGCTGATTTGATCTGTCATTATTCCAAGCCATTTTCTGAGACCATAAATCATAAACTAGTTGCTGATCTATATCAGTACAAGGAATTTGTGTACTGGGGGTTCCCCACCCAAGAAACCACATGTTCTGGCACTTTCCCCAACCATGATTCTGTGGGTAGGAGGGAACACTTACTGGATGTCAATACAAATCTTCTGAAGTATTGAATTAATGAATGACTATCATGTATTGGGTATGAGTTATAGTCCTCAATAGACCAAGATCTATACAAGCACAGGAGCATCCCTTCTATGTCAAATAGAAATGCACAGCATCAATTTTATCAAATCCTCTGAACACCAAGCACATAGGGGTACTTATCCAGCTTAGAAAGTCTTCTGGCCAGGTGTTGGGAAAACCCTGAACAGGGGAGGAAAAGAATCTATTGGCTCACAGCTAAGATTTCTGATTCAGTTTTCTTCAGACTGTTAAAAAAACTTCTATGGGAATTTGATGAGGAGATGGTATCAATCAACATGTAATGCATCATGTATAATTGAAAACCCTTTGACTGACTGGCCAAGTTTAGCAATAGTATCAATAATAACCACTTATAGAGCATGTTGAGATTTTCAAAGTGCTTTACAAAAATTCTCATTTGATTTTCACAACAATGCTAGGAGGCAGCTGCTACTATTACTTCCATTTTACAAATGAGGAAACTGTAGCAGACAGAGGTTAAATGACTTGACCAGGGTCATACAGCTAGTAAATTTCTGAGAAAGTATTTTAATTCCGATTTTCCTGACTACAGTTTCATTACTCTGTCTACTACCCCCCCCCAATGCCTAGTAATGCAGTGGAGTCACAATGGTCACAAAATTGCCAAAAGTGATTGTTGTCATTTTGTTGCTATCGTTCAACTCTTTGTGACTCCATTTGTTGTTTTTGTGCCAAAGATGCTGGAGTTATTTGTCATTTTCTTCTCTAGCTCATTTTACACGGGAGGAAACTGAGGCAAACAGAGTTAAATGATTTGCCCAGGGTCACACAGCTAGTAAATATCTGAGGGAAGATTTGAACTCAATTCTTCTTGTTTCTAGGTTTCACACTATTCACTATGCCATGTAGCTGCCCTAGGCAGAGATGATACAGTTTAAATATTCATTGAAAAACAAAGTGGGGCCAACTGTCCCAAAAAGCCTGAATGTACACCTCAATTAAGTAAACTGTGAAAGATTCCTCTTCTCACCTGACCTACTTGCTCCAGTCAAGCTTCTCTCCACGGACCATCTCATCTGTCTGCCAGTTGGCCCCATCTTCTGGTACCTTGATTCAAATTTAGCAGCATCACTCCTACACAGAATCTCTATGTGGACCTGTTTCTGGCTTCCTCATTTCCCTAGTTTAGAAACATCTTTTTCTCCTCTGGTCCTATACCAGTGGAGGTCTCATTAAAAGAACTTCTACATGGTCATCATCTCACCTTCCCAGACCACAGACCACAGAATTGTCAGCACTGAAAGAGGTTTCAGAACCCAGAGCATAATTCTATGCTTTATTAGAAATAAGATAGATCTTAGAACATAGAACATTCAGAACCTTAGAAAACAGAAGGAGACCTTAGAGGTTAAAATGTTGAAACCAGAAGGGATCTTAGGATATGGAATATTAGAACCATCAAAATATACAAGAACAACAAAATTAACTCCAGCTAAGTTCAAGAATCCTAAATACCTCTAGAGAGAAATTCAGAGACATTGATTCAGTTCCTCTGTTGTAAGGCCAGTAATGGCCAGCTGTCTATTTCTTCCCAATGGATAACTCAGTTCAGTATCCCTGGAGACTTTCCTATTCACATCTATGTTGGGATGTGTCCAATCAGAAGTGGGAGGATGGAGAGTTATTAAAGGGAGCTATTAGTAATTGCCTGGATTCAACAAAAACCACAGGAAGTAATCTTAATATTATTGCTTCAGGATCTGTTGTGATAGAACCCAGGCAGCTGAGGGAGAATAGAAACAGCCCTGGGCACACAGAACCAATCAGGAGGCCAGGATTTGTGTCCTGGCTCCATCTTTAATTCATTCTGTGACTATGAGTGAGTCCTATCAGAGTCCCTGCTCCTACCTCACTAACATCCCGTACTAGTAAAGTCCTTCTGAGATGATCATCTTCCATTACATGGTATGCATCTTGTAGGTCAATGGTTTTTACATGTGTGGATTCTCTCTCTCATTTGAATGTGAGTTTTATTTTTAAATCCTTACCCTTCTGCCTTAGAATCAATATTGTGTATTGCTTCTAAGCCAGGAGAGCAGTAAGGGCTAGGCAATGCAGGTTAAGTGACTTGCCCAGGATCACACAGTTAGGAAGTGTCTGAGGTCAGATTTTAACCTAGGACCTTCTGTTTCTAGGCCTGGCTCTCAATCCACCAAGCCACCTAGCTGGCCCTAAATGTGAACTTATTAAGGGCAGGGACCATGATTTTTCCTGTCTTTGAAACCCCAAGGCTTAGCATGGAGCTTGCCACATAGAAAGTGTTTTATAAGTGTGTGTTGAATGAGTTATTGAGTTACTTCTTCTGGGACTCATTTTTTTCATCCACAAAATTATAGAGTTTGACTCATCATTTCAAAGGTTTCTTCCCTCTCTAACATTCTATGGCAGGGGTCAGCAACCTTTTTGGCCGTGAGCGCCATAAACACCACGTTTTTTAAAATGTAATTTCGTGAGAGCCGTACAGTGCTCACAGTGCCGCTCCTGTAACAGTGCCTGAAAAAAATTGACTTTATGGCTCCTGCAGAAAGAGCCATATCTGGCCCTCAAAAGAGCCAGATATGGCTCGAGAGCCATACATTGCCGACCCCTGTTCTACGGCATGGTAGAACATAAGATGTTTATGTCCTTAGGATGCTAATATTAGACACAAAGTTATGCTAGAGTATGTAGTAATATACTGGAAAATATTAAATAAGACCCAGACATTTCAGTGACCTGAGTTTTGATAGTCACTCAAAAATCTTAGGATTTCCTTAAGGAAAAAGGTCCTTTATACCCATGACACAGAGAAGGATTAACATACCCCTCTCTTCTCAAGCTTCAGGAAAGTGTTTCCTGCCCTCCCCAATTCTTGACCTTCTCAGCTGATGATGCCTCAGATCCCTTAGATCAGTGATGGTGAACCTTTTAGAGACTAATTGCCCAAACTGAACCCTCACAATGCTTGTGAGCTGCTCCCTTACCTCATTTAGGGGAGGGTGGAAATGCTCCCATTGGGCTTCTAGGCAGAGGGGCAGGTGATGAGAAAAATATCTTCAGACACAGCAAAGAAGGGGAAGGGAGCAGCCCCCTCTAGCACACGTGCCATAGGTCCCCTAACATGGCCTTAGACCAAGGTCTCTTAATCTGGATTCTATGAACTTTTTTTATTTTAATATTTTGAAATTTTAATTTCAACATAACTGGTTTCACTTATAATCCTGTTTCTTTTTTTAATTTTATTCATTTCAAAACATTATTCTGAGAAGGAATCTATGTGTTTCTCCAGACTAGTTTGTGCCACACACAAAAAGGTTAAGAACCTCTGCTTTCAACAAAAGAAGGATGCTTTCATCCATTCTTCAATGGGAGATGGGGCTTTAAAGGTACCCCATAACCCTGAATGAATGGCAATTGATGTTTCCATTCAAAAATATGTGAGGAATAGCGAGGACTCTGAAGCTGGAAGTGTGGGAGGGAGATCGAATAGGGTGCCACAGATCAGGGAAGGAACATCGAAAGAAGGTGTGTGATCACCAAAGAGAGACTTCATCATCCTCTGAGATTGGTTGCCTCGGGCCAGCCCTAGTGTCAAGAGCCCTGCTTCCAAGATTTATTCCCCTTCTGACTTGTGGCAGCATTCCACAGCCCAGTAGATGGACTCCATTTTGACAGCATTCTGACATACTAAAGTGAGCTCCCTGTCTCTCTCCAAGACACAGACCCTTGATCACTTTGACGTCCGCCTAGTCTTCAAACCCACTTGCTGCCATCAGCCTGACAAGAGCTCAAAATCACAGCACTGTCTCCAGAGACCCCTGATGATTGTGCCGTTTCTGTGGAGCTCATCGTGGGAAAATCACCTCTGTGGATTCGCAGAACAGAGAATGTCAGAACTGGAAGGGACCTTAAAACAAAGAATATAAGGGAATGGGATGTAGAATGGTGGAACTGGGAAGCATCTGCACTCACAAAACGGTAGGGCTTGAAAGGACCCTCAGAACATACTCACCCTATGACTCTGGGTAAGTGACTTGCTCTCTAGGAGATCTATTTTTCTCATTTGCAAAATTAGGGCTTGGACTAATTTTTGAAGTACCTTCTTCATCTAAATTTTATGATAGTACCAATATACAATGTTGGAACAAAAATACTAGAACTGGAAAGTGGCTTTAGAACATCTAGAATTAATCTGAATAGGACATTAAAACAAAAATTAATGAAACATACAAAGTTAGAACTGGAAAGAACCTTTGTTGTTCAGACATTTCAGACTCTCTGTGACCCCATTTGAGGTTTTCTTGGCAAAGATATTGAAGTGATTTGCCATTTCCTTCTCCAGTTCATTTTACAGATTTAAAAAAGAAAACAAACAGGGTTAAGTGACTTGTCCATGGTCACATAGCTAGCAAGTGTCTAAAACCAGATTTGAACTCACAAAGATGAGTCTTCCTGACTCCAAGTCTGACACTCTGACACTGCTACCGAGCTGTCCTCATAGACTACATGCACATAGTCTACACACACACACACACACACACACACAGAGAGAGAGAGAGAGAGAGAGAGAGAGAGAGAGAGAGAGAGAGAGAGACAGAGAGAGAGAGAGAGAGACAGAGAGAGACAGAGACAGAGAGAGACAGAGAGAGACAGAGAGAGAGAGAGACAGAGTCAGAGACAGAGACAGAGAGACAGAGAAACAGAGACAGAGACAGAGAGACAGAGAAAAACAGAGAGATGTATGTGTGTCTATTTTCTACCTATATCTATTTGTATGTATCTATTTATATTTGTATGTATTCATTAAAGACTATATATAGAAATATATTCCAATTCCTTTATTTTATAGAAAAGGAAATTGAGGCTCAGAGAAGGAAATTCACTTGCCCAAAATCTTATATGAGTCACTTGCAAAGTCACCAAGTTTTCCAGAAGCCCAGCCCTGGGTTCTTTTACTGGAAGTGCTGAGAGCCCAGAAACCGAGATATAATGATGGGCATGGATGTTAATTTCTTGTGGCTAAAACTTTGAACTGAATACAGAGTGGATTCATGGGAAAGATCATGGTTTGGGGCCAGACAATCTGGGTCCAACTCACAGCTCCAACACTTACTAGCTCTGTGACCTTAACCAATATTATAGGGATATCTTTTTCACAGGGTTTGTTATAAGGAAAGTACTTCGTAAACTGCTAACTACTATAGAAATGAGAGTCATGGTTAGTGGTTGAATGGGAAAAGTCCTAGATTTAAAGTCTGAAGACCTGGGTTCAGATCCTCTCTTTGTTACTCATCCATGTGTGACATTAAGCTCACTCCCTCTTATTCTCTTGTTGTACCATCTATAAAAAGAAAGAGCTGGGCTAGATGATTTCTGGGGAGCTAAATGTAGACTTTAAATCTATGATTCTATTACTATTAATCATGTCATCAAGCTTGTTTGGTTTTTTAAAAATCCTTACCATCCATCTTAATGTTGATTACCGCAGAAGAGTGGTAAGGGCTAGGCAATAGGGGTGAAGTGAGTTACCCAGGGTCACATAGCTAGGAAGTGGCTGAGGCCAGATTTGAACCTAGGAACTCCCATCTCTAGGCCTGGCTCTCAATCCACTGAGCCACCCAGCTGCTGCCTCATTGAGTTTTTAAAAGCCTAGGTGAAAGTGTTTACTTTAATGCAAATTATACAGTGGAACTCCTTTTCTGGCAACTTCAGAAGATAGATAAGAAGGCAGACAGAGAGGGAGATGAGATAGATAGGATAGATACATAGATATGCAGATATATGCTTATATAGGTAGACAGACAAAGAGATATAGGTAGACAGATAGGCAGATGGATGGATGGATGGATGGATGGATGGATGGATGGATGGATGGATGGAAGGATGGACAGACAGGCACACAGATGGACAGAGACACAGACAGAAAGATAGATGCATAGATGAATAGATAAACATTATAGATAAACAGACAAACAGATAGACATATGGATAGGTGGATAGACAGATAGGTAAGACAGACAAACATAGATACATAGATAGGAAGATATATGGATATATGAGTAGATAGGCAGATAGATAGGTAGATATATAGATAGGCATATAGGCAGATGGATGGATGGATGGATGAATAGAAGGTTGGATTATACATACATACATACATATGAGAAAGAAAACTGTATTTTGAAAATGGTTCCCTAGGAACCTACCTGTATGACAACCAGTCACCGAACATCCCTGGGCCTCAATTTTCTCATGATCCCATGACTAAAATGACATTTTTATAAAAATGCATTTAGAGGGCCTTCAGTAGTACCGTGAGCTCTACAGAGAATGAGATGAGCTCTGGGTTTTTCTCTGCTTTGCTGATTGATGGGTACAGTGTCATTCAGCTCTACAGCTGTCAAGGCTCTCTAGGGTTTGGTTACTAGAATTCTCTCCAGAGAGGGTTACTAGAACTCTGTAGCTTGTGGATATTGTAAGAGATTTGTGTCTGATGCACTTGGGATTTCGGGGTTCAGGGGATAGGATCTAAAGAATCTCAAACTCTGAGTCATAGAAGGGTCCCTAGTGACCATTAAGATATACCACATAATGAATGGAGAGCTGGATCAGGAGACCTGTTTTCCCCATTTCTGATATCTACTAGCTAAATAACCATAGATCATTCATTTAACCACTGTGGGACTCAGTTTCCTCATTTATATAAAGTGTGGGTCATAATGCCTAGAGTACCTAATTCATGGAATTGTGAAATTTAAATTAGATAATATCCATAAAGATCTTTGCAAGCATTAAAACACTATGGAACAGAAATGTTTATTTCCATGCCCTATTTTAACAGATGATCAAATTGCCCCTGGAGAGGAAGAATGACTTCTTCACAATAACTTCGCCAATAATGGCAGAAATGAGACTGAGACCTAAGTCTCCTGTTTCTCTGTCACTGCCTTTCTCATCACTCCATGCTCTCCTATTTCATCAACGTCTCATTGGAAAGTCCCCACAAACACCAATTTTCCCCCACAAAATTATCCATCAGTTTTGCTACATTTACTTTAATTCTCTCTGGACCCAAAGCCCCAATCAGAAGCACAAGTACCCTGGACCAAAAAAAAAAAAAAAAAAAAAAAAAAAAAAAAAAAAAAAAAGAAAGGAAAAAAGACAGAGGTGAGATTTTGCATGTCTGCACATGTATGCATCTGTGTTTTGAGAAGGCACATAGAACTCATGAATAAGAATAAACCATCTGGTGTTGGGGTAGAAAAAAAAACAGGTCTAAAATTGGGTCCAAACTCTGTTGCCTATAGCCTACGGGCAAGTGACTTCTTTATCTGGACCTCAGTTTCCTCATCTGTAAAACAACAGGGTTAAACTATCTTCCTTCCAGGCCTGACAATCTGAGCCTAAAAATAGAAAGAAGGGAAGCGATGAAAAACGGAAAGGCCTCACGGCAGGTGTGAATTGCTGTTCTTCTGTGTTACATCTCAGTAAACAGAATAAACGCTCCGCCGAGTGTGGCTGCCTTCCAATCAGGCAGGACAACGTGCTGGGACTGCTAATGGGCCCAGCGTCTCACAGTCTTCCTCTCCCAGGAGAAACACTATTGGGGGTATGATTGGAGATGGTAGGGAGTGAGAGGGAAGGCATCTAGCGCCAGCTCGCTTGGGCCCCAGCTTGTTCACCAGAGGCAGGCAGGACCTTGGAGAGTCACTATAACCAGCAAGTTTGTTTGGAGCTACACATTTTCTGGTATCAGATGTTTAATACCTCTGAGTCCCTCCATGTTTACTGGGGAAATGGAATCTGTCCCCTCTTACCTCCCTGGAAGTTCTCCTTCCTTTTGGTAAACCATTTGAGATTTACAAAGTACTTTCTTATGTACACACAAACATACAGGCATGCAAGGCAAAGAATACGAGTATCATTGGCCCCACATTTCAGATGAGAAAAAAAATAGTCTCAAAGAAGAGAAGGGACTTGCCAAGAAACACAGAGCTAGTTAAATGACAAAGCCAAGACGTGTACACAGATCTTTTGACTCTCAATTCAATACCATATCACAGAATCATAGAGTCTGGGAGGTGGAAAGAACCTTAGAGAACATTTAGCCCTGCCTCTATCTGAAAAAGAATCCTCATTTCAACATATTTGATCAGTGCTCCAGACTGTTATGAAGGCTTCCTTCCAATGGAGGGCAACCCATTGTTAGGTGGCACAATGAATCGAGTTTTAGGTCTGGAGTCAGGAAGATCTGAGTTCAAATCCAGCTTTAGATACATACTAGCTATATGACCAGAGATGACAGCCTCTATTGGTCTCAGAATCCTTATCTGTAAAATGGGGATAATAATGGCACCTACCTGTTGGGATTATTGTGAGGATCAAATGGACTAAAAATTGTAATGCACTTAGCACAATACCTGACATATAGTAGGTGCTATGTTAAGGTTAGGCATTATTATGTCACTTCTCAAGGTGGAACATTTTACCTTTCAATTGTTCTGATTGGTAGGAAGTTCTGGAACTTGTATCCATTGTTCCTTGGATTGCTTTCGAGAACCAAATTTTAAAATTCCTTTTTCTTCCTCCAATGAAGAGTCTTCAAATACTTTAAGACAATTACTCTCACTACACCCCTAGTTTTCTCTACTCCACTTGCTTTTCTCTAGACTTACCATCCTTAGCTCTCTCAACTGAACTTCATAAACCCAAGGCCCTTCCCCATCATGCCAGTTTCCCTATTCTAGAGACTTCCTAGATTACCAGTGCCTTTCCTAAATTGCCCAAGGTCTAGAGTTAGAAGACCTGAGTTCAAATTCAGCCTTAGACACTTACTAGCTGTGTGATGCTGGGGAAGTCACTTAACCCTAGTTGCCTCAGTTTCCTCATTTGTCAAATAAGCTGGAGAAGGAAATAAAAAACTACTCCAGTATCTTTACCAAGAAAACCCCAAATGTAGTCACAAAAAGCTAGACAGGACTGAAATAATTGAACAACAACCTTCTTAAATTAAAGCTCTCAGAACTACTTCTCTTCCACAAAGACCTAGCATGAATTTATTTTATCTGCCTGTATGTCACGACATTGTGACCCTGAATCTAGAGACAGAGCCTGAATCAGAATCCTAGCTTAGTCATCTTGTTAGGAAAACAAGTAAGTGCTTATTAAAGCCTTTCTAGAGAGCAACAATTCCCTCAAGGGTGTTGTCCTCATTCTGTCCTCTCGAGCCAAGTGGAACAGAATCTGTCTTCTGAATGACAAAGTTCTAAAGGAGGGCGGGAGGGAGAGAAGGAGGAAGGAAGGAAGGAAGGAAGGAAGGAAGGAAGGAAGGAAGGAAGGAAGGAAGGAAGGAAGGAAGGAAGGAAAGAAGGGAGGGAGGGAGGAAGGAAGGAAGGAAAGAAAGAAGAATTCCTGCTCTCAGAGAAGATTCCCTCTCACTTAAGGTCTTTATGAAAAGGCTAGAAAGCTATTCGTATGATGGGAAGTGTTTTATTCAAATCTCAGTTAGACTAGGTAGATTCTGAGGTCCCTCCAAACTGAGATGGAAATGACTTGTCCAGGATCATGTATCTACTAAGAGGCAGAGCCAGGATTTGAATGGGGTCTTCTGACTCTAGATCTATTATTTATTCTGATACATTTTGCTGCCTCTACCTAAAGTACCATTATTTATATTCATTTCTCTTGGTCCCAGAGGCTAGATTTTGAGCCTAAAGCTTAACCATCTTTTTTCTGCGGTCTCCCTCAATTAGAATGTAAGCTTCTTGAGAGCAGGGATTGTTTTGATTTTTCTGTTTGAACCAGTTCATACTTAGCACATAATAAACACTTCATAAATGCTTTTCACTCATTTCGTGAATTCATCCAATGGGGAGAAATTATGAAATAGGGCATAGAGGAACAGGGAAATTTTGCCTTATTATGCAGACATTCTAGGTTCAGCATGACCTCTGAAGTAAGACAAAAAGTAGTCAGACCAGGCATCTTCCATCTGTCTGAAAGCAATGACTTCTTTCCATGCCAGCACTAGGCAACCTCCACCTCCTGATGCCAGCCCAGTTTCCAAAGTGAGATATGGAGACTTTCAGGTGCAAAGAGAAGCACCTACCCTCTGATATCAGGCCTTCCACTGCCAACAGCCCACATCCTATAAGGGAAGAGAAAGAGGAAAGTGGACAGGAATTGAGATTTCTTTTTCCTGATGTACAGGTTTGATGTCTATTTTCAGCTGCACTCTTTTCCTGCTTACTCTCAAGCCTTTGAAGGGAAGTGAACTCATGAAGTGGAACCTCACATCTGGCTATCTGACTGTGTGCCTCCCATCTCATATTGTACTTGCTTCCATAATCTCCATTCAGGTGCTGTCCACTCAATAATGAATGTTCTCAGGGTCAGCTAAGTGGCTCAGTGGATTGAAAGCCAGGCCCAGAGGGGAGTCCTGGGTTCAAATCTGGTCTCAGACACTTCCCAACTGTGTGACCCTGGGCAAGTCACTTGACCCCCATTGCAGAGCCCTTACCACTTTTCTGCCTTAGAACCAATACAGATTACTGGTTCTCAGCCAGAACGTAAGGGTTTAATATTTTTAAAATAAAAAATGATGGATAATTTCATACTTAATAATACCTTTTACATCCAAGAAAATCTGAACTCCTTTAGTTCATCATCCAAACCCCATTCACTACCCTACCACCACCCAATTCCTCATTACATTCACCTCAACTTTCTAATTCCAAATTTTCAACCAAACACCACCCACACCTTCCCCAGTCCCTCTAGAATACCTGCTCCATAGGCAACAAACTTCCCTTCATCTTAAGTCTTTTCTTCTCTCACCCCTTCCATCTACTAGTCCTTATAGAAACCTCACTTCCCCATAAAAACCTTGACCACCTTTTTCAGTACTAGCTGTACCCTCATTCATTCTCCTTGGTTCTCTGACGAGGCAAAGGAGTCGGAATACTCTGCTTCCCATTGCCCTTTCCAGGGTCTCCCCATACTTCTATCCATCAATAACCTCTTTTCTCTTGAGGTTCATTTTATTCATATCTACCACCCAATCAGAATTCTGGTAGCTGTTCTTTATAGACCTCCAGGTCATTCCCTTTCTTCCTCGATGAGTTCAATTTTTCTGCCTTCTCCAACCTCATACTAGGGAGCTTCAGCACATAGATTGACTCTCTCTCAAACATCCTAAACATTCCTTTCCTCAACCTATTCATTTTCCATGAAATATTCCTCTACCCCATCTCAGCCACACACAAGATGGCATTGCCTCTGATCTTGTTATCACCCATCACTATATCGTCTATATATTCAAGAATTCTAAAATTCCCCTATCCAACCAAAATCTACATCTTTTCACCTCTCCTTCTGCCTTGCTTTATATAACCCTATTCTTCATCCACACTGTACCCCCAATCCCTTCACCCCACAATTGTCTCCCAGACCATTCCCCATGCACTAACCACTGTTTTCTTCTTTCCCCTTTGTGAACCAATTCAACTCTATATTGTTTTTCCATTGATCTCTGGCCTTCTTATCATATTGCCAATAATACCCAGCCAAGCCTCAGTCTTGGATCACGTTTGTCAACTTCACTCCTTAAACCTAGGCTGCTAAACAAAGATGACAAAGATTGATAACATCTTATAACTCTTCAGGCTGAGTCCACTACGAATGTACATAAAACAACCACAACTGAGTCCTCATTGCTGCTAGGGAATCTTTCTCTTCCTCTCTTATCAATTTACTATCCCAGGATTCACAGCAGCTCTTCCAAAGCTTTTCATTCTTTCTTAAATATCCCATTCTTCCAACTCTTTCAACTGAGGAACTTGCTCATATTTCACAGAAAAATAACTTAGGCCATTCACAAAGAGCCTCCTCTTCTCCCTTCTTACTCATCACCTATCAGTCAGGTGCCTTCTGCCACTATTTCCTCCTTCATTCCTGTCTCACATGTTGAAGTGGTCTTGTTTCTTACCAAGACTAACTCATCTACTTGTTCAAGTGATCCAATTTCATCCCTTCTCTTTCCATGTATTACCTCCTCTGTCATCACCTTAGTTTCACTCTCTCCTTGTCCACTGGCTCATTTTCTAGTGCCAATAAATATGCCCATATATACAATACCCTGAAAAAAAAGCAGCTCATTTGATCCTTCCATCCCCACTAATGATCATCCTATGTTTCTCCTGCCTACAAAGGCTACAAAGCTTAATTCTTCAAAAAGGTTTTAATAGATATTTCTCTCCTACCACTCTTCTTAATCCTTTAAAATTTGGCTTCTGACCTTATCATTAAATGGAATCCCTGCCTCCAAAGTTACTAATTATCTCTTAGTCGCCAGCCCAGTAGCCTTTTCTCTGTCCTCATTCTCCAAGACCTCTGTGCAGCTCTCTTCTTTAAGATCTACTTCTCTCTAGGTTTTCAGAACACCACACAGAAGGTTCTCCTACCTACCTACCTATCTGACTTACCCTTCTCTTTTGCTAAAACCTCCACCAGATAATGCCCTCAGGTTTCTGTCCTGGACCCTTTTCTCTTCTCCCTCTATGTTTTCCCCTTGGTGATCTTATCAACTCCCATGGATTAAACTATCATATCTATGCTGATGATTCTCAAGTCTACCTTTGCTGCCTGGATATCTCTGCTGGCCTACAATCTCACATCTCCAACTGCCTTTCAGACATCTCAAGACAGAAGTTCAGTCTACAATTTAAATTCAATGTGTCCAAAAAAGAATTCATTTTCTTTCCCACTAAATTCTCCCCCTTCCTACCTTCCCTATGTAGAGAAAACCATTCTCCTAGTTCCTTAGAAGTCACAATCTAGGGATCATCCTGGACTCCTCGCCTCATCTGCCATATCCTGTCTATTGTCAAGGCCTGTCAAAATCATTTCTGCAATATCTCTCAAATATCCCCACCTTCTCTCCTCTAACACTGTCCCCACCCTAGTGCAGATCCTCAATACTTCATTTCTCCATTATTGCAATAGTCTGCTGGGAGTGAGGGATCTGACTGTTTTGAGTCTCTCTCCTCTCCAATGCATCTTCCATTCAATCACCAAAGTGATTTTCCTAAGGCATAGAGTCATCCATGTCAAATCTCCTATTCAGTAAACTCCCAGTTGCCTTCAGGATCAAATAGAAAATGCTCTGTTTGGCATTGAATGCCCTTCATAACCTAGCCCCCTCTCACCTTTCCAATCTTGGACTTTACCCACACACACATACTCATCAATCCTGTGACACTGGCCCCTTGGCTATTCCATGAACAAGACACTCCATCTCTTGGCTCTGGGTATTTTCTCTGATTGATCCATATGCCTAGAATGTTCTCCCTCCTCCACTCTTGACTATTGACCTTATTGGCTTCCTTTAAGTGGCAACGAAAATCCACCTTAAGAAGTCTTCCCCAATCCATCTTAATTCTCATGCCTTCTTTCGGTTATTTGCTTCCTTTTCATCTTGCATGTAGCTTGCTTTGTATCCATATGGCTGCATGTATCTCCCCTAGCAGATTGTAATCTCCTTGAGGGCTAAGACTGTCTTCTGCCTCTTTGCCAAGTTCCTCAATACTTAGCACAGTACCTACTATGGAAGGTGCTAAATAAATGTTTATTAATTTATTGATTGGTAAAAATAAATTTAAATTTTTAAAATGTAAGGTGAGTTTGTGTATACTTTTTTATTTTTGTAGCATTTATCATTCTGAAGTTATTAAAGTTATTAATGCTTTAAATGGCACTAACACTTTGGTTTAAAATTCACATCTTCCAAGTTCTTATTTCCTATAATGTTTATTAATAATCACTTGAAATAGAAAAGGTAGATAAGCATAGATTTAAAGTCTCTTACTCTAAGTCTGACCACGTGTAGCTCATCCTGCAGGATCCTCCAGCCTTTCCCTGCCTGCTCCTGGAAGTAGAGAGGGCAAAAAGACCCAGGTGGGCTCCACCCATACCCTTTTATCTACGTTCATGGATGCATCACTGGCATGTAAAAATTGGGATGAACTGGGTCGGCAATCCAGGAGGGGGAGGAGATGAAATTCTCCCTACACAATCCCCACTGTGATCCTTTAGGAGACTAGTCTTCCCAATGGATCATTTAAACATAACAATCTTATACCTCTAAAGATCTTCTATCTAAAAGTTCATACAATATTGCACTTTCTAAGAGGAAGCTACAATAGTTAGAGATAGAGGAAAATTAAAGAAAAGAGAGCAAAACCAGTGTTTGCTAAGCACATTGACAAAAAGCCAATTAGGGGGTAATCCCCTTTGGCATAAGAGTTTACATTCAGAATAAGTATGTTCAACCCCCTTCAGTTCAGTTCATTATATCCCAAAGTTCATTCTGGATCTTTTGATGCAGTGTATGGCTTCTACAGGCATCTTTACAGGACCTTCTCCAAAAAGATCCACTTTCTTGATTCAGGGTGTTGGTGAGTTTCTTTTCCTGAAATTTCTCCAAAAGATTTTAAACCTTGGATTTTAGGATAATTACACAATCCCCCCTGAGGAGGATGTTGACCAACACCAGAATCACCCCAGGATACATGGCTGAATTATGAGGTATATGAAGCAATTGTCAAAAGAAAACCAATAACCCAAAAAATCCCAAATAAAAGAGCAAAAAATAAATTCTGGATAAAAAAAATAATTAAAAAATATAGGAATCCTAGGTAGTAGTAGCATCAGCAATCGCAACTGTAGTAGTATTTATATAATGCTTTAAAATTTACAATGTGATTTAGAAATATTTATCCATTTTATCCACACAAGAGTCATAGGACTATTGTTGTTGCTATTACAATTTTCCCCATATGACAAAGAAATAAACTGAGAAAGACAGAGATTCTCAATGTTAGTATATGTCTGAGTTTGGATATGAACTCAAGTCTTCCTGATTTCAGATTCCATGATTCAACTACAGCATCAAATATGTGCCAAAGGAAAAGAACAGGCAGCTGAGGATGGTGAATAGGGCATTGGATTGGAATTAGAAAAACCCAAGTTCACATCCAGCCTTGACCAGCTGAATGACTAAGACATCTGATATCTCAATGACCTAGAAAATTCTCTGAGAGTGTAAATTTCATATGAATGGGTGGTCTTTATTGGTATACACAATTTTCACATTAGGAGGACCCTGCCCAATGAAATCAAAGGTTAGTACCTGGATTAAAAATCCATCAAAAAAAGGAAACACTTTCCCAAAATTGGAATTTGTTGCATCTCTGTGTCCATTATATTATCTCTCCCCTCCCACCTCTATTCCTTCCAGTACCTTCACAAAGTTACCAATGCTGTAATATCATTCTTATAAGTGGATTATTTGGGGCATCACTTTGGGTAAATGACTTCATTATGACTCTATATTAACATATAATCTTTACTTCCATTTCCTTACCGCTCTCCTTCCTCTACATTCATACACAATTCAGGAATAGTACCAGAGTATAGGGCAAAGAACCTGGACTAGGTGTCAAGAAACATGAATTTGAATCTCAGCTCTGACTCAATACTCATATGACTTTGAGTGAGCAAATCTTCCCTAAGCCTCATTTTCTTCTTCCATTAAATAGAAATAAAAATATTTTTATATCTTTCCTCATAGGGTTAGGATAAGAAAAGCTTTTTAAAATATATATAAAGTCATTTTCTATAGTAACAAAGAATTTGAAACAGCATAGGTGCTCATTAATTGGGTAATAGCTGAGTAAATTGAGGTAGACAAATGAAATAGAATATCAGTGCATTTTAAAAACTGGTGTATATATTGAATATAAAGAAGTTTTGGAAGACTCATATGAACTGATGCAAAATTAAATAAACAGAACCAGGAAAACAATATGGACTATAAACAGAACAATGTAATTGGTAAGACCACTGATAAAACAAGCAGACCATCAACAACAACATTGACAAAACCTAAATGCTGTGAAATTATAATGACCAAACTTTGTCCCAAAGACAAGGTAGGAAAAGGCTTTATAATCACCACATCCCCTCTACTTTGCAGAGTAGGGTGAAGGTGAGGAAAAGAACTATAGGTATGAAACTATGCATAAATCATAGGATTTGGTTGATATGTTGACATTTTTGTTGAATTGTATCTTTTTTTCCTCTTGTAAAAATATTATAAGGAATGATTCTCTGAGAGAAAGAATGGGAAGAATACACAGTATTAGAAAGTGAAGGTGCTATTAAAAATATAAATAACCACAAAGAAATTTAAATGTAAATGGCTACAGAAATATGCTATTATTGTTATTATGCTTGTTCTTCTCATCTTATATTTGATGGAATTCAGATAGAAACAGTCCTGGAAACAAGTAGCTTAGCTTACTAGTATTCTTTTCTCTTTAATCTTTGGCAGGCTATTGCTTGAATGGATAAAATGATTACGCTGTGTAATTGACTAAAAGTATTGGAATGTCAGCCCATCTTCTATAGGCTTATTCAAAGAGAATCTTTGGGATAATTCCAGCAGTAGACAAGAGGATAGGGCACCTCAACTTGCTCCCACACAGTTTTGATTTCTTCTGCTAAATCTCTGTTTTTAAAAGCTTTTCATTTCATACAGTTTGAAGGTTACAAGAATTCAATATGGAAGCAGCTATTAAAGTGCTATTCTTCTATTTTTATGACCCAGTATTATAGCTATGTGATTGTGAGCAACACAATGATGATGCCTTCATTCCAATACATATTATTTGTTGAAATCTCAAGGATATTTAGGGATTTTCATTCATAGTACAAGAGACAACATTGCATAATGGACAGAGTCAGCCTTAAAATCAAAAAATCCGGGTCCTACATATGACATACACTGGCAGTTTGACCTTGGGCAAGTCTCAATCCTTTAGCACTCTGACCAATTTTCAACTATACATTGAAGCAGAATGTGCCAAACCTATATTGTTAGAAAGAGCTTCCTTATAACAATGTAATATCAAATCCTTCCCCTATTGCAGGGTAGGAATTTCTCATAGAGGTAAAGGATAGTACATTTCTCTCACTCATTGTTATGACCATTTGGTCTTGTCTTTCTTCAAGAGATATTTGGGAGGTGCTGAATTTTTGCAACCCAAGTAATATATTACATATTTTCTAGCATTTTGTTACAAAATCTATATAAGTCAAAAATCTGGGCTCCTTAAGGATGTATAATTTCTAGTAGCAACATTATAATGTTTTATCATTATCTTAAATCTCTTCATGTCTATTCTTAAAAATTGAAGCACCTAACTTGGGCCTTTATTCAATGCTTCATTTTTGAGTTGGTATTGATTGAGATAATAAAACTATTATCACTCTGACTATCCCTCCTCCCCAATTAAATTTATGCCCATATACGAGCAAACCAAACACTGTCACTGTCCTAAGACTTTTGACATATCCTTTGAGGGGCCATGCTTTTTAATTTCCTCTGTTCCAAAATTCACTTGATTCAAACTTATCATGCAGGTTAGCAGAGAAGCACGTCTCTCTCTCTCTCTCTCTCTCTCTCTCTCTCTCTCTCTCTCTCTCTCTCTCTCTCTCTGCTTTACAGAAAAAGGTTAAACTCTGCCATGTTTGAGTTTGAGAGCCCCCCAAATCACACTCTGAACTTCCTTCAAGGGCCTTTTATCCAATCATTAGTCCCAGAGAGGCTCAATTTTAAATTGTAAATGTAATCTTGCAGTGCTTTGAGCTTACTAATCGCCTTCAGTATTTTGAACAAAAAGAGAAAGAGCTATTTTATTTAAGATGAAAATTAACTCCCTGAGTATCTACAGCAGAGCTTTCAATAAGAAGACATTCTTTGTGATGTTGAAATAAAAGCAATGAAATGTGATGTTTCATTTTCTGCTGGATTTAATCAAACCACCAATCAACAAATATTTATCGAGCATCTCCTTGGAACTCAGACTGGTGCATGATGAATCAGGGAAGTCAGAGAATGTCAAAATGGATTGGAACTCTTAGAGGTCCTATAGTCCAAACTACTCATTTTTTCCAAAGGAAACTGAAGCCCAAGGAGATGTAGCCATGACCAAAGTCAAAAGCTATCTAGTTCTACCTTTACTGACAAAATAAATAAATGAATGCTCATCCAACTTTTGCTCAAAGATCACCAGTGTGGGGAAAACTCATAGAATCGAAGGCAGCTTATTCCCATTTTGAATAGTTCTAATTTTTAGGTGTTATAGGCTATTTTTCCTTATACAACAAACCTGCATTGGTCTATGCAATTTCTACCCACTGTTTTTAACTCTGACTTCTGAAGGGCAAGTATTGTTCATTTTCCACTCAGCAATCCTTCCAAATCTTGGATTTAGCTACCATACCCTCCTCTAAGCTTTCCCTTTTTCTTCAGTACCTTCATATAATCCCCATAGAGTATGAATTCAAAGCTCTTCCCCATTCCAATTGCTTTTCTTCAGACATACTCCAACTTCTCATTGTCTTTCATGAAATATGCCAGTCAGTAATTTAATATGGTACTTTATTTAGATGGTCTGACTAGGGTAGGGTATTGCAGAACTATAACCTCCCTAGTCAATCAATCAACCAATCAATCAATAAACATTTATTAAGTGTCTACTCTATGCCAGACAATATGATAAGCACTGTGGATACAAAAAAGACAAAAGACAATCCCTGCCCTCAATAAGTTTATAATCTAATGCAAACTACGCCATTCCTAATTTAGCTGATGATCGCCTTGGCTCTCTTGGCTACCATATCATTCTATACTTATTTTGAGCTTTAAAGTTCAACTAGTTTTCAAAGGAACTGAGAGCTGGCCAGGCTTCCCCCATTTTGTGAAGTCCATTCATCTGACTCCATGTCTTTTCAGCATACCCTGAACAAGATCTCCATCTACAGCCAGATTACAAAATATAATGGATGTGTCAGTATGAACACACACAGTGTGTTTAGAAGATACAATCATCACATGGATTTTTGGCATGAGAAGACATTTTGTAACTTGTTTTAATCCACTAACTAAGTGGCTAAGAGGGAGCACTTAAAAGGTTCCAAGAACCCAAACCTAAGTAGTACCTTGAATAGATCTCTGGACTAAGAGTCAGAAAGACCTGAGTTCAAATTTGACCTCAGGCACTAACTAAATGGGCAAGTCACTTTTCCTCTATCTGCCTCAGTTTCCTCACTTTGTAAAATTGGGGAAATAAGAGCTCCTATCTCATAGGACTGTTGTAAGGATCAAAGGAGATACTATTTGTAAAACACTAAACACAGGTGCTATTTAATAAATGCTTGTTTCCTTCCTTCTTTTTTGCTCTCTCTTTTTTTTTTCCTTCCTGGCTGTGGTTGAATACAAAGCTCGAGAATACTACAGACCTCCCAGTGGGGAGAAAGGCATTCAGTCTTAATCTTCTCCCAATCTGCCCTACCAACACCTGGCCAATAAATGTGTGATCCTGATATTGCTTCAATCTCTGCAGAGTCTAGTCTTTCCCGTTTTAGATGAAGGAGTATTGGAGATTGTGACAATCTTTCAAGTTTCCAAAAGCCAGCACAGTGGGCCATCAGAGGACCAGGAGACAGAGTTTTTGCCAGGCTTTGTAGTCACTCAAACCAGTCAGAGGCTAGAGGAGGGAACTTTGTGATACACCCCAGCAGCAAGTCCTTAGAGAATAGCAAGAGGTACTCATCCCAGCAACAGCAGAAAGGAAGATTTACCCAGAAGCAATAACACATTTGGCAGAGCACTTGGTGGGATGAATGTGAAGTAGAAACTGGTCTAAGTCTGATCCCACTCTCCCCAGGGACCCAAGTGGTATAGAAGAGAATGGAAGCCTCCACTATCAAGGGGAAATATCTATAGCTTCAGTCCTTGTTACATCTTCTACAAATGTCCTTTTGTAAATGCTAATGGATGCTAATTGGCTAAATAATCATGGTGATTAACAGTGGGGAAAATACACCAGAATGTGAGCTCCAGTTGACAGCATTAGAGAAAGCCACCCCCAGCTCTCGGGGATACACTGAGAATGTTGATGGGGAGAGGCACCCAGCTTTGCTCTGAGAGTAAATCAGGAACTGGATTCACTTCCAACCTACCCTTTGAGGGTTCCATTGATTTGTTTGTATATATTCTTGCAAACCAGCTGGTGATAATGACTATTATATATAATATGAAATAACAAGCAAAGGTTTATTGGAAGGGGATAAGGAGTCTTGAGGATTTTTTTTCTCCTTTGTCCTGACAGAGGGAGGTAAACTCTTAACAAGCATACCATCTCCCTGGGACCTTTGGTGATATAAGGCTGGTTCTGGGAGGTATCTCCCACTGATTCCAACTTAGATCTGTTCTTGGTGAAGTTAGCAGTGCTAGACTAAATTGTACTGACTTTGGCTTCCTTCTTCACAACATTTTTATGAAAAGACTAGAAGAAATACCATAGTCCCCATTTTACAAAGGAAGCAATTGAGACTCTGAAGGTTTACCTAAGTTAGCCAAGTAAAGAATAAAGCAAGGAAGTCCTTGGACTCCCATTCCATGTGTCCCTAAGATACATTTTCATTAACGAATACAATTGAGGCATAAGAGGTCAAATGATTAGCCCCAAGCTTCCATAGCTATTCCAGGGCAGAACTGGGACTAGAACCAGGGACTTGACTCCTGTACATTTTCACTGACTTCCTGCCACACTTCCCATGTTGAGCACTTCTTTGCCAAATGCCAAGAACATTCCGGGCCCAGAGTAAAAGCTGAACATGAAGCTATTCTCGCTGAGAAGCTGGCCCTTGAGGAGACCTTGAGTGCAAGATCCACAGGTGACAGGGAAGTTAGAAGGGGACAGCTCAGAAAAAAAGGAATTCTATCTAAGACAATCACTCTGCCCAGATTTAAGTCCACCTCTCTTCATGACCTGGTGTGACTGACCCTTGGAAAGTGCCCTCTCCTTTCTGGGTTGATTCATTTCCTTCATCTGTGAAATGAGGAGACTGGCTAAACTGATCTCAAATTCTAGAAGTGCCCTACTCAAAGGTGTCTGTGTTGATTGGTGTGCAAGACCTTGAGAGCTATTTCTCTATAGAGATCCATTGGAAAAAAGGAACCCCAGTCTTAGAATCATAGAGACATTGACCTTAGGGAATATCTAATCTAGTCCTACTTGAAACAGAAATAATGCCAAGATCCCTGACAAGTGTTCATTCAGCTTCTACTTAAATATCTTCCACGACAGGGAACTCACTACCTTACGAAACACATCATTTTATTATGGATGGACTCTCATTGTCAGAAAGTAAAAACATTTATTTGTTTGTTTGTTTTCCACATAAGATGCCACATTTTATCCCCTGGAGCCAAGCAGAAAAAGTTTAATTGCAATCCTGAGAAAGAACAGGAGGGGAAAGATTACCATAACTTCTGGGATTCTGGGAATTAAGTCAGCCACACATTTCTCAGCCTAGCATCAGAGTGAAAGAAAAACAGAATGTTTGTTTTAAAGGCCAAAATGATGATGTATTCTAATCCATTATTCCTAGGGTGCTATTCATAACTACATAACAGGGGCAATCTCATGCTCTATTAGTAATCAGAGAGAGACACTAAGTAGGTCAGTTACACACAGTCACTTCCTCATGGGGACAAAAGGAAGGGAAGAGTATCCTGGATCGTGAAATGAAATCATATTAGAATGATGGGGCTGGAAGGGACCTGGGAGATCACCTGGGCCCGTGATTAGCCATAATTGCACTTGGGGCAAAATGTAAGTCAGGGAGTGGAGGAAGGAGAGGGTCTATTAGCTCAGAGGACACTGCTATCAATGCACATCCTTCACAGATTGTAGTTCTCCCTAATAGGGGGCAAAGCCCCAGGATAGCACACTGCAGGGATGGAACCCTGGGGTTGATAGCCAAGAGCTTTGCATTATGCTTTGCCACTGGACTGAAAGTCAAGGCACAGAGCCAGCAGTTACCAAAGGATTACAGGCACTGGAGGAGAAAGCCTGCTCCCTCTTCTGTTGCCTCTGTCAGGACCTGAAGGCAAAGATCCATTTGCCCAGGACTAGTTATGGCTCTTTCTAGTCCAATCTTTTCTCGTTTGAGAAAAAAGAGAAGGAATTGTGGGAGGGAAGGTCTGGGAGAATGGTTGGAGGAGAGAAAAACCACTTGCTCAGGGTCACACATCCAGTAAGAGCAAAGAGCGGCTCTGGGACTCCAAGCTAAGTTTTCTGACTGCCAGCACTCTTTCCACAATGCCAATATGAAATGTCAAATAGCCATGAAAACCTTAGAAGAAAGTTCAAAAAAAAACAATAGAATCAATATCACCAGGCTGGGGATGAAGCAGGCAAAGCAAGTTACATCAATGGAGCTGCAGGCAGTCAGAACAGAGAGACATGAAGGTGGACTGGAGGATGAAAAAAAGAACTCACAGAGCAAGGAGGGCAACTGGAGCCATGCCTGAAGGATGAGAGCGATTCCAATTGGCCCAGAGGAAGGGGAAGTGGGTGAACCAATGAGAACAAAGTCAGGCAAAGGCAAGCTCCATTTCCAAGGTAGTGAAGGGAATAGCATGGCTGAATAGAAGAGTGGTGAGAATTAAGGTTGTGGAGGTCAAACATGGTCCAGTTCCAAAAGGTCTTCATTTACCATTCTACGGATGGGATAGATGGAAAGACTTTATCCTGGAGGCAATGGCAAGGCACCAAGAGCTAATGAGGGTGTTAGAACCAGAAAGTCCTTTAGAGATAACCTCATCATTCATTTTCCAGGTAAGGAAACAACCACAGAAATGATTCATTTGACCAAGACCCCATGCCTAGTAGGTGGCAAAAACAGGATTCAAACCCAGACACATAGTCACTTACTGAAGAGGCAGTATAATAGGCTACGGGACTGAGAGTCAAGAAGACATGAGTTCAGGGGACAACCAGGTGGCTCAATGGATTGAGACCCAGGTCTAGAGTTGGAAGGTCCTGGGTTCAAATCTGACCTCAGACACTTCCTAGCTGTGTGATCCTGGGCAGGTCATTTAACCGCCATTGCCTAGCCTTTAGCACCCTTCTGCCTTAGAATCAATACAGATTAATTCTAAGGCAGAAAGTAAGGGTTAAAAAAAAAGGAAGAAGACTATAGTTCAAATCTATCAGAGATACCTATTACTGTTACTACCTGTATAACCTTGGACAAATCACTTGTCCCCTCAGGTTCTCATTGCCTTCAACTCTGACATGAAGGTATTGGACTTAATCTCTAAGGTTCCTTCTGGCTCTAAATCTATGAGCCTATGGAAGCATTCAAAAGCACCAGGCCTCAGATCAGAGGACCAGAGTTCAAATCCCAGATCTGTCACTTACTAGATTAATGACCATGAACAAATCACTTCCTGTTACTGAGTGCCAGGTTCCTTATCTGTGAAATGGGAATGAGAATAGCACCCCATCTACCTTGCATTGAGGAGACAGACAGACAGAGAGACAGAGAAAGACAGAGACAAAGATGGGGAGAGAGAGAGAGAGAGAGAGAGAGAGAGAGAGAGAGAGAGAGAGAGAGAGAGAGAGAGAGAGAGAAAGTTAAGAAGACCTGAGTTCAAATTTTGCCTCAGTTATTTATTTACTAGTAGACACCCAGGCATGTCATTTAACCTCTATCTGCATAAGTTTNGAGAGAGAGAGAGAGAGAGAGAGAGAGAGAGAGAGAGTTAAGAAGACCTGAGTTCAAATTTTGCCTCAGTTATTTATTTACTAGTAGACACCCAGGCATGTCATTTAACCTCTATCTGCATAAGTTTCTTCTTCTCTATTGGCTTATCATTTCCTTCTCCAACTCATTTTAAACATGAGGAAACTGAGGCAAACAAGTTTAGTGATTTGCCCAGGATCACACAGCTAGTAAGTATTTGAGGCTGGATCTGAACTCAGTGCTTCCTGAGTTCTACCTTAGAACCAATGTATAGTATTGATTCTAAAGCAGAAGTAAAGAATTTAAAAATACATATTCCATCTTCCAGTCCTCCAATCAGAAGGGTAAGGATGCAGAGAAGGGTGGTATCCAAGACTTCAGTTATTAGCATGGTGATAAGATTAGAAATGATGAATTTATCCTGGAAGGAGATCTCATTTGATCCTCATGACAATGCTAGAACTTAGGTACTATTGTTGTCTACATAAATTTCCTCATCTTTAAAATGAGGATAATAATAAGACCTACCTCCCAGGATTGTCATAAGGATCAAATTAAATGATATATGTGAGGCTGCTTTGCAAACTTTAAATTAACCTGGGCAACTTAATCCCAATTTAACCCCAACTGACTGTCCATTATAGTGATCCTACTTGGAATAAAAATATGTTATCAATTTGCAGAAAGAAGGTAAGGGGTTTTTTTTGTGTTGGGGTGGGGGGCATTGTTGTTGGGTTGTTTGTTTGTTTTTTAAGATGAAGAAAGAATGTCAGAGATAAAAAGAAAATGAGATTGTCTAGTGCAGTGATGACTAACCTTTTAGAGATAGAGTGCCCCCAGACCAAGTTCTGTGTCCACCCTCCCCCCTCCCATCCCTGACTGGGGAGGGAGAAGGTGCTTCCATTGGGCTGCCTGGGAGAGAGATGAGGGATGTGAGAAATGTTCTCAGACTCATCGAGAGGGGGAGGGAAACAGCTCTGCCCCAAATCCCTCTGGTTTTCTAGTAATTAACTCAGGTGGGCAACTGCAGGTGTGCCCACAGAGAGAGCTCTGCATGCCCTTTATGGCACATGTGCCATAGCTTTGCCATCACTGATCTAGCGCAACCCCTTCTCCTTATGGCTAGGGAAATTGCGATCCCAAAAATGTTGAAAGATTTGAATAAGGTCACCCAACCAGTTAGGGACAAAACTGAGATTTCTATCCAGCTCTTTTGTTTAAGGACTGAGGATCTTTTCCATTGCTCCATGTAAAACCCTGAATGAGTTAATTCATAGACTAAAGAAATAGGTACTTGTTAGGACTATATTAATGAAGACAAGTCAGGGCATTCATTACAGTTTTTTTTTTTTTTACTATCCACTTCCAATGAAGATAATGATAGCCAAGGTCCTTCTTTCAAGAATGATAGTCATTCATAAACACATGACTTACATTATAGAACGATGAATCTCTGGTGTCCCACTAATTAAAAAACCAGGATCACATCAGTTCCTCAAGGGCTCATCTTAGAATTTTTAGGATTATAGTACATTGATTAATTTCTACAAGTTTTTAATCCCACAGTGTTTAATGAAGTCGAGGAACTTGGGAACAGATGTCTAATTGGGCTTTGTATTGTTTCAAATGACTTGAACACTTCATGGGAAAGTTTATTAGAGCAGGTTAAGGATTCTTACAGTTTTATTCAATTGCATTCTAACCACTGGCAGGGAAATTTGCAGGGAAACAGTCATATAGTCTCTATTTGGTTTGGCCTGGGAACATGTCTACTATATTTGTATTTTTTCCAGAGTAATTAAATATTTCTCTTAAGAAATATAGTTCCCAGATAATAGGTCTAGAGTTGGAAAGAAACTCATAGGCCATCTAGTCCAATCCTTTTTTATTTAGTAGATGAAGAAACTGAAGCCAAGAGACATAGTATTCACCTCTTTCCAATAATTCTGTGAGTAGAATTGGAGACAAATGATAGCTGTCATATCTTTGTTTTTATTATTTTATGGTTTTCATTTGTATCCAACTCCTTGTGACTTCATTTGGAGTTTTCTTGGTGTTTGCCATTTCCTTCTCCAGCTCATTTGACAGATGAGGAAACTGAGGCAAACAGTATTGAGTGACTTGTCTAAGGTTACACAGCTAGTAAGAGTCCAAAATCAAATTTGAATTCTGGAAGTTGAGTCCTCCTGATTCCAGGTCTGTGACTCTGAGCATTATGGCACCATCTAGCAGATGATATATCCCATAATATATCTATGGCACATTTAAAGTTACAAAGTGTTTTCCCATAACAACTTGGTAACATAGAGAAAGATATGAGAGCACTAGAAAGTGCTTTTCTTTCTTTCTTTCTTTCTTTCTTTCTTTCTTTCTTTCTTTCTTTCTTCCTTCCTTCCTTCCTTCCTTCCTTCCTTCCTTTCTTCCTTCCTTTCTTCCTCTTTTTTAACTCTTTCTTTCTGTCTTAAAATCAATAGTGAGTCTTGCTTCTAAGGCAGAAGAGCAGTAAGGGCTAGGAAATGGGGGTTGTGACTTGCCCAGGATAACACAGCTAGGCAGTGTCTATGGCCAAATTTGAACCCAGGACCTCCCATCTCTGGTCCTGGCTCTCAATGCACTGAGCTGTGCAGCTGCTCCCCACCACCTTTTTTTGACCCGAGATTCCTAAGATTTCTGGGTAAATTAAGCTGCAGATACACCTAAACATCCCTACCATAAGACCTTACTACCCTCTTCTGGATTTTAAAAAAAATCTGAGTTTTAATTTCATTTAATTTTTGGATTGATTTAAGAGGAAAGTTGATAGGATCCAGAGAATTAACTATATGATCTTGAGGAAGTCACTTCCCTTCACCCTCTCGTACTTAGTTTTCCAACTTGGAAAACATATTGTTTTAAAGGTATTCTAGTTCCAACTTTGCCACAGGTAAGCTATAAGGTCTGGAATCATTCATTTCCCCTCCCTGTAACATGAACAGGTTAGACCAGAAGAGTTCTAAAATCCCTCTCAGATCTAGTATTCTAGGATTGTCTATGTCCTCTTCTCATTGGAGATACTGTAGAATGAAATATTGCCCCAAAGCAATCTCAGATGTTTCCTATTATAGGGGTCAGCCTATTACCACTACTACTACCAATTCACATCTACAAAACACTTAACAAATATTATCTCATTAGAACCTCACAACAACCTCAAGGAAATGGGGATTATTATTATTCCTATTTTACATATGAGGAAACTGAGGAAGAACAAAATTAAAGGACTTGCCCAGGATCACACATCTAGTGAATGCCTGAGGCTGGATTTGAACTCTGGTCTTCCTGACTCCAGGGCTAGAGCTCTTAATTTGTGGTGCCACTTCACTGTCTTACTACTGACTGTAAGTACTGTACTTCCTCCTCCTTAAATAACACGTAGAACTCAAGTCAGTGGCTCAATGGATAAAGTATCTGACTAGGGGTCAAAAAATTCCTGGTTCACCTCTGAGATGACTCTGTTGGAATGGATCATCTTGATGGGACAGCTGGGTGGCTCAGTGGATTAAGAGCAAGTCCTGGGTTCAAGTCTGATCTCATACACTTCCTAAATGTGTGATCCAAGGCAAGTCAATCCCAAGTGTCTAGCCCTTGTCTTAGTACTGATACTAAGACAAAAGATAAGGGTTTTTCAAAAATAAAATAAAATAACATTATTCTTGGGCTACAGAGAACTTTACTAGAAGAAATGGGTGGTTGTGGCAGAAAATAACAATACCTAGCACTCTAAAGTTTGTAAAGTGCTTAATAAATGATGTATAATTGTATCCTCCCAACAAGCCTTCAAGGTAGGTCTTATTATTACCTCCATTCGCCTGATGAAGAAACTGAGGCAGACAGAGGTTAAGTGACTTGTCCAGCTTCACACAGCTAGTATCTAAGGTCAGAAATGAATTCAGATCTTTCTGACTCCAAATCCAATACTCTGTCCATTGTACCACCAACTACTTAGGTCAAACAGATCTGAGTTTAGTGTTGGGAAAAGGAAATAGGGAATAGGGATGGGGTCAGTGATTTCTTTGGTATGAGGAGCACTCAGGGGAGGAAACTCTTCCCTGATGCAGTCCCTTCACCTTCTCTACAACTTATGTTATTAGAAAATTGCCTCGAGTCACACAGTCAATATAAATCAGAGGTAAAACGCAAAGAAACTTTTAGAGGCAGCTGATGACCTAGCAGAGAGTACTGGACTCAAAGTCAGGAGAGACACAAGTTCAAATTCTACCTTTCATGTCTATTGACAGTGGTATGCTGAAGATTTTCTCCAGAAAAATGGACAGATGAGAACAATTTGTTTCAATAGCTGTGAAGGTGCCTGAAGCAGGTGTGACCAAGCACTTAGAGCTTGATCAGACATCCAAGATGCCAAGGTCGCCCGCTGCATCCCGGGCCATCATCGTCATCATGATTTTGTCTTGGCACTGGACCTTGATGACTCTGGAAGGGAGAGTGAGGTTGTTGACTTTGTGCCACTCTGCCTCACTTAAATCCAATTTACTTTCAAGCCACAATGTCACACTCATGATGTCATTGGTCCTCTTCAAAAATGAATAATGAACAATATGCTGGTGAATGTTTAAAACTTTGGGCAAAAAAAAAAAAACATTAGGTAGGCATAATCTGCTTTTTTTAAAGAAAAACTCTTACTTTCTCTTAGAATCAACACTAAGTATCGTGTCTAAGGCAGAAGAGCAATAAGGGTTAGACAATTGAGGTTAGGTGACTTGCCCAGGGTCACACAGCTAAATATCCAGATTTGAACCCAGGACGTCCCATCTCCAGGCTTTGGTACTCTATCCACTGTGTCACCTAGCCACCACCAGCCCCAGGACACACTTATAAATTTAATTTAAATTATTAACATTCCCCATCACTTTTTAAAATTTAGACAATCAACAAAGCAGTAAATCAAACCCTGATTTGTAGTTTACAGAGTTCTAAGTACATATCCTCACACTGAAAACATAACAACTGTTGTTCTGAACTGACTCCAGGACACACCTGCTGGACAAGTCATCTCCCTTCTCTCGGGATGTTTGAAATTTGGGAAATGCCATTCTCCTAGTTACCTAAGTTCATAACCAGGGAGTCATCCACAATTCCATTCTTTCCCTCATCCCTCAAGTCCAATCAGTAGTCAAGTCTCATAAGTTTGCCTTGTCTCCACCACATGTTTCACTTTCAGTCCATTGTCTCTACTCAGAGAGCTACCATCTTGATTCGGACCCATCCCCTCCTCATTGGTCTCTGCATACATTATTGCAT
Source organism: Gracilinanus agilis (assembly GCF_016433145.1). Taxonomy (NCBI): domain Eukaryota; kingdom Metazoa; phylum Chordata; class Mammalia; order Didelphimorphia; family Didelphidae; genus Gracilinanus; species Gracilinanus agilis. The sequence continues at coordinate 65,167,396 of NC_058131.1, read as the reverse complement.
CTGCCTCTCATGAAGGTAGTTTTGGCAACAGCTAGTGGAGGAGATTTGAGGAGGGCCCAGGACGTTTTCCTTTTACACCGCTTACGAGGGTCGATGGCTTCCATCGCATGATTAGAATAAGAGCAGGGAAAACCCCCCACTACCTTCATGCTCTAGATAAAGCTATAGAATTTTAGTTCCAGGAGAGACTCTAGAAGACAAAATTGTGAACATGCAGCACTAAATGTTAGAGCTGAAAGGGACATAAAATATAAAACGTTAACACCGGGAGAGATCTTACAACAAAGAATGTCAGAGATGGAAGAAAGGGATATTTATAACTCATCTAATCCATCCCTTCTCCCTTAAAAGAGACAGTGATGCCCTGAAAAGTGAAATTCTTTGCTCAAGGTCACATAAATCAATTCATTAATAAATACGCATTTATTAAGCACCAACTCTGTGCCAGGAGCAGTCCTTGACACTATGGCTACAAATAGAAAGAGGAAAACAATCCCTACTTGTGAAAAGCTCACACATTCTAGTGGGGAAGACAAGAACATACATACTTTTATACAGAATGAAGTAAATGAAAAAATTCAAAGAGATAGCTAAGTGACTCAGTGGTTAGAGAACCAGGCCTGAAATTGGGAGGTCTGGGTTCAAATCTGACTTCAAATACTTCCTGACTGTGTGGTCCTGGGCAAGTCACTTAACTCCAATTGCCTAGCTCTTACTATTCTTATAATTTGAAACTGATACTTAATATCAATTCTAAGGCAGAAAGTAAAGGTTTAAAAAAATACACAAACTTGTTAAATACAAGAGTGATCAGGAGAAACTTCATGCCTCAAATAATTAGTCTAAAAGAGAAATCAAAAACTTATCAACTGACTCTCAGTCAAGTGTTCTTCTATCACCACTCAAGGCCTCTTCTTTCTTGCTATAGTTTCCTCTCTAATCTTTTCTCTGACAAGATTTGGTAGTTCCCAGAGAAGCCACTTTTTCTTCAATGGTTTTTTCCATGCAAAGAGCAGCCTTTTGGGGACCCCAACCCCAAAAGGCTGCTCTTTGCATGGAAAAAATTCAAGGCTTCTCAAAAATGAAAGACAACTATTATTTCCTAAGATGATCAGGGCAGAAGAGAAAGAATCCAGGTTTTCTAAAATATTCATAGTGGCTCCCTTTGTAGTGGCAAAGAACTGGAAACTGAAGGGATGCCCATCAGTGGCTGAACAAATTGTGGCATTCGACTGTGATGGAATACTACTGTGCCACAGGAGATGATGAGCAGGTTAGTTTTCAAAAACCATGAGAAAACCTACATGAAATTATGAAGAGTGAAAAGAGCAGAACCAAGAAAACATTAAATACAGAAACAGAAAGAATTTGAAGATGACTTGTATACATCCACCTCCAGGGAAAGAACTGATAAAGAGAAACAAGCACGACATAGTTTTATATATTTTATATGGCTTTTTGTCAAATGATGCCGTCTGTAGTGCGGGGCAGGGAGGAAGGGAGGGAAATACATGGGAATTTTAATGGGATGAGCAAAAAAACAAATAAGTAAATTTTTAAACATAAAAAAAGTAATGGAAGACAAAGAAAAGTGTTGACCAGGAAGGCTTCGTCTCTCCATTCTCAATTTCTGGATGTGGCCCAAAACAGAGAAATTGGTCCCTTAATGCTTAGGAAAATCACTGTGTAATGAAGTGGAGCAGGGTCCAGGGAAGAGCTGAGAAAAGCATTTACCTAAATAAGCTCCAAAGTCCTGTTAATGAGAAAAACAGATTGGAGGCAGCCTCAATTCTTTCAATTGTCTACAAGTTCTTGCTTGTAGGCTGCTTCGCTGCGCACTGAATTTTACCTGTGTCAGTATCACCCTGGATTGCAAATGAGGTTCAAGATCTCTTGGTGCATGGATGGAAGGAAGGATGGATGGATGGATGGATGGATGGATGGATGGATGGATGGATGGAGTTTCAATAACCCATCCAGAGTCTGGTCTGGTAGAAGGAAGCCAGAATGAACACAACAATAATCATGGTAATAAGAAAATAAAATGTGTATAGTGTTATAAGGTTTGCACAGTACTTGACACATAGGTCTTAGTGTCTGAAGACCTAGATTCAAGTCTGGGGTTTATGATTTACTGACCATGTAACATTGAGCTTGTCCCATAATCTTATTGAGCCTTAGTTTCCTCGCCTATAACATGAGACTAAGAATATTAATTTCATTAGCTATATCATAGGGTTTTTAAGAGTAATCTGTAACCTTAAAGGACTATAAAAATGTGCTCTGCTATTATTATTGTTATCAGACTCCTGCCCTTAGATATTTTCTTCCCTTTTGAACTTCGGATCCAGAATTAATGTTCATATATTTCAATCATGTTTAACTCTTCGTGACCCCATTCAGGGTTTTTCTTGACAAAAATATTTAAGTGGTTTGCAATTTCCTTCTCCAGCTCATTTTACAGATAAGGAACTGGGGCAAACAGGGTTAAGTGACTTGCCCAGGATCACCCAACTTGTAAGTGTCTGAAACCAGATTTGAACTCAAGAATATGCCTTCTTGACTCTAGATCCAGCACTCTCTCTACTGTATAATCTAGCTGCCCTATGTAGAACTGATTCCTAGATTTCCTTCTTTCCTTTCTTCCTTCTTTCTTTTCTTTCCTCCTTCCTTCCCCACTTCCTTCCTTTGTTCCTTCCATCCTTCTTTTCTTCCTTCCTTATTTCCTTCCTTCCTTTATTCCTTCCTTCCTTCTCAACTTCCTTTCTTCCTCTTTTTTGTTCCTTTTTCCTTCCTTCCTTCCTTCCTTCCTTCCTTATTTCCTTCCTTCCTTTGTTCTCTACTTCCTTCCTTCTCCATTTCCTTCTTCCTTTCTTTCTTCCACAACCACTTAGTTAGCACCTACTATTTGCCATGTACTGTACTTACTGCTAGGTTGAGGAAGGAGGGGAAGCAACATATAAAGACAGATAAGACAGAGATCCCTGCTGTCAGTGTTTTTACAATTGGTCAGGAACTAAAATCACATACATGGTTAACAGAAATATTCATGTAAACCTGAACAGTGCCAAAAAGGTCTCTGATGTCTGATGAAGAAGTGATCCCATCCGTCTGGAAGCATCAGAGAAGGTGCCTGAGACGGGAGCTGGAAAATGGGTAGGATTTCAGTAGGGGCTAGGGAAAGGTTCCAGAGTAACAGGATAATGTGAACTAAGGAAGAAAGGAAGAGTGTATACACTAAGCAGAGGGGGAAATCTGGTTTGTCAAGAACAGAAAGTTAAGAGAGGAGATGTATAAGATATGAAGCCAGAGCATATAGAGCCTTGATTTCTTGGCTAAGGAGCTTGCAAGTTTTGAGGCCCAAGTGAAATCTTGCGAGAAGGAGAGGGTCACAGAAGCTCTGTGGTTTTGTGGGAGGAAAAATGGTCTCAGGATCATTAATCTGAACTTTTATTCCAGCTCCAAAGCTGACCTAGTGTGTGACCCAGAGAAATGAATCACTAAATCTCTCCAGGCCTCAGTTTTCCTATCTGCAGAATGGAGAAGCCTCCTGAGTTCCTTATAAACCTCATCTCAGGGTCACAGAATCATAGATTTAAAGCCCAAAAAGTTCATAATGGCCCACCTAATCCTTCTCAATTTACATATGAGAAAACTAACTGCCAGAGTTTAGATGACTTTCCTGAAGTCACAGAGGCAGGACCAGGAGGCCATTACTGATTCAGGTAACTATGCACTGTCAGAAAACTGACTCGTTAGAAAAAAAGATCAAAATTAATATAATACCAGGAGTCTAAAATTGAGAAACGATAGGATATGTAATTAAAATAACTCCCATCATTGGTAGCTAGGCAGCTCAATAGATTGAGAGCCAGACCTGGAAATGGAAGGTCCTGGGTTCAAATCTGACCTCAGACACTTCTTAGCTATGTGACCCTGGGCAAGTCCCTTTGCCCCCATCACCTAGCCCTTACCACTCTTCTGCCTTGGAACCAATACACAGTAGTGATTCTAAGACAGAAGGTAAGGGTTTTTTTTAAAACTCCTATCTGATTTATTTAAAACAACTTTGAAAGCAAAAATGGGAATTAGATCCCTAAAGAACAGTAAAAATGTAAGTTACTTTGCTCTGGTTATTGTTTTCAGACTTGGGCATTAGGAAGATTACTGTGACAGCATGAGCAAAATGGATAGGAGAGGCAAGTGACCAATTCTATTATAATCACCCAGTCCCTGGATGATAAGGACTTGGATTGAAGTTGATGCCACAAAAATAGAGAGAAGGGAACAGATGTACCGTGGAAGAATGAGATAAGACTCAAAAACTCTTAAAATATAAGAGAGAAGGAAGAGAGAAGGATGACTCTGAGCTAAGGGGTTCATAGATCAAATGTCAGAAGGGACGTCAGGGGGGATCTAGTCCAGCCTTCCTCATTTTACAGATGAAGAAACTGAGTCTAGAAAGAATAAGTGACTTATCTACAGTCACTAAAGTAGGGTTGGAAGAGGGATCTGAACCCATGGCTCATGCTTGGCTGTTGAGTGACTGGAAGGACGATGGTGCTGTTGACAGCAATTAAGAATCAGAGAGGTGAGACAAGTTCATTGTTGGGGGAGGAGATGACAGAGGAAAAGGCTGAGATATGATACCATTTTTAGAAGCAGGAAAGCACACTTGTGCTTCCCGTGGCATACACGTGTGTATGTGTATGCGTGTGTCCACACTTATGTACAAATACACGTATAAACCACACAAATATACTTTTATTTTATCTTGAAATTGCCCCCTGAAGTCCAGAAATCTGTGGGCTTTTCTCAAAATTTGCATAACAAGCCAGATATTGCTAGTTGCACAGCAATTAAAAACAGAGCTTATAATAAATCCTTGTCACTTGGCTAGATGTGTTATATTTAAGCTCACCAAGAAATTGAGCCCATAATTAGTACTCTCGTCAAACCCTCTACTTCCCTGTCACATCCAGAATCTGGCTCTTAAGCACACCCATAATCATATTCTGCCATGTCAAGTGGAGACATGACAGTCCAATCAGTTTTGGAAAAAAAAAATATTTAGAAAAACCAGGATAATTGTGGAAAGCCTGAGACCTGAAAGGTCTCTGCCGCCTACTTCGTGCCCAGAGATTTTCCTCCCTTTTTCAATATTTGCCCATCTTCTGGCTACTACAATTAAATGTTTCTTCAGGTCTCTATCACGATAGTGCTTAACGTAGTGCCTGGCACATAGTAGGGGCTTCATAAATATATGATTCTTGCTCTAACCTAATTAATTATAACTCACTGGGAAGTGCAATGGATGAAGCAGCATATAAGACCTGGTTTCCGTCCCCTCCTTGCCACTCATTGACTGTATGACCTTGGATAATTGACTTCTCTCTGGATCTCAACTTCCCTCTCTATAAACTGAAAAGGATGGTTGATCTCTGGGGTCCCTTTAAGCTCTAGTGTTCTATGTTTTAACATTCTTTGTTGCAAATTCCCTTCTCACTCTGATAGCCTAGAATTCTACTGCAAATCTGTGTCATTAGAAAGAGAGAGTCAGTATTCCCCAAGGAGATTCTCTAGGCTTAGACTTGCTCAGTGCATTAAATGTTTATAAATTTTGTGAAGATGATAAATTTCCATCTCCCCGGAATCTCACAAGCCATCAGATCATAGATCCAGAGCCAGAAGAGACCTTAGAGGCACAGTCCATCTGCCTCATGTTGCAGATAAAGATCCTGAGGCCCAGGGAAGTTAAATGACTTGCCTAAGGTCACCCAGCTAAGTTAGTATCTGAGGCAGGATATGAATTCAGGTCTTCACGATTCCAAGTCCAGCATTCTATTCACTGAAACATCTTAGCTCAGACTGTATATCAGAGGCAGACAGAATTTTCTAACAGTAAGGACAAATGACGAAGCTGGTTGCCCTAAAACATATTTCCCATCACTGACAGTGCTAAATCAGAGGCATCGTGGCTGTCTGTGTTATAAAGGATTCCTGCATTGAGCATCATGATAGATGAGATGAGAACCAAATTCACTTAAAACTCTCAAGTTCCATCATTCAAAGATTTCATGATTCTAAAATTGGGGGGGGGTCTAGAATAATAAAATAGAAAACAGAAAAGACCTCTTGTTGAAAAAGATTCTTTAGGGGGCATCTGGATGGCTCAAATCTGGCCCTAGACACTTCCTAGCTGTGTGATCCTGGGTAAGTCACTTAACCCCCATTGCCTAGTTCTTACCAATCTTCTGTCTTAGAACCAATACACAGTGTTGATTCTAAGATGGAAGGTCAGGGTTATTAAAAAAAGATTCTTTAGCAAACTCTTTTCTCCATCCATCAGTGATAGGTGGAGCTGATACACTTGGATTCTAACATCTGTCCCCATTGCCCAGAAAAAAATAACGATGGGGAAAAGCGCATGGACTAGACCAAACACTGCATGCAGAGCAAATCCAGGCTAGAGGTGACAAAAAGTTTGTAGGTGTCAAGGGATTGATTTCCCTTTTTTTTTTAAACTTACCTTCTGTCTTACAATCAATACTCTATTGCAGTGATTCCCAAAGTGGGTGCCACCGCCCCCTGGTGGGTGCTGCAGCATTTATCTTTCCTATTAATTGCTATTAAAATGTTTTTTTTAATTAATTTCCAGGGGGCTAAGTAATATTTGTTCTGGAAAGGGGGCGATAGGTCAAATAAGTTTGAGAACCACTGCTCTATTGGTTCCAAGGCAGAAGAGCAGTAAAGGCTAGGCAATGGAGGTCAAGTGACTTGTCCAGGAATCATACAGCAATTAGAATCCTGGACCCCTTGTCTTACATCTGGCTCTTGATCCACTTAATCATCTAACTGATTTTCATGTTAATGGCATTTCCCTCTCAGGGTAGTTGTGATAATTAAATGAGATAATATTTATAAAGTACTTAATATAGTGCCTGGCACATAGTAGGTGCTATATAAATGCTAACTTCCCTCTCTCCTCCCAAGATATTGGAGAAAAGAAAGAACAAATTTGAGGGGAAATTGTAGCTGTCATCCCTACCAAAAAAAAAGCAATTGAGAAAGCATCAATAACTACCATTTCATGTGCCTACCTTCTCATCTCTATAAAATCTTTAGGGAAATATTTTATATACTTATCAAGGGCATCCTTGATGGAAAAACAGGAGCTGGAATGGAAACAGGGAGACTTTAGTAAATTATCTTCTGTAGTAAGCACGATTGACTGAAGGATGCAAGATGCCACAATGCTTATTGTTCAAAAACAGCTTTAAAAGCTCTTCTCCAACAATATTTCTCTCCTATATATGTTCAGTTCATACAAGATTCCTTGCTATTCTCAACAACCAAGCTAATGTTATTTGATCTATCCTCCACATTGCTGCCAGAGTGATTTACCTTAAGTGTAGCTCTAACCACAATACTCCCCTACTCAATCAACCCCAATAGCTCCCTATTGCCTTTTGGATAAAATAGGAGCTCTTCTCTTCAGCTTTTAAAGCCCTTCCAGTCCCATAGTACTTTTTCCAACTCTGGGGCTCTGAAATATAGCCCAACTCTCTCTTCCTCACACAGGACACACTATCCCCTCTCTGTGCCTTTTCACTGACTGTCCCCTTGGCATGTACCTGCTCCTCACTAACATCTCATAGGATCTTCCTCTCTTTAATTATGAGGCAGCTTAAGCACCCTCTTTAGCAAGAAGCCTCTTCAGACTTCCCCGAGTCATCAAATGTCCTCCCTCTCAATCTACATTGCATTTAAAAATTTTATAGATATGTATGTTTATTCATTATATATGTACATGTGTATGTATGTATGTATGTGTGTGTGCTGTACACATGTATGAGTTTAGGCAGGTAGATGGCACAGTGGATAGAGAACCAGACATAAAGTCAGGAGGATCTGGGTTCAAATCTGACTTCAGACACTAACTGTGTGACCTTGGGCTTGTCATTTAATCTTGTTTGCCTTGGTTTCCCCACCTGTAAAATGAGCTGAAGAAGAAAATGGCAAACCACTCTAGTAGTAAAAAAAAAACCCAAATTGGATCACAAAGAGTCAAATGAGCCTGAATCAACTGAACAACAACTAGCACAGTGAGTGCCAGATAATAAGAGATATTAAATGCTTATTAATTATTTGATTGGATGGACTTCTGATTATTAATATCAAAGCAGGGATAGAACAGGATGATACATCCTTGCCAAAGGTGTTTGTTCGAGTCATATAGGATGCTCGATTCAGAATCCAAATGGAAAAGTAATTCTTTCTAGATGAACTGCTACTCCTCCAGATGCTCATGATTGTACATGGCATTGCCTTGTAAGAGAGAACCAGATGGCGTAGAAGATAAAGGATTGGGCCCAACCCAGAAAGACCTGAGTTTGAATCCTGTCTCAGACACTGATTAGTTGTAGGACCCTGGTCAAATCATTAGAGCTAGAAAGAACTTGCGAGGCCTGTCAAATCCATCTCCCTCATCTTATAATCCCCAAAAGGTGAAGTGATTTGTAGAAGGTCAGTGGCTATTAAATCTCTGAGATTTTCTTGACATTCAAGGGACTCTACATCTAGAATTTTTTTCAAACTTTACCTTCTTTCTTAGAATCAATACTTTGTATTCATTCCAAGGCAGAAGAGTGGTTAGGGCTAGGCAATGGGGGTAAAGTGACTTGCCCAGGGTCACACAGCTAGGAAGTGTCTAAGTTCGCATTTGAATCCAGGATCTCCCATCTCTAGGACTGGCTCTCTATCCACTGAACCACCTCATTGGCCCCTAGAGATTTTTCTAGGAACTGAATGCAAAGTCAATTCCTTAGTAGGCAACTATGCACATCCCTCTACCACCAAGCATTCTTTACACTCTCTCAGACTCAGTTTTATCACCGATAAAGTGAAAATAATATTAGTACTTAATTTGTGGAATTATAAATTTGAGATAGTATGTATAAAATGTTTTCTAAGCCTTAATGTACTATATAATCACAATAATGGTTAATTATCAATTTAATTTTTTAGATCTACAATAATTAATTGTCACAGTAACTACGTAGTGCTTTAAGGCTTAGAAAGCATGATTAATCATTAATTATTTATTATTATTAATCCTGAGAATATTGTAGAGGCTCTAACACAATTAATAATCCCTCAAAAGGGATCAATCTAACTATCTACACAGGAAAAAACAAGTGGATGAATGACAATAATAATAGCTAAAATCTATATAGCACCTACTATGTGCCAGGAGCCATACTAAGGGCTTTACAAATACTATCTCATTTTAGCCTCACAATAACCCTGTGAGGGATGTACCATAATGATTTTACAATGATATCTCCATTTTATAACTGAGGACACCGGAGCAGACAGAACTCTTCCTTACTCCAGACCCACATCTCTATCCACTGCACCACCTGGCTGCCCCTACTATGCTTTTTGACTCTGGTGTACATCATGCTACAATCTTCAGTAAAATAGCCCAGTATATGGAAGGTAAAGGGCTATGTAAATTCTAACCGCTATTATTGTTGTTTTTTGTTATTATTATCATTTGAAGACTGAAACTTACTTATTCCCCTAAAGGCAGTAAAGAAACATTGTTGGTATGAACGGGATGTATCACATTAGTGATGAATAATTCTGTCAGAAATGTGTTGTCCAAAGTAATATCAGAGAAAAGTATGAACAAAAAAAGAGATGGGATGGAGCAACTAGATGGCTCAATGGATTCAGAGCCAGATCTAGAGACCAGAGTCCTGGATTTAAATCTGACCTCAGACACTTCCTAGCTGTGTGACCCTGGGTAAGTCACTTAACCCCCATTGCCTAGCCCTTACATTCATCTGCCTTGGAATCTATACACAGTATTGATTCTATGATGGAAGGTAAGGTTTAAAAATAAAAAAGGAGATGGGTCTGTCCTATATCAAGAGAAAGGGATAACAAAGAGATGGCATGTGTGTTCCAATGAAATAATGGTAAGCAAAGAAATAACCCTGCATGTTGAATATATAGCCTGTGGGGTTCTCATAGGGAAATATCAAAATGGGTCACTCAGGATGAGGAGATAGACATTAGACAGAGAGAGAGAGAGAGAGAGAGAGAGAGAGAGAGAGAGAGAGAGAGAGAGAGAGAGAGAGAGAATCAGAGGGTGGAGCAGAGAGAGAGGCAGAGAGTGTAATGCAGGATTTATGCAATGGTGAATGCAAAAGAACTTGCATAAATCCTGAATTACAAGAGGGGAGGGCAGAGAGAGAGAGAGAGACAGAGACAGAGACAGAGACAGAGACAGAGAGAGACAGAGAGAGAGGAGAGAGGAAGCGAGAGGGAGAGAAAGTGGGAGAAAGACAGACAGAGAGTGAGAGACAGACTGAGTGAGACAGAGACAGAAAGACAGAGATAGGTGATAGATACAAGTATGTATGCATAGATTATACAGAGATACATGTGTAACAAGTAGGTAAGTAGAAGACAAAGCAGTTATTAAATACTTTCTCTGCACAAGGCAGTGGGCTAAGAGTTAGGGAAGTAAATATAAGCAAACAAGACTGTCTCTGCCCTCAAAAAGCTTATAATCTAAAGGACATCTAAAGGAGAACCCATAAAGGAGAGCTGGAAAGCAAAATGAGGATCAGGGCAATACATACACAATGGCATACCTGTTTAGGGCCTGGAAGGCATGGAACTGACCAAGATAAAGTCAAAACTGTCCTAAAACCTCAAGGTGGCCCCAGAGACATAGTCCCATTCTCAGACCAGGAAGGAGGAGAGATGATGGCTCCAGGTAGATTATACATGGCAGGTCAGAAGATGTCCAAGAAATGCAATAGAGTAGGGGCAGCTGAGTGGCTCAGTGGATTGAGAGTCAGACCCAAAGACAGGAGGTCCTGGGTTCAAATATGACCTCAGATACTTCCCAGCTGTGTGACCCTGGGCAAGTCACTTAACCCCCATTGCCTAACCCTTACCATTCTTCTGCCTTGGAACCAAAAGGCAGTATTGATTCTAAGATGGAAGGTAAGGGTTGTAAAAAAATATAATAAAGGTCTAGAACCAAACAAGACATGAGCCAATGTTGGAAGGAATACACACATCAATGAAATTCCAGATCCATCAAAATGTTGGAGAATAATTAAAGATTCTATAATTCTAAGGCCAAAAGTCTCAAGATTCTAAGATGTTATGGATGGAAAATTGCTAACGGACCTATTAGGCACACAAGATCTATCAAAGAAGGACAGTGAAGAAAGCCAAGGAGACTTTAGAAAAAATCCCAGTTATGAAAAATGATCCTTTGATATTGAAGCTAAGCCATTTTCCAAAGGTGATGGGTCTGAAAAAAATTTTAAAGTTATTAGTTTTTGTTCTTCCAAGGTACTTCCTATCCCCCCAAATGCCATTTCATAAAGAATACCGAGTCCTAGAATCAATAGGAAAGGAAATAGAGAAGTCAAAAATATCACAAATAATATAGCTATATATTACAATAATATAAAGAGAAAAAAGTAGCCAATTCTACTTTGGACTTGTTATTTGTCATAATATATATATATATATATATATATAACACCATGTTCCACTTGCTCTGGTGTCTTGTTGTTAGGAAAAAAATTATCGCCTCTTTACCAACAAGAAATATTTGTGTGTTGATCTCCTGTTTGATAATTTGGGATTCACCCAATTAATTCCCTGGGAGGACTAACTCTCTTAGTTCTGAAATTCCTGCCTTGAGGCCCACTTATCAGATTGGTGAAAGCATCCCATAGCCCATTATATCTAGTCATCCCCAATCATGCTTCCTATTCCATTCATCCTCAATTCAGCTATTAAAATGATCTTCCTTAAAAACAGATCTGACCATGTAGATTTCACCCCAGAGCTCACTCAATAAACTCCAAATAGAAACACTTATTTGGGGGATAGTTGGGTGGCTCAGTGGGTTGAGAGCCAAACCTAGAGATGGGATGCCCTGGTTTCAAATCTGACCTCAGACACTTCCTAGCCATATGACTCTGGGCAAGTCACTTAACCCGACTTTGGCCAATCCTTGCCTCTCTTCTGCCTTGAAACCAGTAGATGGTAATGATTCTATGATAGGTAAGCATTTAAAAAAGAAAGGAAAAATACTATTTCAAATTCAAAGCCCTTCATAAACTTTCTCCTTATCTCTTTCCCACCTTTCCTGTCTTCCTATACCTTACTCTCCCTTTTCATACTCTGCAATCCAGTGACACTGACCTCCTTATTGTTCGTCACACATGACACTCCATTTCCCTACTCGAAGCATTTTTGCCGGCTGTCTGTCATCTCTGAAATGCTTTCCCTCCTCATTTCTTCCTCCTGACTTCTCTGGCTTCCCTTCAAATCTCAGCTCGAGTTCTACTTTTTTGCAGAAAGCCTTTACCCAGTCCTCTTTTATCTTCATGCCTTCCCCCCTGAGATTATTTCAAATTTAGCCTGCCTGTAACTTGTCCGATAGTTGTTTCCATGTTGTCTCCTCCTTTGGACTTTGAACTCCTTAAGAGGAGGGAATTTTTTTCTTTTTGGCTTTCTTTGTATCCCTAGACTTGGCACATAGTCAATGTTTAATAAATGCTTGTTTACTGACTACTCCATTTATCATTGTTATTGTTGTTGAGTCATTTTAGTTGTGTCCGTCTTCACGACTCTGTTTGGGATTTTCTTGGCAAAGATAATAGAAAGATTTGTCATTTCCTTCTCCTTTTATAGATGAGGAAACTGAGGCAAATGGGGTAAAATGACTTTCCCAGGGTCACACTGCTAGTAAGTATCTGAGAGTGACTTGAATTCAGGAAACTGAGTCTCAACTCCACTCACCAACTAGTCTAGTTCTGATTGATGCATCAGTATACTGATTGATTTAATAGAAACGTCTGAATTTTCTCTTTTTAATTGGGTATGAGTAGATCCCATTTGTATATGTAGAATGAGATAACTAAAAGAGATATTACGTCAGAACAAGAGCATATAATGTCAAGAGCATATAAAGCATAACGAGCAGCTAGGGATGCCTTAGAACACTGGGCTTAGAGTCAAGAAGATTCATCTTCTTGAGTTCCAATTTTACCTCTGAACTTACTTACTGTGAGACTCTGGGCAAGTCACTTAACCCTGTTGGCCTCAGTTTCCTCATTTATAAATGAGCTGGTAAAGGAAATGGTGAAGCACTCCAGTATCTTTCCCAAGAAAATCCCAAATGTGTTCACGACTGAAAGATGACTAAACAACACCAATTGGGCCATAAAAGGGACTTTAAACCTCATCTAGCCCATGCCTCTCATTTTGCTTCTGAGGAATCTCAGTTCCAGAGAACCGCAGCGATTACTCAGGCTCACCAGAAGCACTGTATTCCCTCCACATCTCTCATCCTTTCTTCCCTGCCCCCCATCATCTTACATTCTCAAAAATAAGAGGCATTTTCTACCTGGTGTCTACTGCTTCTCACTTTGTATTTATTCCAGGCCTTTCAACAAACTGACAGAGCGCTGAAGTATACTTTGCCCCATCTCTCCTCAGTCTTCAAAACCCATCCTTCCTGCCCTTCATTCTCAGCAGTTCTTTCTCTGAAACCATCAAGAAAGGTATTGAGCCTCCCACCAGGGTTTTATCTCTTGGTGTGGCTGAGCAGTTGTGATAAAAGCAACCTGTTCAGGAGCACAATGAATCCCAAGGAGCTATAGAGGGAGAAGACAAAAGGAGGGTGATAGAATCACCAGCCCTGGGGGAGGCCAGCGGGGTGCACCAATTCCTCCCCAAAATTGGTTAAACAAACTCGAGCTCATGTACAATTAGATGACAACAGTTCTGGGAAGGCGCAAAGGGAGACTGTGACAGCCCTGTAATTTCTGTCTTAGATAAATCACTCAACCCCAAGTCAAAATGGAGATCTTGCCATTCAGGCTGGCCCCTGGTTTCCCCCTGTTTGCATTTCAATTGGGGATGTGAGTAACAAAAGCTAAGTAGACTCCAAAGCCTGAGTCCAACTGAATATTTTGTTGGATAGACAGCAGGGGAAGCAGCCTTTGGGGAGCTGAAGGGGATTAATATGTCTGATTCTTTGCTTTGTTTGCAGTAGTTCCTAAGATGGGGGTCCCCAAAGCTAACAAAGCTCCAAAATACACTAAGATTTCTGGACCATTCATGCACCTGGAGTGAAAGCAAGCTGGTCTATGGGACACTTCCTACAAGGTAGGGTGTCTCCTCAGGGGGGTGTCAAGCTGTTGGTCTGGGCCATGGACCGGCACCTGCAGATCTCTCCCTCCACATCGCCCTTTACCATTCAAGCCTCCCACTCCCTGGGCTGAGATGCTGGAGAAGGTGCTGAAGGAGCAAATTGGGGCCGGGTCCCAGTTGGCAGCCATGAGCTGGATGGAGAGGTCACTGCCTACACCTCCATGGAGGACTGCAGGAGGGGCTGGCTAGAGAGGTAGCCAAGGAACAGGAGTGGATAAAAATATCTAAATCATGGATTTTCCAAATTGACAGTCATTGAGCCACTCCTTCCCAAAGACAGGAAGCCCAACAAAGCTGACATTCTTAAAACAGCACCAGAACATATGTACCATCTATGAGAAATTTTAGAGGATACCAAAGATTTCGAGGGCCTTCAGGCAGATTGCTAACTGTTGCTGTAGACTAAAGGCATCTCTGCTGATTAAACAAAGTGCTCCAAACTCAAAAGGGTTCAGGTGTTCTCTTCAGTTAAGATACCAATAAAATTATTTTATTTTGAAAAAACATATGGTCATTTTTCTATTGTGTCCAAATCTTTGTAACCCCATTCAGGGTTCTCTTGGCAAAGATACTAGAGTTGCTTGCCATTTCCTTCTCCAGATCATTTTGCCAAATGAGGAAATTGGGGTAAACAAGGCAAAGTGATTTGCCCAGGTTCATACTGCTAGTAAGTTAAGTGACTTCCCCAGGATCACACAGTAAATATATATCAGAAGTTTTCTAACCACAATATTACAATGACTCTTACCCTAAATCCTGGACTTTGATATTGCCATTGGTGTGCCCTTAAGCACCTTAACTTCCCAGTTTATCAACTATTCTCAGATTCCATGATTAACATCCCCACTCCACCTCAGCCATGGCTATAACCTGAATGTCCTCTGACCCAGAAGCAATGCACATTCATAATTCCTAACTCTGAAATTGTCTTGTGCTTTTTTTCACCATAGTTTCCTACCTTTCCATTTATCATTGTGCCTCATCCATCCTATGTCTATTCTGCATCTTTATCATAGTCAGATCATCCCACCTGTTTTCTGAGACCATTTATCCCCGGATCTGGCTTCTCTTTCTTCCCTTTATATTATTAACCTGATAGTCATTTCAAATTAATATTGTCCTCTGCCTTTGAATTTCTTATACCCTTGTCCTATCAATTCCCATCTCTGTCCAAACTCAAACTCTGAATTATTTCCACCATCCCTATCTCCACTGCTTTCATCATTTAAAGTCTAGTCTTCTCTCAGATTCCGTACCGCAAATCCCCTCAGTCCTCTCCCTTATTCTCTCTTCCTTTACACCAGTCTATGATTAATATGTGGCTTTTGTACTAGGCAAGACCAAAACCATGGCTTTGGGATGCCATTACTTCCCATTCCCTCTAGGAGTTTGCTCCTTCAAATAATATGTTCTTTACTTTCTAATCTCTCAGTTCTTGCTGCCTATAAAGTTGATCTAAACCTTTTCTCTTTAGGAAAATCACCACTTGGTCCTCCTACTCCTTCATCATTTTCCTAGATCTCTCCTCATTTTCTCACTAGTCACTCACCTCTCAACTCTTGTGATCTGACTTCTATTGGTACTATTTAAATGAAATTGCTTTCTCTAAAATCAACTATGATCTTTCTTTTTTAACCCTTACTTTCCATTCTAGAATCAGTAGTATGTATTGATTCCAAGGCAGAAGAGTAGTAAGGGCGAGGCAATAATGGGTAAGTAACTTGCACAGGGTCACACAGCTAGGAAGTAGCAAAAGCCAGATTTGAACTGAGAATCCTCTATCTCTAGGATTGCTGCTCTATCCACAAAACCACCTAGCTTCCATGAACAATGATATCTTTATTACTAAATCAAATGAACTTTTCTAAAGCCTCACTCTTCTTGACTTCTCTTCAGCCTGTGGCAATATTGATCACCACCTCCTCCTTGGATCACCACCTTCTTCCTTGGACTTTTGACACACAGTTCCTCCTTGGATATTCTCCTAATTATCTGATGTATCCTTCTCAATCTCTGTTGCAGAATCATCATCCATATCTCTCCCCTAAGCATTTTTGAATTTCTAAGTCTCTGTCCTTAACTATGCCCTTTTGTGAAAGATGGATAGATAGATAGACAGACAGATAGATGGTCAGACAGATGGATAGATAGATAGATAGATAGATAGATAGATAGATAGATAGATAGATAGATAGATAGATAGATAGATAGATAGATAGATAGATGATAGATAGATAGAATATTATGACATATAATAGTCTAAAATATTATATATTTCAATAAATTTATTCATTCATTTGATGAATCCTATAGGACAACTAAGTGGCACAATGGATAGAGCGCTGGACCTAGAGTTAGGAAGATTCATCTTCCCAAGTTCAAATATGGTCTCAGACACTTGTACAAACCCTGGGCAAGTCACTTAACTCTGTTTACCTCAGATTCCTTATCTATCAAATAAGCTGGAGAAGAAAATCGCAAACTACTCCAGTATCTTTACCAAGAAAACTGTAAATGCAGTCATGAAATGTCAGATACAACTGACCAAAAACAAATGGATTGCTTTTCAGAATAATGTTTTTGATGCATAAAATAAAATACATAGAATTAGAAATGAAACAAATGTTATTGATTTGAACTATCGCACTACCAAATGTATATATCCAACCCTCTAGAAGGAACTTCTGAATTGAAATCTTGACAAAGGAAGAGACTTCAGCTTTAGAAATGAAGTCCATTCCAGGCATGGGTCATACAAAGATCAAAAAAAGAAAAAAGAATAGTTTGAAAAAAAGGACCAAAGGGTTGAAAGGAGCTGAGGCAGTATTACAAAGACTTTGGAGACAGAAGATCTGGGTTCAAGCCTTATCTTTGCCATTTATTACCTACATGATCTTGGGCAAGTCATTTCCCTCTTAGGACCTCCCTTTCCTCCACTATAAATGGAACAAGTAGCACTATCAGATCTCTAAAGTCCTGTTCATCTATAAATCCTACAATCTTTATCTAGTTTAACTAGAAACAAAGAATTATAGAGGCAATAGTTGAGAAAAGTCTCTGAAGGTTTGGTTGGAGTAACACCAGTCCAACCTTTTCTTTTCAGTAGAAATAAAAAAATTTTAATCTTAGCACATGGATAACAGTGAGCCTTTTCTAAGGCCAATGGAGGCCTGAAGGGAAGATTTTTCAAAATTGTGCTTAGGGGCCCAGAGTTGATACATGTCCTGCTGAGATCAAAGTAGTTTATTTTATAGTCACCTGGAGCCACAGAGAAGAAGGAAAGGGTGAGGCCTGGTTTTTCTCCTGGGATCCAGTGACAAGACATTTTGAAACTTTAAACACAAGAAAAAATCAAAACATCAGCCTTCTCCTTCCAGCACAAAATGTAAACAAAGAGACGAGGTCAACACCACTCTGGCTTGAGTGAAGGCATAGGCTCTGCTGAGGAATCAAATAGGAATGAGACACGGTAACAGTAAATACTCCCTAGAATTGCCTGAATTAAGGGTTCTTGAACTGAGGTCAGAGAACTTGATTTTGTTTTGTTTTGTTTTATTTTAAAACTTGGTAATCATAATCCATAAATAGGTTTCCTTAGAAATCTTAAATATTTTATTAAGTAGTATAGCTAGGCAGCACCATGGGTAGAGTCCTGGGTCTGGAGTCAGGAAGATTCATGTTCATGAGTTCCAATCTGGATTCAGACACTTACTAGCTATGTGACCCCCAGGAAGCCCCTTGCCCCTTCACCTTTTTTTGCCTCAGTTTCCTCATCTGTCAAATGAGCTAGAGAAGGAAATGGCAAACCACTCTGATATCTTTGCCAAGAAAACCCCAAACAGGATCATAATGAGTTAGACACAAATATAAAAAAAATTTTTTTTAGTTGTATCTTTAATGCATTCATTTAAAAACATTATTCTGAGAGCTGCCAAGAGTCCTCGCACTGCCAAAGGGTTCCAGAAGACACACAAAAATGTTGAAAAACCCTGATTTAAAATATTTGAAATATAGATAGATCTGTTCAGACAGACAGACGGATAGATAGATAGATAGATAGATAGATAGATAGATAGATAGATAGATAGATAGATAGATAGATAGACAGACCAGGAGCAGTGAAGCCATAGCAGGGTATCAGGATAGAAACATGGCACCCCAAATCAGAATACCTAGGTTTTAGTCAATGACTCAGTGATTCACTGGGGTGACCCTAAGCCAAGCATTTGTCTTCTCTAAGGTTCATTTTCTTCAACTGTAAAATAAGAAGACTAGAGAAGAAGATCACTAAAAATAGATCTTTCCTCAAAGTCTATGAATTTATGAGCAATTTCTTCCTGATGCCAATGACTCACCATCACTCTTTCCTTCCCAACACAGAGCCATCAATCCTCTAGCACTCATGGAAGGATCCTTGCTGCCGACAAATCTACCTATCCTCAAATACACCAGAACAGAGGGGCCAAAATCAAATGGAAATGGGACCATGAAACCCTACTTAAGGATCCCCATGAGGATACATACTGATTTAATATTTATTAATACTATTTAATATCCGTTAATATTTTAATATGGTGATATTATCTATATTTATTCTATTTTTACCTATTTTGTTAAATATTTCTCAATTGATTTTTAATCTGGTTTGGAAGGTTATGTAGCCACAGGCCATGTGTTTGACACTACAGACCTAGAGTGCTTTGTCTAGACCTTTCCTTTGCTCTTATCACCTTCATCCTTGTGTCCTTTGTATTAATATTCTGTCGCAGAATCACAGACTGTTCAAACTGAAACAGACCTTGGGGGTTATCTAGTATTATTCTTCATTTTACAGACAAGAAAATTGATCATCAAAGCAACATTCTCAGGGTCTCTTAGCTGATTTAAGATGGAAATCAATCCTCACTTTACAAATAGGGAAACTGAGGCTCACAGAGAGGAAGTGATTTATCCAAAGTCAAAATGTGTTCATGGAAGAATCAGGATTCTTGCTTTTTTCTTTAGGGCATAGTTTACTCCATCATCTCATCAACTTTATATAATATCCCTACAGAAACAGAGAAGGTACCACTGTTTCCCACTGACAGATGAAAAATAGAGGCTGAGAGAGATTAGGTGGTTTGTGGCCTCATAAAACAAACCAATTTCAAAGTAGTCAAGATGGCCATACCCATACATGGCCATAGCATGGATGACTCCTACATGGTATGGTCATAATTGTCTGCATTTTTTCAATTGAGAAGATGTTTAGGGGCAGCTGGGTGGTTCAGTGGATAAAGAGTCAGGCCCAGAGATGGGAGGTCCTGGGTTCAAATTTGGCCTCAGACATTTCCTAGCTGTGTGACCCTGGGCAAGTCACTTAACCACCACTGCCTAGCCATTATCACTCTTCTGCCTTGGAACCAATATATAGTATTGATTCTAAGACCAAAGATAAGGGTTTAAATAAAAAGAAGAAGAATACATTTAGATGTAACAATTCAACCAGTTAGTGAAGTCCCACACAAGTGAAATTGCTTAGAAGCAATCTGCCATCTTAAAGGAAAAGTGTATAATTCTTTTACACTATTAAAACCAATAATTACACTAAGATTGCAGGACATTGATTTTTCTCCCCTTACTCTATGGGGAATAGTGGGTATATTTGTGTGTTTATTTCTTTTTCAACGTTCCTATTAATTATCTAAAGCTTTATTGCCATTTTGTCTCCATAGAACAGTTTTCTCTGAGTTGTGTAAAAATAAATAAATAACATTGCCATGAGTCAGAGCAGGGTAAGTGTAAAACTAAGCCCTAAGGGGAAAAAAAATAGAATCCACCGACTTCCTCCTGACCTTTATGTACCACTTGACAAGCCAATTCTGCATTTATTTTGTATTCATTCCAAAAACCTTCCATTAAAACTTTTCTCTGACACCTCATCCTGGCCTCGAGACGACCCTGGGTCCTCCGAGGCCATGCCTGTGGTGAGGAAGCTCTGGCAGATCCTTCTGAGCCTTCGCAATACGATCTCAACAAAATACTCTGCGGGTGGTCCAGAGGCCAGTTTAGGGATGGCCTGAGAGGCTCATGGCCGGCTGGTGGTCACTATAAGGAATGTGAAAGCTACCTTTGCCCAGGATGTCCTGTAGGCACCTCAAGCTCAACGTGTTGAAAACAGAACTCACTATCTTTATCCTCAAATCCATAACTTCTCTGTAACTCTTTTCTCAACTATAAAATGAGAAGATTGGACTCAATAGCTTTTCGGGTCTATGATCCTTTGATCCTCCTTATTTTCCTACGTCCCTTGACGGCATTGCTATCATTCTAGTCCCTCAGATTCCTAATCTCGGTTTTTAACTCTTCCCTGACTCCCCATTTCCAATCAGTTTCCTATTCTCGTCCATTCGACCTCCACACAAATCCCTCCAATTCATCCTCTTCCCTGAACTCCAAAACCCTAGTTTAGACCCTCATCAGTCTTACCTGGACATCCAGGTCCCAAGTACTATGAATAATGAGTCCCAGCAAGTGATCACATTATTCAAATTCACATGGCATATTTCCTTTGGGCTGGAACCAATGACTCTAATTTACCTAATTATAACTTCAAATAGTGTGAGTTCAAATACATGGGACCACTTCACAGGATTCATTATTTCCACTAATCAGGACCACGCTGTATGGTAAAGAGGCCTCCTAATTTATCTCCTTGTCTCCAGGCCCTCCCCCTCTCCAATCAATCTTCCACACAACAGCAGATTTGATATTCTTCCAGCATAGCTCCAACCACTTCATTCTAGAGGCTTCTGTGGCTACCTATTGCCCCAGATTTAAAAGATAAACTCCTTTGTCTGTCATTTAATCCTCCCCTCTTATAATGGGACTAAAATCTATCTTTCCAACTTGATATCACATTAGTCCCTCTCTTCCACCCTTAAGTTCCATTCCCAGTGACTTGCCAGCTCTTCTTCCTACAGAACATTCCATCTCTACCTCTGTCCCCTGAACCTGAAAGGCTCCCCTTCATCATCTCTGCCTCTTAGACTCTGGAGTTTCCTTCAAAGAATATTTCAGAAGTTCTTTCTTGATTTCTCTTAGTGCTATGTCCATTCCTCTCCTCCCTCCCTGTATACCACCAATGAGCCTGCATTTAATCTATATTTAATTTAATCTATATTTATTTGCATACCTTTATTTATATTCGTGTTGTTTTCCCCATTAGAATTTAAACTGCTCGAGGGCAAAGTCTGTTTTAATATTGGTCACCTGGTAGAAGTCATTAAAGTCATTTCAGACGTATCCAACTCTTCACGACTCCAGTTGGGTTTTCTTGGCAGATGTTGGCATGGTATGCTATTTCCTCCTTCAGCTCAATTTACAGGTGATGAGGCATTGAGGTAAACAGGCATAAGTGACTTGCTTAGGGTCACAAACAACTAAGAAGTATCTAAATCTCAGATGAGTCTTCTTGATTTAGCCACTGTACCACCTAGCTGGCATGAAGTGGATTATCAATTAAATGGAATTAAATTGAATGAAAAATAATTGATTATGATATGGAGACATTCAATCTGCATCAGTAGGGAGAGGACCTAAACTGTTGAAACTACAGATTTCTTAAAGCATTAAAACTAGTTGGCTCTGAGGACTGAGAGCCAAGCCTAGAGACAGGAGGTCCTGTGTTAAAATTTGACCCCAGATACTTCCTAGCTGTGTGACCCTGGCCAAGTCACTTAATCTCCATTGAGTAGCCCTTAGTTCTTTTCTATCTTGAAACTAATACCCATTCTTGATTCTAAGACAGAAAGCAAGGGATTTTTTTAAAAGTCTTAAAGTGGTTCAGAATACACCAATATTGGCAGATATGCTAGATATTAATTAGGACCAGTGATGCTCACACCCAAAGTACTTAATGTTTGTCAGATATTAAATTATTGGTATGATAACAAAAAATTCTGAATGCCCCAGGTTTGAGGCCCCAGTTCTGCTAATAACTAGCTGTACAAATCTTTTCCCTTCTATGGATTTCATTTTCTTCCTGTGTACATTAAAGAAGTTAGAACAAATGGACTGAATAAAGTCCCTTTCGAGCCTAATATTCTATGTTCGGAGGTCCCTCCCAACCCCACCTTTCCAGGCACAGGTGGTTGTATACACTGTCCCACACTTGCTGGCAGCTCTTCCATTCTGGCACCTCCTCAGGACCACCCAAGGGAGATGCTTCAACAGCTTCCCCCCTTCCACTGACCCTTTAAGGATCGCAGCACTGGACAGCTCCTCTTTTTCCTTTGCATCTTTGAAGTCAAATGGCGGTCTAGTTAATTAAATGTTCACGAGGGTGAACTCCCTACATTTCATTTCCAAAAGACAGAGGGGGTCAAGTGTACATTCAGCTCGAGAGCCCATACAGGCTGCCTCAAGGACTCGTTCAGCCCCGTGTCGCCATCTAAGCAAGCAAGAGAGTGCAAGCTGGTCTCCACAGCTGGCTAGCTCAGCCACGTGGCCAGAGGGAGGGCCACAGTGAGAAAAGGCCGTACAGGGGCATGTCACATTGATGTGGAAATTTAATACTAACGTGGGCCCCTCGCTTTGGCAACCTAAGACAACCTTTGGAGTTTGAAGAGGAAGAAGGTTAATCTTAAGGCTGAAGCTACCATATTCTCCTTTCCTCTCTTAGAGACCAGGATAGTGTTTATCGATAGGCAAACTTCTAAATAAGCTGGGCAAAGTCAGGCAGAGAAAAGTGGACGTGCCCATCCTGTGGCCATTCAGTGACCCACCTCTTGTCTGCTTGCTCCAAGTGAGCTCAGAGTCCTCCAGTCAGAGGGACTTGGGAAAGGGACATCAAGAAGACCATAAATCGGAGTGTGGGGAGGAAGTAGGGGCTCTTTCCCAGGAATCCCACACTGAGGGGGTGTGTTGTCCAGCTCCCTCTGGGGAAGGTGGTTCAGGGAGCTGCTGACCACACGAGTTCAGTGCCTTTTCTTTCTTTGGCTTGCTTTTTATTATTTAATAAACAATTATGAATTAAGATATGATTTCAAGAGAATTTTAATCCTAGCACTGATATCTCCATCCCACAGACGGAATTCAATGGTTCTGCCACCACTGGATCCTTTTAGTGAGTGCCACCAGGGAAAGCCAGTCCATCCTTATCTTCTTGGTGGAATGGACATGAGTCAGGTTTGGTGTTGGGCTTGCATTCAAATCCCAGAACTGCTATTTGCTTTGCACACCATGTAAAGCAGATCATTCTCCTCCGCTTGGCTTCTGATTCCCTAACTATAAAATAAGGGCTTTGGAATAAGTGATCTCTAAAGACCAGCTTCTAATCCCTTTGTCCCCCTGCTGAAATGAAGCATCTATTTGTGGCTAGAGTGGACAGAGGCCATTCCATAAAACACAAAACAAAACTGATTAGAAATAGTGAATTCAATAGGGAGAACACTAGCTTGGGGAAATAGCTATGAGGAAAGCTCTCTTGGGACAGTTAGCTGGCAAAGTGGATAGAGGGTTGGACTTTGATTCAAGACCAAAGTTAAAATCCAGTCTCAGATTCTTCCTGATTGGGGCAATTCATTTAACCTCTGCCTTACTCAGTTTCCTTGGTTGTAAAATGGGTTAATAAAACTATACCTATATCAAAAGGTTGTTATGAGGATCAAATGAGATAATATTTGTTAAGTGCTTAGTGTGGTGCCTGGCACATAGCAGGCAATTAATAAATGCTTATTCCCTGACTCTTCCACCAAATGCCAAACAGTTGCCACTCACTGGAAGGACAATCCAGTATAACTAAAGTAGTAGAGGGAAGGAAGGAAGGAAGGAAGGAAGGAAGGAAGGAAGGAAGGAAGGAAGGAAGGAAGGAAGGAAGGAAGGAAGGAAGAGAGGGAGG